>NC_090005.1:7177718-7477718 GCF_036417845.1 Apteryx mantelli | reverse complement strand
AGAGATTCTTGCCCCCTTGCTGGGAAGGCCAGCCCAGACTTGCCTGGAGAAGGCTGGGAAGGGCCTTGTCCTGCAGCCAACCACAGAACAGCCTGTGTGATTTTAACCCCCTCCTTCCATGTCTGCCTTTGCCCTGCCTGCGCTTGAATCCCTCTGCCCTTTGCTTAGTGCTCTGGTGCTGCAGAAATAGGTGGCTGTGTCTGCAGCTGCTGGAGAGAGCAGTTCCAGGGGCAGCTGGTGACTTGGCTTTGGAAGGACGAAGCAAAGTGTTGGAGTCCTGTGAAAGGATACTGCAGCACAGTGTGTTGCAGGTCTTTGCCAGGAGGCTGCTGGCCCCAGTCCCAAGCGTAGCTGCTGTCAGTGAGGGGTATGCCAGAGATGTGGCAGTAAGGGTGAGAGGCTCTGAGACCTTCCCTGCTGTGGGCTCAGAGGCCTCTGTCTGCACCTGAGCAAGAGCACCTGCAGACACAGGAGCCAAGGATGAGCAGCACATGGTGAGAGCTCAAGCAATCACTTGATGTACTCTCACATTTGCCTGGCCTCCTACTTCTCAGCTCCAAGATGCTAACCTTAGAGAGACACATGTTCTCAAAAGCTCTTGCTCCCATTACATTCTCAGATCTGGGAAACAAACATCAAATAATCCCATTCAGAATGGAAGGCTCAGTTTTGTCCTTCCGGGATCTTTTTTCCTAACAAATGCCCTAACTCTGACTCTCCTTCTCTCCCCATGAGCTCCAGAAATGACTTTTTGCACAGGAATGTTGAGGGAGTCTTGTTTTCCTCTTTTGACTGCAGTTGTCCTGCTGGGACCTGAAAGACAAATCTGCAAGTCAAATGAAGGCTGTCTGGGTGATTAGAAAGGAAACCCTCAGCAAACTGAGCAGTGCTGTTAAGAAGGCTTTTGTCTGTGGCATTTAGGGGGTGTTCTTGTTCTGTAAATGCCCAGCGGCTGGTACATGCACATGCTGACATGGCACCGGTCTGTACCCAAACCAGGATGCCCAACACACGGCAGCCCATGTGGCTAGGGCTGCTCTGTATCACTTCTCCTCTGTTTGGCTCTGCCTGCAGAGATGCTCTGCCTGCTTTTTGCCTTGTCTGTGCCCCCGGGACCCCTGCCCAGCCAGCTGGGTGCTGGGCTGCTGCCCACGGCCCGGGTACCCCTCAGCTCTGTACCCCGTGTCGCTCCCTCCAGTCTGGGCTGGGCTCTGACACCCTTAAACGCAAAAGGGAGGAGGGCAGGAAGCTGATATTGTCAGGGCACCCATGAGCATCTCCCACCGTGGTCCTTGCAGGGCGCAATAATAGAGCTCACTGTCAGCCAGGTCCAGCGTGGCCATGCCCAAGGTGCCGGAGCTCTCATCGGCCTGGCCAGAAAACCTCTTGCGGGCAAAAGGGGCTGTGTGGCTGTATGAACCCCCCCGGCCCTTCCTCTGCAGGATGTATTGCAGGGGCCCGCCAGCACGCTGCCGATACCAGGCCACATAAATATAGGAGGAGTTGGAGCTGTAA
Source organism: Apteryx mantelli (assembly GCF_036417845.1). Taxonomy (NCBI): domain Eukaryota; kingdom Metazoa; phylum Chordata; class Aves; order Apterygiformes; family Apterygidae; genus Apteryx; species Apteryx mantelli. The sequence goes on along the minus strand of NC_090005.1, from coordinate 7,476,203 downwards.
GTGCATCGGAAGGTCGCTGCATGCCCTGCTCGCCCCCCCACTGCAGACACTGTCGGTTTGATTGCGTCGCCTTGAAATGATCCTGAAAGCAGAGCAGGGCTCTTTACTCACCACTTCACTCCAAGCAGCACAAGGAAAGAGGCCGGGGCGGGAGGGCACGGGGTGATGGAAGCAAGAAATGCTATTTCCAAAACTCAAACACTTTGGAAGCCTGAGGGAAGAAGGGCAGGGAGGGAAGGCCGCAGGCAGCTCAAGTAGCCAGAGGTTGTTTGGGGAGGTGAAATATGCTGAACACCCCTGTCAGACTTGAACACTGCCTTTGCGTTTTGTGAAGAGGAAAAGATTAATCCCAAGAAGGTAGCTCTTTATGGCACCTGTGGGATTGCCCCACGGTGCACTTGGAAAGCCCAGGTCTCCTCGGGAACAGCTCTGAACACTCCAGCAGTTACCTCCCCTCCAGCTCCCACACCCAGGGCCAGAGAGAGGCCCCTGGCCCCTGCCGGAGGTTTGTGTCAGGGTGCAGCCAGGCTTCCTCTTCCCATGCTAATGGCACTGAACTATCAGGTGGAGTCCCAGGGGTGCAGGGCATGCAGGGCCAGGGACGCCTTTGCCCATGGATTGCTCCAGGAGGCAATGGCTCAACCCTCCACCACCGGCATGTACTCGATAAATCAGATTGGAAGGAGGAGACCCACTCCAGGCCAGAACCAAGGGCCTGACAGTATCCCAAGCCCACTGCAGCTTTTAAGGCATCCCCTTTCCACGGACATGGAGAGACAGCACTGTCCCTCTACCCTGGAAAAACCACTGGCCCTGGAAAATCACAAGGCTGCTCTCCTCAGGACTGATCTGGCCGTTTCCTGACATGTCTCGGAACTCCTGAAAGCCTCCCTTTCCCTGCCACAGCACCCAGGCCCCAGCAGGGAAGTTTTCATGGGAGAGCGCACTCCGCATGGGAGCAGGAGGAGTTGGGCCCCACAAGGGGGTCCGGCACCCGCAGGCAGCTCCAGCCTGGTTGGCCCCGCGCTCGCTGCCCTCCCCGGCCACCTCTCACCTGCCAGCATCTCTGCGAAGGACAGAGCCAGGAGCCAAGGCACCATCCTGGGCAGCATCAGGCCCTGCCGGGCCGGGGGCCGCGGCCATAGGCTAGTGCCGAGGGCAAAGCAGCCCCAGCGGGAGGCGGAGAGGAGCAGAGCTGAGCCACCCTCGCCTCTGCTCCTGCCCGCACCAGGATCGCAGCCCCTTGCCGCAGCAGCTCTGCCAACTCTGCCCTCCCCCATCTGACCCGCCCCCCCCCCCACTGTCACAGCCCCTTTTGGGGAGGAGAAGGGGGTCCCAGATCCGGGCCTGGCCGACCCTGGGCAGAGGCATCAGCAGAGAAGGAGCGTGGCGCCCCCAAAAGGACAAGCTTCCTTTCCCTTTTCTTCCAGAACGGCTGTGAGGGTGTCCTGGCTCTGGAGCCCTGCGTAGCCCCTGGAAAGAGGGCTGGGCAATGCCTAGGGAATAGGGAAAAGCTGCTCACCTGCTTGCTGGCCGCTCTGGAAAGGAGAACAGGGGGAGGGGCTGCTGGCCATGGGGGAGCAATGGGGAGGGCCAAGAATGTCTAGGAACAAAGCAGAGACAAGGAGGGCGCTGCTCCGCCTGCAGCCGGCTCGGGGCCTGGGCCACACCAACCTCAAGCAGGCCCCAGTTACAGGCTGTCAGCCCACAACTTTCCCTCACAGGACCCTCCCCATGGTCCACACCCCCCATCTTGCCCTGGCCTCGTTCCCTGTCCTCTGCCCACGGGGTCGAAACACAGAATCACAGAATCACTGAGGTTGGAAGGGACCTCTGGAGATCATCTAGTCCAACCCCCCTGCTCAAGCAGGGTCACCTAGAGCACACTGCACAGGATTGCATCCAGGTGTGTTTTGAATATCTCCAGAGAAGGAGACTCCACAACCTCTCTGGGCAACCTGTTGCAGTGCTCTGTCACCCTCACAGTGAAAAAGTATTTCCTCCTGTTCAGATGGAATTGTCTGTGTTTCAGGTTGTGCCTGTTGCCTTGCGTCCTGTTGCTCGGCACCACTGAAAACACAGTGTGGAGAAAAGACTCCCCCACCATCCCCTTCAGTTCTGATATCCCCCCCTTTAGTATGGACGTGTAAGTGCACAGAAAGGGCTCTGAGCTTTGTTGATGCCTCCCAAGGACCAGGATCTCCTTCACCTCCCAGGACCATGGCCAGGAAGAGACGTAGCAAGAGCAGAACCACCTCACCTCAGCCCACTTCCTTTTCACAGGCAAAGCTGAGAGACAGTACCAGTCCAACCAGGCTGGCCTGAGCAGGGCTCTGCTTCTCTTGGGACAAGTGGTGAGATATAGCAGCCTTGGGAGGTTCCCCTGTGCCCTGCCTGTTCCCCTGCTATGGAGGCCATAAGCCGCACTGAGGTGCCTGATCCGCAGCTGCAAGTGGAACGAGGCTCTTCCCCATGTGCTCTGCAGGGACACATGAGGGTCAGGCCAGCAGGCCTGCGAGCAGTCAGCACAGTTCCACGGGGCCAAGCCGGGTACAGGGCATGCCCAGGTCCCAAGGTGCCAGCGACCCCCATCACGCTGATCTAGGCAGGGCAATAACCCCATGCATCTGGCAACCCACATGATCATGCCTGCTCCACTTTGCCTCTCTCCAGCTCAGCTCTGGCTGCAGTGCTGCTCTGCCCACATTTCCCACCCCATCTGGGCCTCTGTGACCTGCACCCAGCCAAGGTCCGTCCTCAGCACAACCCCGTCCCTTCCTCAAAGCAGGGCGGGACTGTGACAACCAGGAATGCAAAATGGAGGGAGGGAGGGAGGAGTGCAAGAAGTGTAAGAAGCTCAAAATCACACCTGAAAACACAGCAGGGCTGTTCCCACAGGCATCCACTGCAACAAGCACAAAGAAGACGTTTGGGGGGGGGGGGCGTGGAAAGGGGAAAAGCTACAGGAAATGCCCATGTTAGAGCTGAAGCCTGCCCTTGTCTCTGTGGTGTAAGAAAGGAGGGATGTGGGGAAAGGTCCCATTTGCCACACCTGTGGGATTGCCACGCAGTGAGCAGCGATGCCCCCAAACCTGCCTGCCACTCCCCACCCCTCCAGCTCCCTCACTCTGGGCCAGGGCCGCCGGCAGGAGGTTTGTGTCAGGGTGCAGACGGCTTTCCTGTCACTGTGGGAACGGCACAGAAATAGCGCGCCGAGTCCTGTGGGCGCAGGGCACGCAGGGCCAGAGATGCCACAGCCTGTGAATTGTCGCGGGAGACAGTGGCTCGACTCTTCACTGCCGTACCATAACGAATGGAGCTAGAATCACGGAGGATGGTGGCGACCCACTCGAGTGTGGCACCGGCGGCCTGACGGTACCAAAGTAAATCATAGTAGCTGAAGCTGAAGCCGGATCCATGGCAGGAGAGTTGCACGGAGTCCCCAAACTCTCGCAGCCCTCCACCAGCCTCCACCAGCCGCACCTGGGCCTGCACCCCTGTGGACAGAGAGTGCAGGGAGCAAGGCAGTGCATGCACACACACACACAGTGGCAGGCAGTTCACCAGCCGCTCTGGGGTCCCCTTCCTGGGCACATGGAGACCCGGCATCATCCCTCCCTCATCCCTCTACCCTGGGAAACCCACTGGCCCTGGGAAATCCCAAGGCTGCCCTCCTCAGGGCTGAACTTGGCCTTGTCCTGAAATGTCCCCCAGTACTGGAAACCTCCCTCTCCCTGCCACAGAACCTCATCCCCACTGGCAAAGGCAATTTTCATGGCAGACTGCACCTCACGTGGCAGCAGGTAGCAGCTGGCTCCCAGGACGGGGCACAGGCAGCCCAAGCCCCAGACCGCCCGGCCCCGCGCTCGCTGCCCTCCCTGGCTGCCTCTCACCTGCCGGCACCGCTGCCAACGACAAGGCCAGGAGCCAAGGCACCATCCTGGGCGGCATCAGGCCCTGCCTCGGCCCTCTCCTGCACACACCGCCACTGGGGGCCTTCACCGCGGCAGCGCTAAGGACTCTGCCCCCACCGCAGCCCCGTCCCGCCCCTCGCTGTCGCGGTCCCTTTGTGGGAGGAGGAGCGGCGACGCAGGGCCCGGCCGGCGGACGTTCATCGGCAGAGAAGGAGTGCGGCGCCCCCAGAAGGCCGCAGCTCCTTTCCCTTTTTGCCCCGCACGGTGGGACGAGTGTGCGGGCTCCCCAGCCCTGCGTAGCCTCGTAAAGAGGAGCCCTGGGCAATGCCTCAGAGGCCAGAGGGAAAAGCTTCTCTGCCGCTCGGGGGCTGCTCCAGAAAGAAGAGCAGACTGGGGGCTGCAAGCCGTGACGGAGCCCTGGAGACGGTCGTGGATGGCAGCGAGGAGAGCTAAGATGCGGAGTGCCCTGCTCTGCCAGCACACGGGTCAGGGTCTCAGCCAGGCCCAGCTCGGCCGGCCCCAGCACCGGGCTGTCAGCCTCCAGCATCCCCTCCCCTCGCAGGACTGTCCCCATGCCTCACAACCGCATCTTGCCCTAGCTTTGCTCCCGGTCCTCTGGCCATGGGGCTGAGAAACAGCTTTGGAAGTCAGCCTCCAAAAGCCCACGCACCCAACCTGCCCCACAGGGACCCAGAGGAGGTGACATGTTTTCCAAGGCTTCACACGCTGCTCAGCTCTGCCCAGTGTGGGGAGGACTGAGAGAAGTGGGCTCCAGTGTAGGCAGGTGCAGCTTGCCAGAGAAAATTCCCTGTCCTGGACAGGCTGCGAGGAGTCAGCACAGCCCCACAGGGCTGTGCCAGATGCAGGGGCACACTTGATTCCCAGATGCCTGGTGTGCCTGTCCTGCCTGCTTAGGACAGGCAATAACCCCATGCACGCTGTCGACCACACATCCAGGCCAGCGTTGCCTTGCCTCTCCTCAGCTTGGCTCTGTCTGCAGAGCAGCTCTGCCTGCTTCCCCCTCACAATCACCCCTTCTGTGCCCGTGTGACCCCTGTCTGAGCTGACCCAGCCTCCACCCCATGTCCCAGGCACAGCCTAGTCGCCCTCTTGGAGCCCGCCTGGACAGTGAGACCCATGAATCTGGGGGAGGAACGGAAGAAGCCCTGAACCACGTGGCTTTGCTGCGATAGGCACAAGGAAGCTGAGGCTTAGAGGGCAGATGTGGAAAGGGGAAATGTTACGGGAAATGGAAATGTTTACAGTAGATTTGAGACCTGTCCTTGAGTCTGGGGCGTAGCAAAGAGTGATGGAGGGAATAATTCCATTTCCAGGACACCTGGGATCACCTCACAAAGAGCTGTGATAGCCCAGCTCTCCCTGGGAACAGCCCCAAGGCCCGCCCCCAGCACTCGTCTCCCCGCCAGCTCCCACACCTTGGGCCAGGGGCCCTGGCAGGAGGTTTGTATAAGGGTAAAGCTGTGTTTCCTGTCCCTGGGGGAATGCTGGAGAAGGATGCGGTAGAGTCCCAGGGGTGCAGGGTGTGCAAGGCATGCAGTGTTGAGATGCCTCGGCCCATGGATTGTCCCAGGAGGTGGTGGCTCACCCCTCCACCGCTGGCACGTGTTTAATGAATGAGGAATCGTAGCTGGTGTGAGAGACCCACTGGAGGCTTGATCCCAGGGGCCTGCTGACACCAAAGCGCATCGTGGTCCTTGAAGGTGAAGCTGGATGGATGGTAGGAGAGGTGTACAGAGTCCCCAGTTGCTCACAGCCCTCCCTTGGCCTCCACCGGCTGCACCTGAGCCCTCACCCCAGTGGACAGAGAGCTCAGGGAGCAGGGCAGTTCATGCACACAGTAGAGGCGGCTCACCTGCTCAGGCAAAGGTGTCACCTACTCAGGAACAGGGAGAGCCATGGTCCCACCTCTACCATGGCTGCCCTGCTCAGGGCTGACATTGGACCTTTCCAGAAATAATTTCCACCTCTACAAAGACTCTCTCTCCCTGCCACAGGACCCCCCTCCACAGGGGAAAATGCACTCTGCACAGGAGGAGCTGGGCCCTGGCATGGTGGATGGGCACCAATGGGCAGCTGCAGCCCGTCCAGCCCTGGGTTCACTGCTCTCCCTCGCCGGCTCTCGCCTGCCAGCACTGCTGTGGGGGAGAAGGTCAGGAGCCAAGGCACCATCCTGGGTGGCATCAGGACCTGCCAGAGGCAGAGAGGAGCAGAGCCACTCAGCCCCTCTCCTGTCTGCACAGGGATTGTGCCCCTCACCCACTGACCCCAGCTGACCTGCCCCCACTGTCACAGCGCTTTCAGTGGGAGGAGAAGGGGGGGGGGTGCAAGACCAGGCCAGGCCAGTCCAGGCCAGGGGAGGTTCATCAGCAGAGGAGGAGCGTGGCATTCCCAGAAGGCCACAGCTCCTTTCCCTTTTCTCCCAGGATGGCTGTGAGGGCTTACGAGCTCTTTAGCCCCGTGGAGCCTCATAAAGAGGGACCCTAAGCCTCTGAGGCGATAGGGAAAAGGTGCCTGCCTGCCTAGTGGCAGCTCTGAAACAGAGAGCGGGGTGAGGGGCTGTGAGCTGTGAGGGAGTCATGGAAATGGGCTAGGGTGGCCAGGAGACATGGAGCAGAGACTGCTAGGTTGGGGCCTTGGCCAGACCCAGCTTGGGTTGGCGCCAGGGGTGAGCTGTCAACGTACAGTGTCCTCTCGTAGGACCTTCTCCATGCCCTGCACCCCCATCCTGCCCTGGCCTCACTCCCTGTCCCCTGACAACAGGGCCGAGAGACAGAGTGGGGACCACTCCCTCCTACCAAAACCCACTCGACCACATCCCATGCTCTTCCCGACAGCACCCCATGGTTCCTCTACCCTGCACCCTCACTGCACTCCAGCCTGCCTCCTGCTCTCCCCACTCGCACAGGAAATGTAGGGACCTCTCCTAAGCAAGCAGCTTGCTGTCCCCGTGCCTCTCTCCTTGACCTTGCCCTCTCTGGAAGGAATGTGGGGAAATGGAGTGCAGAATTGCTGTCCTTTCTTCCTTCCAGGTTTAAATGAAGTTTCACGGTCTCACAGAACTCTTTCTTTGTATGTGTTAGCTATATTTCATGAGGGATTGGGTTTATTTTGGGCTAGGGGGCTGTATGCATCCCACTGTGTGAGATCTGTTCTTTTTTGACCCTAAGTGTCTGAGAGTGCTGAGAATTGAAGGGAGCCCCACAGTGCTGCTCCTTTTCTCTGTGCGTGGCTGGCCCGCTACGGCCAAAACTTATTTCTGCACAGAGAGGATGGATGGTATTCAGGTGGGCTACACTGGGGCGCAGAAGGTTTCCTGTCACTCCGTGAAGGGTGTAGAAGTAGCAGGCAGAGTTCCAGGGGTGCAGGGCCAGAGAAGCCTCATTCCAGGAACCGCACCCAGTGCAGGAGGAGCGGGACCGTCCTTGGCACAGTGGGAGTGCAGGGCCCTCGCTACATGTTACACTCCCAGGCTGGCCCTGGGAGCAGCAGATTGGCATCCTTGTGCCCCCACATCTCTTGGCACTGCAGAACTGCTGTTCCCAGATAGGACCCCTGAGCTTGGCCCCTCTTGGCTGGGATATCGCAGGCAGAGCCTCCCCTATGCCATTCCCTCCACCCTGTGCAGGCATCCTCTCCTCTGTGCACTCATCCTGCTTGGGAAGGAGCCAGAGCTTCTACTGGGACCTTTCCAACTGCAGGCCAGGACACCGGCCAGGACCAAGCCCTGCCACCATGGCGGGATCCCAGCTGCTGCCACCATTGGGGGAGAGTCATTACCCACTCACCGCTCACAGCATCCCCTCCCAGGACCCTCCCCATGCCCCGCACTCTCATTTTACCCTGCCCTCACTCCCTGTCCCCCGCACACAAGGCTGACATGGGGAGGAGCGTGGAGGAATGAACACCCCCACACCTTTTCTCTGTGACAAAGGCCCCCCAGGATTCCCCAGGCAGCCAAGACTCCATGGGGCTAATGGGCACCGGGAGCAGGTCCTTGCTTGGTGCTGCAAGATGGTGCAGGCTTGAGCGGTGTCCTGGCTCCAACTCCACTCACCCCACCCCCCAGCTCACCCCACACAACTCCTGCGAGGCTCAGTGGGGGACAACATTGTGGGATATCCTCTGAAGAAAGCGGAGACTGTCTTCTGTGCGCTCACCATGCTTGGGAGGGACCCAAAAGAACTTCTGTGCCTGCAGGCCAATACACCCACTGGGACCAAGATGTGCCACGGTGTCATGGTCCTGGCTGGTGTCATCTTTTCAGCAGTGCTGCCAACCCTGCAAGCTCCTGTACGCTCCCTCTTCCCCTGGGTGCTCCAGCCTAGTCCCTTGGGTAGGAGGTGGGAAATGGAGGTTCAGAGGGCAAAGGGGAGGCAGGAGCCCACTGGAGCTAGGCGCTTGAGGCTGAAAAGAAAAGGGGCGACGTCAGGCCATATTGTGAAAGCTAGGACAGTTGCAAGATGCCTTTTCAATCCTTCAGGGAAGGTCCTCAGTGTAAACATCAAATAATTCATTCAGAATGGAAGGCTCAGTTTTGTCCTTCCAGGATCATTTTTCATGACAAATGCCCTAACTCTTTGTTTTCTCTGCGGCATTTAAGGTGTGTTGCTGTTTTGTAAACACACAGCACCTGGCACATGCACATGCTCAACATGGCACCAGTATGTACCCAAAGCAGGAGGCTGGCTTTGGGAGGGTGGGGAGGAGGATGCATCCCCTTTAGGCCAGTTGATCTCCAGTGTGCCCTGTTCCTTCCTGGAGGCCGAAGAGCCTGAGAGCTGGCCATGGCTGTTCCTGGGAAGAGGGTCCCTGGAGACAGTGGAGGGCAGGGAGTGTGAGGAGTAGATTTGGGAAGTGGGATCCCCCCCACGATGTGCAGCGATGGCCCATCCCTCCCTGGGAGCTGCCCTGAACCCCTCCTGGCAGTCGCCTCCCCTCCAGCTCCTGCACCATGGATCAGCAGCCCCAGCAGGATGTTTGTGTCAGTCAGGGTGCATCCAGGTCTCCTGTCCCCATGGGAATGAATGGTCCACAAGTACTGAGCTGAGTGCCAGGGATGCAGAGTGCGCAGGACCAGAGTCTGCTGAGCCCAGGGTTTGTCCCAGCAGGTGGTGGCTTGACCCTCCACAGTGGCCCCATACTTCTTCATATTACCTGATTGGCTGCTGATGTATGAGGCCCAGCTGGATCCATGGCAGAAGAGGTGCTCAGAGTCCCCAGGCACTCAGAACGCTCCAGCAGCCACCACTAGCTGCATGCAGGCCCACACCCCTGCAGACAGCGAGTGCAAAGAGCAAAGCAATGCATGCACAGGGCGAGAGGTAGTTCACCTGCCACAGTGGGGTCCGCTTGCCAGGGACATGGAGAACCAGCATCATCCCTCCACCTGGGGAAGCTCACTGGCCCCAGAAAATGACTCCCTCCTTGCGGCTGATCTTGGCCCTCTCCTGAAATGTCTCTGAAATCCTGAAAGCCTCCATCTCCCTGCCACAGCACCCGCTCCCCTGTGGGGAAGGCGATTTGCATGGGGGAGTGCGCCCAGTGTGGAAGCAGAAAGAGCTGGACCCCAAGATGACTTTAATTCTCTCTTGCTGTCCCCAGTCCTGCTCTGCCAGTAACTGTCCTCTTTAATGAAATATTATGGGGGCTCTCGCATGATGTCACTTTGCTCCGCTAGTCTGGTCTTGTGCTCTCCTACTCCTCTCGACCTGACACAGCCCAAAGCAAACCTGCCCCATTAATACCATCAATCCCCTCAAGAATGTCAGTGACAGAGGAAGGGGCATGCTTGATGTATGCAGCCCGGTTCCACCACTGTATCCCCACCACAGCACCTAAAGCCCAGCCTTGTCTTCAGGTCAAAGAAAACACACCAGGAGTGGACCCCGCACCCTGCTCAAGCCCCATGCACCGTGGTTCCAGCGCCAGGGGTCCAATCCTGCTGTTCCCTAGAGACATAAGGTGATGCCCTGGGTGTCAGGGAATGCAGCTGCATGGAGAAGGGGTTGCTGGGGACGTCTCTGGTGATGCTGATCGTCTTTTGGAAGCATGGGGCACAGTCTGTTTGCACACCTCCAAAAACTGCAGCCATCCACTCCTGGCTCTCTCCTGCTTTCTGCTTGTGCCAGTGCCCCACCAACATACCAGTGGACAGGGACACCCCAATCACAGCACACCTGAGGAGAAAGACTCTGAGCCCCTGCCCTATGCAGGGTCCAAAACTCACAAGCCTCAGCTGGGAACATGTGCCTGGAAATGAGCATGAGAAGAAGCAGCAAATGAGCAAAAGCTGTGATGAGGGCAGAGAAGGCCCCCACTCTTGGGGAAACTAGTATTTCCAGGTGCCTGCTCCTACAAGGAACCAGAACAAACACCAGGAGAAAACAGCTAATCACTTCTGTGTCTTTGCAGGAACAGAGCTCTCACAAACACAGTAACACCCAATACAGTTAAAAACACAGCAGCAATGCTCTTATACTTGCCCACTTGGGAGCAGGACTAGAGCAACGAGGAAAAGCTGGGACAGGCTGGAGAGGAGGCCCCAGGAATGTGCATTCCACCCCACTGCTGCTTAGGTTCCCAGGAGTGCTCTCATCTGGATCATAGATCCTCTCACAGAGCTGCAGGTAACAGAGCTAACACAGCACAGGTGATAGAGAGAGCCAACAGATGCAACAGTTTTGCAGCAGTAGGTGCAGAAGGGCACAAAGAAGGCATCCTCATCTCAGTCCAGACCAGCATTCATGGCCTCAGGTATGGTGGTGAAGCACCACAGAGCACTTTCCCCAGGGCCTGTTGGAGCAGCTGTCCCTGTCATGTCAGAGGCTTTGGTGCAGACAGAGCTTCTGATGGAGGACACAGCTCTGCAAGTCTTGGGCTGCAGGGAGTGCCTGGGGCCTCACCCTGAGGAGAAAGGAGGGGGGAAAAAAAAGTAGAAAAACTCTACTACTTGCAGTGATGTAGTTCAGAGAGCACCTTTATTCTCACTCTCACACCCACCCTGCAGCAGCTGCAGGGGAAGCATGTCTGATGCACAGATCAGGCTGAGGCTTCCCTGATTACCATAAGTAAATGACTTACATACATTTCTTTGGTTGGTATAGTTACTATCTAACACTCCCCTGATTGGCTGTATATACAAGGCAGAGAACAAAGAGAATGGAAGTCTTCACTAGCAAACTCTGCAACTGCTAACCGGCTTTATGCAGTTTGAATTCCTGGCAAGCCAGGCAGGAGTTGGAGCATTTTGTACAGAGCTCAAGGTTTCTTTCTTTGCTCTATCTTAAGATAGTAATTAGTAAAACAAAAAAAATGAAGTTAGTCTTGCCACTATTGTTGATTGTCTTTTACCTCCACAGCTGAGAGATGGAGTGGACTGATACTGAACACTTGGTTGCCCAGCTGGTGTTGGCAACAGGGTTCTGGCCTTTGGGGAATGTGCTCTGGGACAAACTCAGACTTCTCCTTGGCTCCTGATGAGCTCCATAAGCAGGAATGTTCCTCCTGCAAGGGAAAGTTGAGGAAGTCTCAGTTTCATCTTTTGGCTGCAAGTTTCAGTGCTGGAACTCGAGAAAAAAAAAAAAAAATCCTGCAAAGTGAGAGGAAGGTTATATGGGTGAGTAGAAAGGAAGACCGCAGAGGACTGAGGAGCAGCGTTCAGCATGGTTCTGTCTGCTGCACTGTGGACCAGTGCCTGCTGGTACCAGCACCTGTGCAAGTTCTGGAAAGGGACTCGAATCCATGGCAGGAGAGGTGCATGAAATCCCTAGGGCTTCTCAGCTCTGGGGGCAGACGGCAACACGGAACTCCCGGGCACCTTCCACTAGCCTCCAGCTGACCATGCAACTCTCCCAGGGAGGCTGCCAACCAGAGGTGGATGTCCTGGCATAAGCTGCTCCTCTCTCTGTGGGGGGACAGCACACTAGAAGGAGATGAGGGGCCCTGGGAGGAGGTTTTTGTTAGTGCTCAGACAGGTGTCCTGCTCCCATGGGAATGGCACAGAAGTGGCAGACACAGTCCCTGGGGAGAAGAGCGAGCAGGGCAAAAGACCGGTTGGCTGGGAACTGTCCTTGGAGGCAGAGGCTCACCCCTCCTGTGCTGCCCTGCACCAGATGCAGGAAGAATCGTAGCTGATGAAGGAGACCTATGCGATCCTGGCCTGGGCACCTGAGGGTACCTCCAGATATTGCAGACATCCACTACTGGATCCCTCCAGGATTCCACTTCTACCAGGGCGCCACAAAACCACCAGCTGAGAGGGACTCACCACAGGCAGCGCACCTGAGGGTGTGGGGCTCTGAACCCTGGACTTGTGCAGAGCCAATCCTCCAAGATGAGGAGAAGCACAAGAGCAAAGCTGCAATAACAGCCTAAGGCAACAAGTGTTTCTATTTCCATGATCTTCCAGGGGATCAGGAGAAACACAGAGAGGAAATGGATAGTCAGTTCTCCAATCTGGAGGCACACTGCTCTCACACCCAGGAAAGTCAGGCACACAGGAACACGGCTAGGAAAGAAGCAGCAAAGCCCCGATACTCACTCACTTGGCAGCAGCAGCAGCAGCAGAGCACTGAGGAAAAGCTGGGCCATGCTGGAGAGGAGGCTCAGGCAATGTGCACTTCACCACACACCTCTGAACTTCCCAGAAGAGCTCATAGCTGCGTCATAAACCCTCTCACATCTCCAAACACTCCTCCCTCCTCTGCTTTTCCCTGCAAGCATGGGAAAGGCCTGCTTTTGGAACCAGCTATTGCCTGGCGCCACCTTCCGATTTGTGGCTGCTTGGAGGAAGTGCTGAGCTGTCTGGACTCCCTCTCAGCCAGTTCTTGTTCCACCCTGCTCAAGACCTGCTCCAGTGTGAGCCTAGCACCACAGTAATATACCGCTGCGTCCTCTTGCTTTGCTGCCTGGATCCTCAGCGTGAATCTGTTCCGGGAGCTCTCCACTTTCCCCTCAAAGCGACCCCGGAAACCCTCTCCATAGGCATTACCATACTGCCGGTAAATCAAGGTCAGAGAGCCCTGCAGCTTCTGCCGGTACCAGAACATGCTGTAGCTGCTCATGCTGCCTCCACGCATGCTGCACTGGAAGGTGCCTCCCTCGCCTTCTCGCACTGCCAGTTCCCCACGGTGTTGCTCCAAGGCCACCTGGCCGTTGACTGCTGTGGAGAGCAAGAGGGAGCCGTGGTCACCTTGAGAGTGGGCAAGGGAAGGGTGCAGCCCTGGTGGGGGCATTGCAATGTCACTGCTCCAGCGGGAGCACTAAATCCTGCTCCTTCAACCTAACAGATAACGATGGTCAGAGGAAGAGCCCTGACACAGGAACCAGGCCTTGTGAGCAGAGAGAGACACCACATTTCCCTGCCTGCCACATAGGCAGCTTGCAGGAGAGCTTGCCCAGGACGGGGCACAGGCGCCCGCAGGCAGCCCCAGCCCGCCCAGCCCCGCGCTCGCTGCCCTCCCTGGCTGCCTCTCACCTGCCGGCACCGCTGCCAACGACAAGGCCAGGAGCCAAGGCACCATCCTGGGCGGCATCAGGCCCTGCCGCGCCGGGGGCCGGGGCCGGGACCGGCTGGGGGCAAAGCAGCCCCGGCGGGAGGCAGAGAGCAGCAGAGCTGAGCCGCGCTCGGCCCCGCTCCTGCCCGCACCGCGATCGCCGCCCCTCGCTGCGGCTGCGGCCGCGCCCACGACTCTGCCCTCCCCCCCGCCACGACCCGCCCCGCCCCCCGCTGCCGCGGCCCCTCTGCGGGAGGAGAAGGGGGGCGCGGGGCCGAGCCGGGCTGCGTGGGAGCGGGCTGAGGAAGGTCCATCAGCAGCGAAGGAGCGCGGCGCCCCCAGAAGGCCACAGCAAGAGACTTTTCTGCCAGGACGGCTGCGAGGGTGGCCGGGCTCTTTAGACCTCTGTAGCCCTTGGAAAGAAGGCACCTGGGCAAGGCCTGCAAGGCAGCAGGGGAAAGCTGCTTGCCTGCTGGGGGGCTGCTGTGGAAAGGAAAGTGGGGTGAGGGGCTGTGGGGTGTGTGGGAGGCGTGGAGATGGCCTGGGACGGTCAGGAGCAAAGCAGAGCTATGAGTGCTGTGCTCCAGCCAGAGGGGGTCCAGGCCTTGGCCAGGCCCTACTTGGGCCAGCCCCAGGGCCAGGTGGCAGCCCACAGGGTCCCCTTGCAGGACCCCCCCCCCCCCCATGCCCTGCACCCTCACCCTGCTCTTTCTCACTCGCCATCCCCTGCCCAGCAGGCCGAGGTGGGGAGAAGCGTGGGGAAATGAACCCTCCCCATGGCACCTCTTGCCCCGTCCACAGGGGTGCAGGCCCTGGTGTGGAGGCTAGAGGCCTGTGGAGGGCTGTGAGCACCCTGGGAGTTCTGCACCTCTTGTCCCTTGCCGCTTTCCCTTGCCCACCCAACCCCCAAGGAGCCAAGGCATATATACCCATCGAGCCATAATTAACAACAAGGAGGAGAGACTTCTCTTCCTATCCTGGGGAAAAGTGGGCTCTGCAGCTCCTAGATGCATTGCTGTGGGACTCCCTAAAGAACATGAGGTAGCCACACTTGATTCAGCTTGGGCTTTCCCTGTGAAAATGCTCTCAAGGCTCTTTGTGCTTCTTCCTGACCAGCAAAAGCTTCCCTTTTGCTTTGTGTGTGTGTGAGAGAGACTGAGGAGGAAGAAAGGAGGTAACAGCATGTTCATGGTTTTGGGTGGGCTGTCAGTGAGGGGTATGCCAGAGATGTGGCAGGTAAGGGTGAGAGGCTCTGAGACCTTCCCTGCTGTGGGCCCAGAGGCCTCTGTCTGCACCTGAGCAAGAGCACCTGCAGACACAGGAGCCAAGGATGAGCAGCACATGGTGAGAGCTCAAGCAATCACTTGATGTACTCTCACATTTGCCTGGCCTCCTACTTCTCAGCTCCAAGATGCTAACCTTAGAGAGACACATGTTCTCAAAAGCTCTTGCTCCCATTACATTCTCAGATCTGGGAAACAAACATCAAATAATCCCATTCAGAATGGAAGGCTCAGTTTTGTCCTTCCGGGATCATCTTTCCTGACAAATGCCCTAACTCTGTCCTTCTCTCCCCATGAGCTCCAGAAATGACTTTTTGCACAGGAATGTTGAGGGAGTCTTGTTTTCCTCTTTTGACTGCAAGTTGTCCTGCTGGGACCTGAAAGACAAATCTGCAAGTCAAATGAAGGTTGTCTGGGTGATTAGAAAGGAAACCCTCAGCAAACTGAGCAGTGCTGTTAAGAATGCTTTTGTCTGTGGCATTTAGGGGGTGTTCTTGTTTTGTAAATGCCCAGCGGCTGGTACATGCACATGCTGACATGGCACCGGTCTGTACTCAAACCAGGAGGCCGGCTTTGGGAGGATGGGGAGTAGCATGCATCCCTTTCAGGCCAGCTGATCTCCAGTGTGCCCTGGTTCCTTCCTGGAGGCTGAAGAGCCTGAGAGCTGGCCATGGCTGTTCCTGGGAAGAGGGTCGCTGGAGACAGTGGAGGGCAGGGAGGCTGATCAGGGGATACTGGAACTGTTTGCGGCACAGCTGGGATCTCCCTGCAGCGCGCAGTGATGGCCCAGCTCTCCCTGGCAGGAGCTGCGAGGTCCCCCCGCCACTCCACTCCCCTCCAGCTCTTGCACCTTCAGCCAGAGGCTCCAGCAAGAGGTTTGTGTCAGAGCACAGCCGGGGTTCCTGTCCCTGTGGGAATGGTACAGATGTATTGTGCTGAGTCCCGGGGGTGCAGAGCATGCAGAGCCAGAGACGCCTCGCCCCGAGAAATGTCATGAGAGGCAGTGGCTTGACCCTCCACCGTGGTCCCGTCTTTCTTCATAGTACCCGACTGGCTGCTGCTCTGTGACTTTGGCCCTGGGCGCCTCCCGCTACAAATGCACATAATAGTTTTTTTTAGCTGAAGCTGTATGCATGGCAGGAGAGTTGTACAGAGTCCCCCCAAAGTGCCAGTGATGGTGCAGGTGAGTGTTAGAGATCCAGAGACCTTCCCTTCCTTGGGAACAGATGCCACCACGTGTGCCTGGGAAAAGGTACCTGGAAAGACAAGGAGCACAAGTGAGGTTTGTGGGAAAGAGCCCAGGCCTGTGCCACCAGAAGCAGACTGCACATGGTGCTGGACTCATTGGCACTGGCACCTCCCACACCAGCATCAACCCCCTGCAGAAGGGGAAGGTCCCACCAGCAGGCACAATGCACGTCTCTTCCCAAATGGCATCGATCAGCCCCAGGCTGCCACATTCCCTTCCTAGGTAGGCACTGGGGCAGGAGCAAAGAGCAGCCGTGACTCCCCTGGAGCCACTGAGCACACCACCACAATTAGGAAAGCTTTCAGCATAGCCAGGCACTCCTCTTGCTGTGCCAGCTCTGCAGGTGCCCTAAGCAGGCAGAGGCCAGCTGTAAGGGCCTGGGAGGGGACCCAGTGAGTCTGGGGAGGCTTTGGGCAGAATCTTGACTGTGGTTCTCCCTGTGCTGCTCAGCGTGGGTGAGAATTGGTGCCATGCTGCAGGTCTGGGGTGGTGCAGAGCAACGGTCAGCCCCGGCTTTCTCTGAGCTCTGCGGGCTTTCCAGCCTCCCGCTCTGGCAGACAGGGTCACCATAAGTGCATCACAGGCTGCATGTCTTCTCTGCTTGACCCCTACACTGCCAGATTAGTAGGCTGCATTGAGTCGACCTCAGCCATGCCTGCTACCAGAGCAGGGTTATTCACATACTGTGTCGGTCTGTCTGTCACAGGACTGGGTCCAAATGGGTGGTTGTAGTGAGAACACCTGCGGAAGATCTGGCGAGGAGTCAGTGACTGTCAGAGTACGTGGCAGCAGGCCCAGTGTGTGAAACTACACGTTGACCAGATTCCCATCAGAGCCAGGCATGCACATTCCGTTTTGTCAAACAATGGCTAGCTGCTTCCCGGGCAGTAGTTTCTGAAGGTTAGCACAGCTGAGATAAGGAAATAGTTCTAGTAGATTTAAGGATCCCTTAGAATACAACGAGTCAAGTCCCACCTGAGCATCAGACCCGTGCATCCAGCAGCCTCCCATCGGAGACCCCTCTGTGCGATTCCTGGGGCTCCCTGTGCAGCATGGAGTGTAAGTCCTTTATTAAATCTATGCTGTTTAACCCCTCATGAACTCTGAATGTCTCTCTTTGGCGGTATCCAACCCTCCCTTGCCCGCCTTGTGGTCACAGCGGTCCATGGAAACAGAGCTGTTCCCAAAGCCCAAGCCCCATGTGGCTAGGGCTGCTCTGTATCATTCTCCTCTGCTTGGCTCTGCCTGCAGAGATGCTCTGCCTGCTTTTTGCCTTGTCTGTGCCCCTGGGACCCCTGCCCAGCCAGCTGGGTGCTGGGCTGCTGCCCACGGCCCGGGTACCCCTCAGCTCTGTACCCCGTGTCGCTCCCTCCAGTCTGGGCTGGGCTCTGACACCCTTAAACGCAAAAGGGAGGAGGGCAGGAAGCTGATATTGTCAGGACACCCATGAGCATCTCCCACCGTGGTCCTTGCAGGGCGCAATAATAGAGCTCACTGTCAGCCAGGTCCAGCGTGGCCATGCCCAAGGTGCCGGAGCTCTCACCGGCCTGGCCAGAAAACCTCTTGCGGGCAAAAGGGGCTGTGTGGCTGTATGAACCCCCCCGGCCCTTCCTCTGCAGGATGTATTGCAGGGGCCCGCCAGCACGCTGCCGATACCAGGCCACATAAATATAGGAGGAGTTGGAGCTGTAAGTGCATCGGAAGGTCGCTGCATGCCCTGCTTGCCCCCACGCTGCAGACACTGTCGGTTTGATCGCGTCGCCTTGAAATGATCCTGAAAGCAGAGCAGGGCTCTTTACTCACCACTTCACTCCAAGCAGCACAAGGAAAGAGGCCGGGGCGGGAGGGCACGGGGTGATGGAAGCAAGAAATGCTATTTCCAAAACTCAAACACTTTGGAAGCCTGAGTGAAGAAAGGCAGGAAGGGAAGGCCGCAGGCAGCTCAAGTAGCCAGAGGTTGTTTGGGGAGGTGAAATACGCTGAACACCCCTGTCAGACTTGAACACTGCCTTTGCGTTTTGCGAAGAGGAAAAGATTAATCCCAAGAAGGTAGCTCTTTATGGCACCTGTGGGATTGCCCCACGGTGCACTTGGAAAGCCCAGGTCTCCTCGGGAACAGCTCTGAACACTCCAGCAGTTACCTCCCCTCCAGCTCCCACACCCAGGGCCAGAGAGAGGCCCCTGCCGGAGGTTTGTGTCAGGGTGCAGCCAGGCTTCCTCTTCCCATGCTAATGGCACTGAACTATCAGGTGGAGTCCCAGGGGTGCAGGGCATGCAGGGCCAGGGACGCCTTTGCCCGTGGATTGCTCCAGGAGGCGATGGCTCAACCCTCCACCACCGGCATGTACTCGATAAATCAGATTGGAAGGAGGAGACCCACTCCAGGCCAGAACCAAGGGCCTGACAGTATCCCAAGCCCACTGCAGCTTTTAAGGCATCCCCTTTCCACGGACATGGAGAGACAGCACTGTCCCTCTACCCTGGAAAAACCACCAGCCCTGGAAAAATCACAAGGCTGCCCTCCTCAGGACTGATCTGGCCCTTTCCTGACATGTCTCGGAACTCCTGAAAGCCTCCCTTCCCCTGCCACAGCACCCAGACCCCAGCAGGGAAGTTTTCATGGGAGAGCGCACTCCGCATGGGAGCAGGAGGAGTTGGGCCCCACAAGGGGGTCCGGCACCCGCAGGCAGCTCCAGCCTGGTTGGCCCCGCGCTCGCTGCCCTCCCCGGCCACCTCTCACCTGCCAGCATCTCTGCGAAGGACAGAGCCAGGAGCCAAGGCACCATCCTGGGCGGCATCAGGCCCTGCCGGGCCGGGGACCGCGGCCATAGGCTAGTGCCGAGGACAAAGCAGCCCTGGCGGGAGGCGGAGAGGAGCAGAGCTGAGCCACCCTCGCCTCTGCTCCTGCCCGCACCGGGATCGCAGCCCCTTGCCGCAGCAGCTCTGCCAACTCTGCCCTCCCCCATCCGACCCCCCCCCCCACTGTCACAGCCCCTTTTGGGGAGGAGAAGGGGGTCCCAGATCCGGGCCTGGCCGACCCTGGGCAGAGGCATCAGCAGAGAAGGAGCGTGGCGCCCCCAAAAGGACAAGCTTCCTTTCCCTTTTCTTCCAGAACGGCTGTGAGGGTGTCCTGGCTCTGGAGCCCTGCGTAGCCCCTGGAAAGAGGGCTGGGCAATGCCTAGGAAATAGGGAAAAGCTGCTCTCCTGCTTGCTGGCCGCTCTGGAAAGGAGAACAGGGGGAGGGGCTGTTGGCCGTGGGGGAGCAATGGAGAGGGCCAAGAATGGCTAGGAACAAAGCAGAGACAAGGAGGGCGCTCCTTCGCCTGCAGCCGGCTTGGGGTGGAAACACAGTGTGGAGAAAAGACTCCCCTACCATCCCCTTCAGTTCTGATATTCCCCCCTTTAGTATGGACATGTAAGTGCACAGAAAGGGCTCTGAGCTTTGTTGATGCCTCCCAAGGACCAGGATCTCCTTCACCTCCCAGGACCATGGCCAAGAAGAGATGTAGCAAGCGCAGAACCACCTCACCTCAGCCCACTTCCTTTTCGCAGGCAAAGCTGAGAGACAGTACCAGTCCAACCAGGCTGGCCTGAGCAGGGCTCTGCTTGTCTTGGGACAAGTGGTGAGATTCAGTAGAAAGCACAGCTCCAGCCTGGTGATTGCCCAATGCAGCACTCATCCCTGGAGGCTTGGAGGAGGAGAAGCAAAAGAGCAAAGATGGGATCTGCTGGGACCAGAACATGGTATGGTCGCTCATACTGCCCCTCTCGCTCTGCACTGGAAGGGGCCTCCCCCACCATCACAGGAAACCTGGGGCCCACTCACGGAGCTGTTTCCTCATGCCCCCATCTTCGCCCTTGTCCTCACACGCTTGACTGCAGTGCCCGCAGGGGAAACTGCTGGGCCCAGTGCAAAGCAACAGGCCCTGAGGTGCAGGTAGAGCAGCCTTGGCAGGTTCCCCTGTGCCCTGCCTGTTCCCCTGCTATGGAGGCCATAAGCCGCACTGAGGTGCCTGATCCGCAGCTGCAAGTGGAACGAGGCTCTTCCCCATGTGCTCTGCAGGGACACATGAGGGTCAGGCCAGCAGGGCTGCGAGCAGTCAGCACAGTTCCACGGGGCCAAGCCGGGTACAGGGCATGCCCAGGTCCCAAGGTGCCAGCGACCCCCATCACGCTGATCTAGGCAGGGCAATAACCCCATGCATCTGGCAACCCACATGATCATGCCTGCTCCACTTTGCCTCTCTCCAGCTCAGCTCTGGCTGCAGTGCTGCTCTGCCCACATTTCCCACCCCATCTGGGCCACTGGGACCTGCACCCAGCCAAGGTCCGTCCTCAGCACAACCCCGTCCCTTCCTCAAAGCAGGGCGGGACTGTGACAACCAGGAATGCAAAATAGAGGGAGGGAGGGAGGAGTGCAAGAAGTGTAAGAAGCTCAAAATCACACCTGAAAACACAGCAGGGCTGTTCCCACAGGCATCCACTGCAACAAGCAGAAAGAAGACGTGATGGGGGGGCGTGGAAAGGGGAAAAGCTACAGGAAATGCCCATGTTAGAGCTGAAGCCTGCCCTTGTCTCTGTGGTGTAAGAAAGGAGGCATGTGGGGAAAGGTCCCATTTGCCGCACCTGTGGGATTGCCACGCAGTGAGCAGCGATGCCCCCAAACCTGCCTGCCACTCCCCACCCCTCCAGCTCCCACACTCTGGGCCAGGGCCGCCGGCAGGAGGTTTGTGTCAGGGTGCAGACGGCTTTCCTGTCACTGTGGGAACAGCACAGAAATAGCGCGCCGAGTCCTGTGGGCGCAGGGCACGCAGGGCCAGAGACGCCACAGCCTGTGAATTGTCGCGGGACACAGTGGCTCGACTCTCCACTGCCGTACCATAACGAATGTAGCTAGAATCATAGCTGATGGTGGCGACCCACTCGAGTGTGGCACCGGCGGCCTGACGGTACCAACGTAAGTTATAGAAGGTGAAGCTGAAGCCATATCCCTGGCAGGAGAGGCGAATGGATTCCCCGGGCACTTTCAGCCCTCCACCGACCTCCACCAGCCGCATCTGGGCCTGCACCCCTGTGGACAGAGAGTGCAGGGAGCAAGGCAATGCGCACACACACACACACACACACACAGAGTGGCAGGCAGTTCACCAGCCGCTCTGGGGTCCCCTTCCTGGGCACATGGAGACCCGGCATCATCCCTCCCTCATCCCTCTACCCTGGGAAACCCACTGGCCCTGGGAAAGCCCAAGGCTGCCCTCCTCAGGGCTGAACTTGGCCTTGTCCTGAAATGTCCCCCAAATACTGGAAACCTCCCTCTCCCTGCCACAGAACCTCATCCCCACTGGCAAAGGCAATTTTCATGGCAGAGTGCACCTCACGTGGCAGCAGGCAGCAGCTGGCTCCCAGGACGGGGCACAGGCAGCCCCAGCACCAGCCCCAGCCCGCCCGGCCCCGCGCTCGCTGCCCTCCCTGGCTGCCTCTCACCTGCCGGCACCGCTGCCAACGACAAGGCCAGGAGCCAAGGCACCATCCTGGGCGGCATCAGGCCCTGCCGCGCCGGGGGCCGGCGCCGCCCCCGGCTGCGGGCAAAGCAGCCCCGGTGGGAGGCAGAGAGGCGCAGAGCTGAGCCGCGCTCGGCCCTCTCCTGCACACACCGCCACTGGGGGCCTTCACCGCGGCAGCGCTAAGGACTCTGCCCCCACCGCAGACCCGTCCCGCCCCTCGCTGTCGCGGTCCCTTTGTGGGAGGAGGAGCGGCGACGCAGGGCCCGGCCGGCGGACGTTCATCGGCAGAGAAGGAGTGCGGCGCCCCCAGAAGGCCGCAGCTCCTTTCCCTTTTTGCCCCGGACGGTGGGACGAGTGTGCGGGCTCCCCAGCCCTGCGTAGCCTCGTAAAGAGGAGCCCTGGGCAATGCCTCAGAGGCCAGAGGGAAAAGCTTCTCTGCCGCTCGGGGGCTGCTCCAGAAAGAAGAGCAGACTGGGGGCTGCAAGCCGTGACGGAGCCCTGGAGACGGTCGTGGATGGCAGCGAGGAGAGCTAAGACACGCAGTGCCCTGCTCTGCCAGCACACGGGTCAGGGTCTCAGCCAGGCCCAGCTCGGCCGGCCCCAGCACCGGGCTGTCGGCCTCCAGCATCCCCTCCCCTCGCAGGACTGTCCCCATGCCTCACAACCGCATCTTGCCCTAGCTTCGCTCCCGGTCCTCTGGCCATGGGGCTGAGAAACAGCTTTGGAAGTCAGCCTCCAAAAACCCACGCACCCAACCTGCCCCACAGGGACCCAGAGGAGGTGACATGTTTTCCAAGGCTTCACACGCTGCTCAGCTCTGCCCAGTGTGGGGAGGACTGAGAGAAGCGGGCTCCAGTGCAGGCAGGTGCAGCTTGCCAGAGAAAATTCCCTGTCCTGGACAGGCTGCGAGGAGTCAGCACAGCCCCACAGGGCTGTGCCGGGTGCAGGGGCACACTTGATTCCCAGATGCCTGGTGTGCCTGTCCTGCCTGCTTAGGACAGGCAATAACCCCATGCACACCGTCGACCACACATCCAGGCCCACGTTGCCTTGCCTTGCCTCTCCTCAGCTTGGCTCTGTCTGCAGAGCAGCTCTGCCTGCTTCCCCCTCACAATCACCCCTTCTGTGCCCGTGTGACCCCTGTCTGAGCTGACCCAGCCTCCACCCCATGTCCCAGGCACAGCCTAGTCGCCCTCTTGGAGCCCACCTGGAGAATGAGACCCATGAATCTGGGGGAGGAACGGAAGAAGCTCTGAACCACATGGCTTTGCTGCGATAGGCACAAGGAAGCTGAGGCTTAGAGGGCAGATGTGGAAAGGGGAAATGTTACGGGAAATGGAAATGTTTACAGTAGATTTGAGACCTGTCCTTGAGTCTGGGGCGTAGCAAAGAGTGATGGAGGGAATAATTCCATTTCCAGGACACCTGGGATCACCTCACAAAGAGCTGTGATAGCCCAGCTCTCCCTGGGAACAGCCCCAAGGCCCGCCCCCAGCACTCGGTCTCCCCGCCAGCTCCCACACCTTGGGCCAGGGGCCCTGGCAGGAGGTTTGTATAAGGGTAAAGCTGTGTTTCCTGTCCCTGGGGGAATGCTGGAGAAGGATGCGGTAGAGTCCCAGGGGTGCAGGGTGTGCAAGGCATGCAGTGTTGAGATGCCTTGGCCCATGGATTGTCCCAGGAGGTGGTGGCTCACCCCTCCACCACTGGCACGTGTTTAATGAATGAGGAATCGTAGCTGGTCACCTACTCAGGAACAGGGAGAGCCATGGTCCCACCTCTACCATGGCTGCCCTGCTCAGGGCTGACATTGGACCTTTCCAGAAATAATTTCCACCTCTACAAAGACTCTCTCTCCCTGCCACAGGACCCCCTCCCCAGCCTGAAAGGCGATGTGCATGGGAGAATGCACTCTGCACAGGAGGAGCTGGGCCCTGGCACGGTGGATGGGCGCCAATGGGCAGCTGCAGCCCGCCCAGCCCTGGGTTCACTGCTCTCCCTCGCCAGCTCTCACCTGCCAGCACTGCTGTGGGGGAGAAGGTCAGGAGCCAAGGCACCATCCTGGGTGGCATCAGGACCTGCCAGAGGCAGAGAGGAGCAGAGCCACTCTCAGCCCCTCTCCTGTCTGCACAGGGATTGTGCCCCTCACCCACTGACCCCAGCTGACCTGCCCCCACTGTCACAGCGCTTTCAGTGGGAGGAGAAGGTGGGGGGGGTGCAAGACCAGGCCAGGCCAGGCCAAGCCAGGGGACGTTCATCAGCAGAGGAGGAGCGTGGCATTCCCAGAAGGCCACAGCTCCTTTCCCTTTTTTCCCAGGATGGCTGTGAAGGCTTACGGGCTCTTTAGCCCTGTGGAGCCTCATAAAGAGGGACCCTAAGCCTCCGAGTGATAGGGAAAAGGTGCCTGCCTGCCTAGTGGCAGCTCTGAAAAAGAGAGCGGGGTGAGGGGATGTGAAAGCAGAAAGAGCTGGGCCTCAAGATGGGGGGAGAGGCACCCGCATGCAGCCACAGCCTGCCCAGTCCTGGGCTTGCTGCCCTCCTCAGCCAGCTCTTACCTGCCAGCACTGCTGCGAGGAACAAGGCCAGGAGCCAAGGCACCATCCTGGGTGGCATTATTCCCTGCTGGGCTGGGGGCCAGGGACTGGGACTGGTCAGGAACAAAGCAGCCCTGGCGGGAGGCAGAGAGGAGCAGAGCTGAGCGGTGCTCAGCTCCACTGCTGCCTGCACTGTCCCTCACTGCTGCAACGCCACTGACTTTACCCCCACAACCCATCCCTCCAGCCCATCCCTGCTGTTGTGGCCCCTTTAGTGGGATGAGAAGTGGGAGCACAGGACAGGGCCAGACTGGGGCAGGTTCATCAGCAGAGGAGGAGCATGGGAGGACTTGGACACCGGAAGGCCAAGGCTCCCTTCCCTTTTCTGCCCCAACAGCTGTGAGGGTCTTTTGGCTCTTTAGCCCTGCATAGCCCTTTAGAAAAGGGACCCTGGGCAATGCCTCCAACACAGGAGGGAAAAACTGCTCACCTACTAGATGTCTGCTCCAGGAAGCAGAGGGGAGGGACAGGCTGTGGGCTGGTGAGTCGGGGGGAGCCACAGTGATGGCTGGGGATGGCCAGAAACACAGCAGAGACAAGGCTGCTCCATCCGCAGCCCATCTGGGGCCTTGGCTAGGCCCAGCTCAGGCTGGCCCCAAGATTCGACTTTTGGCCCAAAGCATCCTCTTGCAGGACTTTCCCCGTGCCCTGTACCTGCAGCCTGCCCTGGCCTCATTCTCCATTCCCTGGCCATGCAGCCAAGACACAGCACGGAAACAACCCTCCTCATGCCCCCCCTTTCTGCTGCTTCCCCCTTTGGCCCCACATAGTTCCTCTACGATGCTCACACTCAGCCCCCTGCTGTGTCCTCCTGCCTCTTGTGGGCAGTTTGGGACCCCCTAGGCTGCAGTGTTGCCCTGCAGAGACCCCAGCGCTGCTGGGCTGCCCTGCCTTGGCTCCTTCCCCACTGCACAGCTGGCAGAGAGGTGCACCGTGGGGTCCATCAGGAGTGGACCTTGTACCCTGCTGTTCTCTCAAGCCCCATGCACCGTGTTTCCAGCACCGGGGGGGTCAGATCCCGCTGTTCCCTAGTGACTATTATGTGATCCTCTGGGTGTCAGAGAATGTGGCTGCACAGAGAAATGGTTGTTGGGAACGTCTCTGGTGATGCTGATCATCTTTTGGAAGAGTGGGGCACAGTCTGTTTGCACACCTCCAAAAACTGCAGCCATCCACTCCTGGGTCTCTCCTGGTTTCTACTTGTGCCGGTGCCCCACAAACATATCAGTGGAGGGTGGTTCTCTATTCACAACACAAGTGAGGCGAGAGACTATGAGCCCTTGTCCCACACAGGCCCTAAATTTCACAAGTGTCATTTGGGAACAGTTGTGCATGCAGTGCAGGCAGGGGGTAGCATTGGCAGATGCCTGGGCACACAACACTGGGTACATCTTGCTTCATCTGCAGAGGAGAAAATGTGGTCCTGGAAGGGGGGGCCATGCCCAGTGTCTTGGTGCAGTGCAGGAGATAACTGCATGGATCCACAGCAGGTCCAAGGATGCTGCTGTATCCTGCCCCATCATATCAACAGGGTATGCAAGGGTTTCCAAATGCTGCAGGTGAGCAGACTGCTCAGACAGATTGCTTGTTACTGCCTAATTTCCCTTTAAATTCTGGTACTGTTTCTCTTCTTCTCAAGCCATAAGCCCCATAGATAAGACATCATAGTCTTCTCCACCTGCCACAGCCTTCACCCACCCCTGCCCAAATGGGAGAATGGCATCCTACGAAAGTGCTCCTTTGTGATTATTCTCAGAAACCAAAGGGGCCAGTCTGCAGTTTAACATTCCCCATCTGGTACTGCCCTCACAATGTCACGGTGGCTGCCACAGAAGTCATTGGTGGTGTGTGAGGGTATCAGCAGGTGCAGCTGCAGGGAGCTCTCATCCCTGGATAACCCTGCATAGTTGGTGCCTTGACCTTGTAAGGAGGGGGAGGGGAGTGTGCAGGCCTTGTATGAACAGAGACTTCCCAAGTATTGTGATCCTCCCCCAGGCCAGAAGTAGTTTGCACTGCCACAGCATCTCCAGAGATAGTGCAGGCGAGTGGGAGTCTGTTACTATGTGAGGGGGTTGAGCAGCCTCAGCTGCAGAATTGGGCACAACTCCTTGGTGAACTTCAAGTGTTTTTTATTGCTGTCTCAAGGTGGTGATTGATGCCCAAAAGGACAGGGCTCAGCACCTTCCTTCCTGGAACAGCTCGGTCACCCTGTTACTCTCCCACTATGGCCAGGGAAAGTGCCAGCCCCTCTCCACCCATCCTTGCCTTGTCCCAGCAAGTTTGAGGCACCATGCAGGGCAGTGCAGGGAGGTATACAAGCATTTCCTTCCCCCCAAAATGTAACTACTCAACCAGCTTTTTCTTCCTTCTGCAATAGAATACAAGGCCAAGAGCAAATCCAGCCTGTTCTCCACAACCACATCCCTTCCTGACTCCTGAGGGACCCTTTCTGGCAGGCTCCTGTCGCTCCCTAAGAGCCTGTCACCACAAAAGCCCATTCCCTTTTCATGCTGTTCTTCCTTGCGTCAGTGCCACTATAGCTAGCACAGAAGTAGGTGGCAGTGTCAGTGGGTGTCAGGGTGTGCAGGTGCAGGGAGACCTTGCTCTTGGCCTGGTCTGCAGAAATGGTGCTGCAGCCTTGGAAGGTTGGGGTGTAGTGGATGAAGCTATTACCCAATACAGATCATGCTATATGTCTACCAGGAGTCTGACAGAGCCAGTGCCAACTTTTATTGCCATTGTAAACAGAAATGGAGACAGTACAGGTGAGTGTTAGAGATCTGGAGACTTTCCCTTCCTTGGGACCTGATGCCACCAAGTGTGCCTGGGAAAAAGTACCTGGAAAGACATGGAGCATGCGTGAGTGTTGGACGAAAGAGCACAATCCTGTCCCGCCAAGAGGAGATTGCAGATGGTGCCTGGTCCACAGGCACTGACACCCCTTACCCCATCTCCAACCTGTCTGCAGAAGGGGAAGGTCCTGCCAACAGGGACAATGCACATCTCTTCCCAAATGACATTGATTAATCACAGGCTCCCACATTCCCTTCCCAGGCAGGCACCATGGCAGGAGCAAAGAACAGTTAGGAAAGCTTTCAGCATGGCCAGGTGCTCCTCTAGCCATGCCGGCTCTGCAGGTGCCCCAAGTAGGCAGAGGACAGCTAGAGAGAAATGGGTGGGGGCCCAGCTGGGCTGGGGGTGTGTAGGGATGTTTTGGGAAAAGTCCTGAATGTGGTTCTTCCTGTGCTGCTCTGGGCTGGTGGGACAAGAGGCCATGCTGCACATCTGGGGGTGGCACAAAGCAACCTTCAGCTCTGGCTCCCAGATGGGAGGCAGATTGCATAGCACATCAGGGAGGGTGAAATCCCAGTATCTGGTGAGCAGGCAGATGGTGATCAACTAAGAAGCTTTCCTGGCATGAGGAACAAAGGCTCCCATGAGGCAGACAGCCCATTTCCCTCACACTAGAGCCCTGGCAGACTCTCAGCTGTTTCTGAGTTTCCTTCAGAGTGGGTGTTTTCTGTACCAGGGAATGGAACCCTTTGAACCTGCTCAGCTGGTGGGGAGGGACACTTTTTTCTGTACCCAAAACAGCACTTCACCCATGCAGAAAATGCGGGGACCTCTCCAAAGCAAATGGAGCTATGCCATTATGTGTCCATTCTTGCCCTTGTCCTCACATGGCCCTGTGAGCAAACTGATGGGACCAGTGCAAAGCGAGAGACCCTGAGGAGCAGGTGTAAGAGCATGGGGAAGATAGAATTTTCCCCAACCCCTCCCCATCCCGTACTCCCTCAGGGCTTCTACAATCCAAACAGGAGAAGTTGGGGTAAGGAGAGGACAGATGCAATGATGGGGGTTTCCCAAATCCAGGGGAATGGACACAGAAAGGTGCCAGGCCCTCCTGCTCTCCTAACTCCACTGCAGGGCACAGTGCAGCTGTCAGAGGGACTGCTGATCTGACCCTGTAGGGCTCTGGGCGGGCTCCCCAGTCGCCACACCCACAGACTCCCCATGGCCTAGCCACAGCAGCAGGAGAAGCTGAATGTGATCAGGGCAAGAAATGGCCTAGAGAGCTGCATGGGGACTCTGCCATGGGAATTCAAATGAGGAGATTCTCAGGTACTTGGATACTGCAGAGCAGGATCTTCCAACCTTAAGCCACTGGACTTGGGGGGCAACTGCAGTCAGAGGTGACACAGCCTGGCCTAGGCACTCCTGGGGACAGATGGGTGGAGGTTGCAGGGGGGAAATCTGAGCAAGGTGGCAGGGGCAGCATCTGGGCAGGGGAGAGCCAAGGGGAGTGGTTACCAGCAGAACAAGGGGAAGAGGGCATGTGAAGAAGCACACAGGAGAGCTGGGATCCGAAAAACTCAGCTCCTGTGGAGAAAAAGGAAGTTTTTGTCATGCTTCTGCCAGCTACTGCAGGCTGTGGGAAGGCTCCCTGGCACAGAAATATTGGGCAGAGTCCTGGAACTGCAGGTTGTGCAAGGTCAGATACACCTTGGCCTGGGAATTGTTCCGGAAGACAGTGGCTCGACCCTCCACTGCAGCACTGTATTTCTCTGTACTACCCAAGGGGCTGCTGATGTAGGAGACCCACTCGAGGCTGGAACCTGGTGCCTGACGGTACCAGCATATGTCAAAGTCCTTGAAGGTGAAGCCGGATCCATGGCAGGAGAGTTGCACGGAGTCCCCGAACTCTTGCAGCCCTCCACCAGCCTCCACCAGCCGCACCTGGGCCTGCATCCCTGAGGACAGAGAGTGGAGGGAGCAGGGCAGTGTTTGCACATAGTGGGAGAAGGTTTGTGAGCCAGGGTTCCCTTCCCAGGGACATGGAGAGCCACAATCTGCCCCCTATCCTGGGAAACCACTGGACCCCAAAAATCTCAAGGCTGCCCTCCTCAGGGATGTTTTCAACCCTCTTCCGAAATATTCTCCATCTTGGAGAAGCTTCCTCTCCCTGCCGCAGCACCTTGTACCCCAGCGAAAAAGGCACTGTGCATGGGAGAGCATGCCCAGCATAGGACCAGGAGAAGTTGGGCTACAGGACAGGGAATGGCTGCCTGCTGACATCTCCAGACCACCCAGCCCCAGCCCTGCTGGCTCTCACCTGTCGGCACCACTGAGAAGGACAAGGCCAGGAACCAAGGCACCATCCTGGGTGGCATCATTCCCTACCAGGCCAGGGGCTGGTTGAGGACAAAGGAGCCCCGGTGGGAGGTGGAGAGGAGCAGAGCTGAGCTGTGCTCAGACCCTCCCCATGACTTGGCCCCCCGCTGACATGGCCCCTTTGTGGGAGGAGAAGGGGAGGCAGAGCTTCCCTTGTGGACACGGGGCAGGTTCATTAGCAGAAGACTGTGGCGCCCCCAGAAGGCCGCGGCTCCTTTCCCTTTTCTCGCAGAACAGCTGTGAGGGTTTCCTGGCTCTCTAGCCCTGCATAGACCTTTAAAAGATGAATCCTGGGCAAAGCTTCCAAGGCAATGGGGAAAAATTGTCCGCCTGCTCAGTGGCTGCTCTGGGAAGGAGAGCAGGGTGAGGGGCTGTGGGTGGTGGGGAGCCATGGAGACATGGGAGATGGCCAGGAGCAAAGCAGAGGCTTGGAGTGCCCTGCTCTATCTGCAGCCCAGTGGGGGCCTCAGCCAGACCCAGCTCGGGCTGGCCCCAGGGATGGGCTGTCAGTCTGCAGTGTCCCCTCACAGGACCCTCCCCATGCCCTGCACTAACCCTCCCTGCCTGCCCTGGCCTAACTCCCTGTCCTCTGCCATCAGCATCAACAGAAATCATGGGGAATGCCTCCTCCCCCACAAACACATGGAGCCATTTCACATAATCTTCCCTATAGCACCCCATGGCTCTCTATCCTGTACCCTCCAGCCTGCTTCCTGCTCTCCACATTTGCCCAGGAAACCCAGTGACCTCTCCCAAGCAAACAGCATGCTCTCCTTATGCATCTTCTCTATATTGTTTCTTCTGGCTCCATGCACATATATGCACATGTGTGTACACCAGGGGCCAGGATAGATTTTCGTGGGGAAGACCAACCAAGATGGGTGATGGGTATTGTCATAGGAAAACTCTACTTGTAGTAATTTGTTTCGGAGAAAGCCTTTATTCTCACACACCCATGCTGGCAGCTGCAGGGGAAGCATGTCCAATGCACAGATCAGGCAGAGGCTTCCCTGATTAGCACAAGTAAATGACTTATATACATTTCTTTGGTTGGTATTGATATAGTTATTATCTAACACTCCCTTGATTGGCTGTATATACAAGGTAAAGAACAAAGAGAATGGAATTTTCCACAGGAAAACTCTGCAACTTCTAGCTGGTTCTATCCAGTTTGAATTCCTGGCAAACCAGGCAGGAGTTGGAGCGTATATACATAAAAAGCTCAAGGGTTCTTTCTTTGTTCTATCTTAAGATACTGATTAGTAAAACAAAAAACAACAACAAAAAAAGGAGTTAGTCTTAGTCACTATTGCTGATTGTCTTTTACTTCTACAGTATGTGGAAGAGATGTGGCAGGTAAGGGTGAGAAACTGAAACCTTTCCTGCAAGGGGGCTGATAGGCCTCTGCCTGTGCCTGAGAAAGGGCATCTGCAGACATGGGAGCGATGATAAACAGGTGTTGAGAGCTCAAGCAATCACTTTATCTCCTCTACCACTTACCTGTGCTCCTGCTTTGGATCTCCAAGATTCTGGAGCTGCAAACACACCTGCTCAGAAGTTCTTGCTCCCATTACATTCTCAGATCTGGGAAAAAAGCACTCGGACAAAACCAAACAAACCAGAAAGACACTATGGATAAAATCATTCACACATGTGTCAGCCAGAGCCCTCAGAACTAAAGGAAAGGGAAATCCTGAAACCTAGGACAGTTGCAAGTTGCCTTTTCAATCCTTCAGGGAAGGTCCTCAGTGTACCTCAGGATAAGTGTAAACATCAAATAATCTCATTCAGAATAGAAGGCCTAATTTTGTCCTTCCTGGATCATTCTTCTTGACAAATTCCCTAACTCTGACTTTTCTTCTCTCCCAATGAGCTCCAGAAATGACTGATGAGGGAATCCTGTTTTCCTCTTTTGACTGCAAGTTGTTCTGCTGGAATCTGAAAGACAAATCTGCAAGTCAAACAGGTTGTCCGGGTGATTAAAAAGGAAGCCCTCAGCGGACTGAGCAGTGCTGTTAAGAATGGTTTTGTCTGTGGAATTCATGGTGTATTTCCTTTAGTAAATACACAGAGGGAGGCACATGCACATGCTCAATATGGCACCAGTATGTCCCTGGAGACAGTGGTGGGCAAGAATGGTGATCAGGAGAGAAACCTTGGCCCAGGGAATGTCTCAGGAGGTCACAGAATCACAGAATCACTGAGGTTGGAAGGGACCTCTGCAGATCATCTAGTCCAATGCCCCTGCTCAAGCAGGGTCACCTAGAGCACATTGTACAGGATCACATCCAGGTGGGTTTTGAATATCTCCAGAGAAGGAGACTCCACAACCTCTCTGGGCAACCTGTTGCAGTGCTCTGTCACCCTCACAGTGAAGAAGTTTCTCCTCATGTTCAGATGGAACTGTCTATGTTTCAGTTTGTGCCCATTGCCTCGCGTCCTGTCGCTGGGCACCACTGAAAAGAGTCTGGCCCCATCCTCTCGACACCCTCCCTTCAGATACTTGTACACATTGATAAGACCCCCCTCTCAGCCTTCTCTTCTCTAGGCTAAAGAGGCACAGCTCTCTCAGCCTTTCCTCATAAGAGAGATGCTCCAGTCCCCTAATCATCTTTGTAGCCCTCCATGGCACTTGCTCCAGTAGTGCCACATCCCTCTTGTACTGGGGAGCCCAGAACTGGACACAGTACTCCAGATGGGGCTTCACCAGGGCTGAGTAGAGGGGAAAGATCACCTCCCTCGACCTGCTGGCAACACTCTTCCTGATGCACCCCAGGATACCATTGGCCTCCTTGGCCAGAAGGGCACATTGCTGGCTCATGCTTACCTTTGTGTTCACCAGCACTCCCAGGTCCTTCTCCGCAGAGCTGCTTTCCAGCAGGTCAACCCCCAGCCTGTACTGGTGCCAGGGGTTATTCCTCCCTAGGTGCAGGACCTTGCCCTTGCCTTTGTTGAACTTCATGAAGTTCCTCTCTGCCCACCTCTCCAGCCTGTCCAGGTCTCTCTGAATGGCAGCACAGCCCTCTGGTGTATTGGCCACTCCTCCCAGTATTGGATCATCAGCAAACTTGCTGAGGGTGCACTCTGTCCCTTCATCCAGGTCATTGATGAAGAAGTTGAACAAGACTGGACCCAGTCCTGACCCCTGGGGGACACTGCTAGCTACAGGCCTCCAACTAGACTGCACTGCTGATCACAACCCTCTGAGCTCTGCCATTCAGCCAGTTCTCAATCCACCTCACTGTCCACTCATCTAACCCACACTTCCTGAGCTTGTCTATGAGGATGTTATGGGAGACAGTGTCGAAAGCCTTGCTGAAGTCAAGGCAGACAACATCCACTGCTCTCCCCTCATCTACACAGGCAGGCATTCCATCATAGAAGGCTATCAGGTTGGTTAAGCATGATTTCCCCTTGGTGAAGCCATGCTGACTACTCCTGATCACTTTCTTGTCCTCCACATGCTTGGAGATGGCCTCCAGCATGAGGTGCTCCATCACCTTTCGAGGGATGGAGGTGAGGCTGACTGGCCTGTAGTTCCCTGGGTCCTCCTTCTTGCTCTTTTTGAAGACTGCGGTGACATTGGCTTTCTTCCAGTCCTCAGGCACCTCTCCTGTCCTCCACGACCTTTCAAAGATGATGGAGAGTGGCTTAGCAATGACATCCACCAGCTCCCTCGGCACTCGTGGGTGCATCCCATCGGGGCCCATGGATTTGTGGGTGTCAGGTTTGCTTAAATGATCTCTAACCCAATCCTCCTCGACCAAGGGAAAGTCTTCCTTTCTCCAGACTTTCTCTCTTGCTTCCGGGGTCTGGGATTCCTCAGGGCTGGCCTGATAGTAAAGACTGAAGCAAAGAAGGCATTCAGTAACTCTGCCTTCTCTGCATCCTTCGTCACCAGGGCACCCACCCCATTCAGTAATGGGCCCACATTTTCCCTAGTCTTCCTTTTGCTACTGATGTATTTGAAGAAGTCCTTCATGGAGGTCATGGCTTGACCCTGCACTGCAGTGCCATAACGAATGGTGGCTGATCCACTCATGTCTGGCACTAGGCACCTGACAATACCAAAGAAGACTTCATGAAAGCTAACTGAATCCACGATAGGTGAGATACAGGTAGTTATCAGACACTCACAGCCTTCTGCCAGCCTCCACCAGCTACACCCGGGCCTACAGCCCTGCAGATGGAGATTGCAAGAAGAGCAGGTGGTTCACCAGCAGAGACAGCAGGAAAGGAGATCTGCATGTGAGACTGTGCTCTGCATGGGAGCAGAAAGAACTGGGTCCCGGGATGGGACATGGGTGCCCACAGGCAGCCCCAGCCTGCCCAGCCCTGGGCTCGCTGCCCTCCCTGGCCAGCCGTCACTTGCCAGCACCTCTGCAAAGGACAAAGCCAGGAGCCAAGGCATCATCCTGGGTGGCATCATTCCTTGGTGGGCCGGGAGCCATTAGCTAGTGCTGGGGGTAATGCAGCCCTGGCAGGAGGTGGAGGGTAGCAGAGATGAGCTGTGCTGGGCCTTGCTCCTGCCCGCACTGGGCTCGCCGCGGCAGCGCTAAAGATTGTGCCCTCCCCTCCCCCCCGGGCTCCACCTCTGCTGTCGCAGCTTCTGCAGTGGGAGAAGGGGGGGGCACACGACTGGGCTGGCACAGGTTCATTAGCAGAGAAGGAGTGCAGCGCCCCCAAAAGGCCATGGCTCCTTTTACTTTTCTCCCCAGAAGGCTGTGAGGGTGTCCCTGCTCTTCAGCCCTGCACAGCCCTTTGAAAGGCACCCTGGCAGTGCCTCCCAGCAATAGGGAAAAGATGTTCACTGCTCAGTGGCTGCTCCAGAAAGGGGAGCATGCTGGGAGCTGTGGGAGAGCCATGAAGATGTTTGGGGATGTTTGGGAGCAAAACAGAGATATGGACCATCCTGCTCCACCTGCAGCCGGGTCTTCACCTCGGCCAGGCCCAGCTCAGGCTGGTCCCGGGGATGGGCTATCAACCCATTGATAGCAATATTCCCTTGCAGGACCCACCTCATGGCCCACATCCCTGCGGGGTGCACTCCCTATGCCCTTCACACAGGGCTGAGAGACAGCTTTGGGAGACAGCCTCCAATATTCAAAGACTGAGTGTAGCTGCCTCAGGGGCTTCCCCTGTGCCCTGCCCATCCCCACACTGTGTGGGCTGCAGGTTGGATAGAGGCACCTGACCCCACACCTGGGAATGGAGCGGGTTGTTCTCACTGCATTCCATAGGGAAACATGAGGGCTGGACTGGGAGGACAGGTTGTGCTGTAAGAGGTCAGCACAGCTCCACAGGGTTGTGCAGGGTGCAGGGGTGCTCTGGATTCCTGGAGTGCTGGATCTCTGCATCCCTTTTAGCTAAGATAGGCAATAACCCCCATGCACACTGCATCCCACAAAGCCAGGCCCAGTCTGCTTTGCCTCTCCTCACCTCAGCTCTGCCCGCATTTCCTCCATCTGTGCCTCTGTGACCCCCAGCATGGTAGAACCTGGCCCACACCCCATGTCCGAGGCACAGCCCAGTCGCTCCTTTGGGACTGGGCTGCTTTGTGACACCCATGAGTGTGAAAGGAGTGAGGGGAGGAGGAGAGGAAGCTGATGCTGTCAGGGAAGCCATGGGGTCTCTCACTGTGGTCTCTGTAAGGTGCAATAATAGAGCATGCTGTTGGCCAGCTCCAGGGGCAGCAATGCCCAGGGTTCTGTAGCTCGCATGGGCCTGGGAGGAAAATCTCTTGTAGGCAGAAAGAGCTGTGTGGCTACAGGAACCCAGCCTCCCTCCACCGCCACTCTTCCTGCAGGATGTACTGCGGGGGCCCCACAGGATGCTGCCAGTACCAGGCCACATAAATATAGGAGGCATTGGAACTATAAGTGCATCAGAGGGTGTCCAGATGCCCTGCTCACCCCCACACTGAAGACATTCATGGGTTAGATCTTGTTGCCTGCCCTGAAATGAGCCTGAAGCCAGAGCAGTGCTGTTTACCCATTGCTTCACTCCAACCGGCAGATGAAAACAGGCTGAGAAGCAGATATTGGAAACAGGAAATGCTGTTTCCAAAACCTTAATGCTCTGGGTGCCCAAGGGAAGAAAAGGAGGGAGGGAAGGCAAGAGAAGGAATGCAGGCAGGCAGAGTGGTCAGAGCTCTTTTGGAGAAATGAAATATGCTGAACATCCTTGCTGGACTTTAACACTACTTTTGGATCTTGTAGAGAGGAAAGGGGCAATGCTGGGAAAGGAACCATTTGCAGCACGGCCAGAATTGTCTCATGGTGCACAGTGATGGCCTGACTCTCCATGGGAGCAGCCCTGAATCCCCTGGCAGACGCCTCTGCTCCAGCTCCTGCACTGTGGGCCAGGGGCTCTGGCAGGAGGTAATTTTCAGGGCACAGTGGGGTTTCCTGTCCCGGTGGGAACAGCACAGAAGTATCAGGCAAAGTACCCAGGGGTGCAGGGTGTGCAGGGCCAGAGACTCCTCAACCAGGGGAATGTCCTGGGGATTGTCCTGTGGGAGGCAGAGACTCACCCAGCCACGGTGGCCTTGCATCAGATATTGGAAGTATTATGCTTTGTGAAAGTGAGGCACTTGAATCTAGACCCATGTACATGCAGGTACCACAGCATGCTTTAGTAATTTATGGTTAACCTTGACCCTCAGCAGAAAAAGTGCCTGGAGCCCCCAGGTGCCCTCAGCTCTCCTATGGCCTCCATCAGCCTCACCTGGGACAGCAGCCATCCATGCACACACGGCCACAACCAAAGAACTGACTTCCCTTCAGCAAGGAGCCTGTAGGCCCCTTCCTGCTGCACTGTACCAGACATTGCCATTTGCTCGGTGCTGCTGCCCATCAGGATTTCACCCTGAGTTTCCTGTGGTACCAGAGGTAATCTGGAAGGGGCCATGCCGTGGGGCACTGCTCTGCCCTCCATAGAAGGCAGAAACAGTTGTGTTGCTCCTACATTTTCTGTTGGATGACAGGACACTTAAAGAACGTAAGGGAGGGGCCCCGGCAAGAGGTTTGTGTTTAAGTTCAGATGGCTTTCCTGTCACTGTGGTAATGGCACAGAAGTATCGAGCGGAGTCCTGAGGGTGCAGGGCACGCAGGGACAGAAAAGCCTCGGCCCGGAGATTATCCCGAGAGGTGGTGGCTCGACCCTCCAGTGCTGGCATGTGCTGAATGAATGAGGAATCAGAGCTGATGTAGGAGACCCACTCAGGTCTGTCACCTGGGGACTGTCGGTACCAGCGCACAGCAAATGTTTCAAAGTTATAGCCAGATCCATGGCAGGAGAGGTTTACAGCATCCCCAGATGCTCGCAGTCCTCCACCGGCCTCCACCAACCGTACCTGGGCTCCCACCCCTGTGGACAGAGAGTGCAGGGAGCAGGGCAGCACATGCACACAGAGGGAGCCTTTCCTGTTCATCGGCCACTCTGGGGGTCCCCTTCCCCAGGACATGGGTAGCTGCAGTCTGCCCTCTGCCCTGGGAAACCCACTGGCCCTGGAATATCTCGAGGCTGCCCTCCTCGGAGCTGATCTTGTTTTTTCTTACAATGTCCCCGATTTCCTAAAAGCCTCCCTCTCCCTGCCACAGAACCCCTCCCCGGCAGAGAAGGCAATTTGCACGGGAGAATGTGCCTGGCATGGGAGCAAGGGGAGCTGAGCCCCGGAACAGGGCACAGGCCCTCGTGGGCAGCCCCAGCCCACCCAGCCCTGGCCTCGCTGCCCTCCCTGGCCAGCTCTCACCTGCCGGCACCACCGTGAAGGACCAGGCCAGGAGCCAAGGCACCATCGTAGACAGCATGATGCCCTGCCGGGCCGGGGGCTGGGGCCGGGGTCGATCGGGGGCAAAGCAGCCCCGGCGGGAGGCCGAGAGGAGCTGAGCCGAGTTGTGCTCGGCCCCGCTCCTGCCCTCACCGGGATTGCAGCCCCCCCCGCCGCGGTAGCGCAAACAACTCTGCGCTGCCCTTCAGGGGAAGGAGAAGGGGAGGACTCAGGGCGGGACCGAGCGGGGGCAGGTCCGTCAGCAGAGGAGCGCGGCGTCGCTGGGGCTGTGACAGGATGCAGAAGCTGCAGATGTCACCGGCCTCAATTTCCCCACCCCTACTCCCCCGCAGGTCTGTAGCGGGCCGGGGCGGTGGGCAGGGCCGGGGCGCCCGGTGGGTCTTTCTGGCTCGGCTTCCCCCTGGCTCGTACCCAGTGCAGGATGGGCTGGGCCATTCCAGACACACTAGTTGTGCAGGGCCCAACACACCGGGCTCCCGAGCTGATTCTGGGGGCGGTGGATTTGTCTCCCAGTGCCCCCACGTCTCTTGGTGCTGTGGAGAAAGATTGAGCTCTGGAACTCTGCCCTTTTTTGGTGGGGTGGGAGCATACATGGAGAAGGTGAGGGGCCCTTGGCAGGAGGTTTGTGTCAGGGTACAGCTGGGTTTCCTGTCTCCATGAGAAAGGTGCTGAACTAGTGGGCTGAGTCACGGGGGTGCAAAGTGCACAGGGCTGGAGACACGTTGCTCCGGAAGTTCTTCTGGGAGGCCGTGGCTTGCTTGGCCACCACGGCCTCATATTTCTTTGCAATGCCCCAGGAGCTGCCGATAAAGGAGACCAAGTCTATCCTGGTCCTGAGTCCCTGCTGTTACCATAGGATGACATAGTTCTTGATTTTGAAACTGGAAGTTTGTTAGGAGAGGTATACATTGCCACTGGCTGCTTTCAGCCATCGTCTAGCCTCCATCAGCCATACCTGGCCCCATACCCCTGCAAGAACACATGAATACAGTCACAGTGGATTGGGGATGGCAGCAGGGAACCTGAGGACTCCCTTCAGCCACCCTCCACCTGATCTTGTGCCTTGCCTAGAGCTGCTACTTCTCAGGGAAGTACTGTGAGTTCCCCTATGGCAACGGAGCTGATGGATTCAGGGGCCACATTTTGGGGCTTTCCTCCTCTCAGAGCTCTACAGACGATCCCCTATTTGCGCAAAAACCCTTGTACAGGCCATGGGATATCAATTTCCTTGGCAACATTGGCTCTCCCAGGAACCCTCCCAGGGAACAGGACCTGCCTCCCAGGCCTGTGGCCAAGCAAGAGAAGACAAAGCTGGGACTGAAAACTTGAGCAAATCACAGAATCACAGAACAGTTGAGGTTGGAAGGGACCTCTGCAGATCATCTAGTCCAACCCCCCTGCTCAAGCAGGGTCACCTAGAGCACGTTGCACAGGACCCTGTCCAGACGGCTTTTGAATATTGCCAGTCATGGAGACTCCACAGCCTCTCTGGGCAACCTGTTCCAGTGCTTGGTCACCCTCACAGTAAACAAGTTTTTCCTCACGTTTGGACAAATTTCCTCTGTTTCAGTTTGTGCCTGTTGCCTCTCGTCCTATCTCTGGGCACAACTGAAAAGAGTCTGGTCCCAGGTCCTCAGAGCTGTGGGGAGAACGGGGCAAGCTGGGTCCTGCCTGGGCTAAGAACTGCACAGACCAAATTGCCTTTGGGTCCCCAGTGCTACCAGCCAGACACCGAGCAGCCCCAGAGGTCCCCATTGTCATCATTATTTCTTGCTGTCCCCTGCATCTCTGGGCCAGGGGATGCCTGTGCAGAACTGTCTTGCTTCCTGGGTTGCAATGCTGTTTATCACTTGCTTGGGTATTTCTTAGCAGCTGCAGCTGGGACGGGGACTCAGCCAGACACAGCACTGCCTCTGGGCTGCTGGACATTGTTGTCCAGGAGCGCTGGTATCTGCAGCTCCAGTCCCCAGCAGAGCTGAGAGCAGCCCCTGCTATGGAGTGATGATGCAACCAGGGGATAACCCCCCTGGCTGATAACTTATAAGTTCAGGAGTGCTGTGGATTTCCTTGAGAACCATTGGTTTCTGTATGAGGAACTGGGGAAAGCTGTGAGTGTCTCATCTTAACTGCAAACAGCCCCATGGTCATGCCCCTCTAGATCTCTGCTCTGAATCTCTCTGCATGCATGGAGTCTTAGAGAAATATAGGGAGATGCTGGGATGTGAGAAAATGTTGGAAGGGTTGATATCAGAAGGAAAGGATCATTTCAAGGGTGAAAGCACTATCAAGGGCGGAGGATGAAGAACCTCCCTCCTCCTCTGCTGTGCTTGGTGATACAGATTTTGCACAAGCAGAAATGGAGCTCAGCTCACTGTGGAGTGTCACAGCACAGTAATAAACCGCGGTGTCCTGGAAAGAGACAGTTGCTATTTCCAAAGGGGCTGTTTTGTTATTGTACACCACAGTGGAGAATTGCCCATTCCGAAACCTGTCATTTCCTGCAGCTTTAAAAGCTTTCAGGATATACTTGAAGGTCCCCCCTGGGAGCCAGCGGTACCAGAAGAAATTCAGAATTCTGTCATTTTCCGTTGGAATGTACTGGCAGGGTAGAACCACCTGCTGTCCAACTGTGGCCAATATCTCTGAGAACTGCTTCTCCAGGTTTCCTCTAATGAGACCTGCAATACAGGGAGAAATGTGTATGCAGGCCAGCTCTCTTCTTTCTCTTGCTTGCTCTATGTTTAATGCTGTGTCCACCCCCAAACCCTTCTGCATTTCCAAAGAAAGAAGAAAGTTCTGATGTGTCCTTCCATCACCCTCTCTGTATTCCTCTCTGGTACCATTGCCTTGTCAGCACAGATTTCTGGACTGCCTACTGAAAAATTGTGGGAGATAATAAGAAAAGCATGAATACAACCCACCTGCTTGGATTAGCAGGACATAGGCTGGCACAGCAACGGTGAAGATCATTTTTGCTGGCTCTGAAATCCCTGCCCCTGGGGACAATCTCAGCACGATGCAGGAAAACGTGCTCTCCGCAGCCCAATGAAATGGCCACTTCCTGCGGGCTGAGCCAGGGCGTGCAGCAAGGGGTCACGCCTCCAGGCAGGGAGGGGACTGAAACCTATTCCCCTTTTGCCTCTGCTCATCTTGGTGGCAGAGTGCAGACAGAGTCTCAGAACCTTCCTGAAGACTTTTCCATGGATTTCCTCCTCCTTTCATAAGGTTTGCTCTGCAAGGGGGCATTGATCCCTAGCTGTAGGGTTTCTCTGCTCTGTGCATGATCTTCATTGTGGGAGGTCTGTCAAAAGCACAAGGGTTTGTCGTAGTGCCTCTTGATTCTTCAGGGCTCTGGGGAATGCAGATGTAGCATTCTTTTTTAAAAAGTTTCAGGTCTTGCTTAATTTCTCCTCTGGCATTTTGGAAGCTGCAGTTCAGTATTCCTGCACAGACAGGACCTCAGAGACATGGGGGAAGAGGGGAGGAAGATGATGAGGGGGGAGGGGAAATAAAAGGTAATTTAATGGGTAAAAATTCAAATTCCTAGAGTTGGGAAATGGAGTCCTGGTCCTGATGGGTTGGCCCCTCTTGATACTGTCCATGGTGGGGCAGGCTCGGGGGGAAGGGGGAGGGTGACTTTGGGACAGAGGGACCTGCAATCCCATCTCCAGCTCAACCCTGAACCTGTGCAGGACATATGGGCAGGGCTTGGCACTCCCCGGCCACTGCTGCTGTCCCTCCACCTGGCAGGGACAGAAGGAGAAGGAGACAGGGACAGGAGGTGAAAATCTGGTGTTTGGAGCCAGTGGGCAGAGATGTGCTGAGGAGCAGCCCCAGCACCGGGAGCAAGGGCTGCTGGGCAGAGCAACAGTGCCTTTCTCTTGCTCCAGTCTCCTGATGGGTAGTTTATGCCATGGGGAGAAACGTCCCTTCACCACCATGTGTCCAAATGCGCAGTAATATACTCCACTGTCAGCCAAGGCTGCATCATCCTTTTGCAAGGTGAGGTTTGCCCTGTAAATCACATCCCCTCAGTCAAAATAGACCTAGGTGGTGAGTTTCCCCTGGATGAAGCAGGCACCGCTCTCAGTAGACCGGGCAGTGCCCAGGAGGTACTTGGGTCCCCCGCTCCCAGCTGAGTGGTACCAGGAGAAGGAGGAATTTCTGGCTGAGGTGGTGAAGTTGCAGATGAATGAGACGGACTGCTTGACTGATAGGAGCACCTGAAGAACCGTGATGGGAAGGAGCTGGTTCGGTGCAGCGACTGTGGGAGGGAGACAAGGCAGCTGCAGTTACCCATTCAGACATTGCCTCCTGTGGTCTCCCCCACTCCTCTGTCCATTATTCTCAGCCTTCTCGCCTTCCACTACCCCTATTGCCCCTACCACAAAGTTTCAAGGCTGGGGGGTGGGGGGGGGAGAGCTGAGGGGTAAAAGAAACCTGGCAAGGGGACCCTGACCTGGCTTGAAGTCGCGCTTCTCCCACCTGCAAAGAAACAAGGGAGAGCTGATGGCTGCATTGCATCCCCCAGCAGGGCAGTGCCAGGCAAGATGAAAGCTCTACAGAGCCATTCTTCCCTGTGAAACGGAGGGGAGGAACCAAGGACAGAGCCTGCCTGGAACCAGTTACTCCTGAGGGGTCCTGCTGTGGAAAGGTCTCCCTGAAAGGTGATCAGACGGAGTTGGGGTCTGCAGTGCCAGTTCCCAGCAGAGCTGAGAACAGCTCCAGCTCTATACTGATGCTGCTGCTTGAGGCTATTTTCAGGGGTTGTTTGGGCTTTCGCTGGGGACTGTTGGTTTGTAGGTGAGAAAGGAAGGCTGTGCATGTCCCAGCTCATCTGCAAACAGCCCATGGTCCCGGAGAGCTGATTTTCAGTAGTTCTGCTGGACAGAAGCAGGGACACAGGGTAAATGGGAGAAGATGGGGGATGCCAGACAAGGAAAACACAGTTCATCTAGGGGAGGGGGAAAAAAAATTGCCAGAACTGGTAAATGGAGAACACATAAGGGATGAAACCTTCTGTCCCCAAGCAGACTACAAATTTAACTACTCCCCAGAGTTTTCAGGGGCAGTGTCTGCATCTCTGGGTGGACAGGGAAAGTGACAGTAGGGTTTTGAAGGGGCCAGTGTCTTAAATGCCCCGGTCAGATGGTTACCCCTGAGGATTTAGAAGGGGATCCATGAGAAATGCTGTGATCCCAGGGAAAACCGGGAGGAGAGGTCCAACCCTGCCATCCTCTTCTGTACCCTGTACCATGTGCCCAAAGCTGGGCCAGAGGCAGGTGAGGAGAATTAGCCCACTGGTCCCAGCGATTATGCCTTAGCAGTGCCCCTGCCCAGTGTGACACTCACCGAGGAGAAAACAGGCAGTCACAGACCTCAGGACACCTGACGACCTCATTGCCACCAGGGCCCTGAACGATGGGCTGTCTCCACGTAGGTGCCTTGGCACCGAAGGGTTACTTCTCTGTGGGGATGACTCTGCCAGACTCCCCCTAGACTGGGGGAAGGAAGAGAAAGGAGACGGGGGGAGGGTACCTGGACCAGTGGACAGTGATGTGCAGAGCTGCAGCCCTGGCAACGGGAACAAGGGGTCCCGCACAGCGAGACTGGACCGGATGCACAGTGCAGGCCCTCGCTGCCCTGCTTGGCGTCCCCTCCCACCTAAGCACACAGCCCCGGGGTTAGTCGGGCCCGGGCCCGAGCGGCTGGGGGGAACGGCCCCGGGGCCCGGGGACAGGGCGGGGCGAGGTGGCCCCGGCGAGCGGAGCGGCAGCGCCCCCCGGCGGGCCCGGCCGCGGCGCGCCCCAGACCCCGCCCCAGACCCCGCCCCGCAAACCCCGCCCGCGGCGGTTCGTGCCCCGCCACAGCCCCGACCTGTCCCGCCGGGTCTCTCAGCGTGCAGTAATACACCGCGGCGTCCCGCAGCCGGGGCCGGGCGAGCTGCA
Organism: Apteryx mantelli; assembly: GCF_036417845.1. NCBI lineage: Eukaryota > Metazoa > Chordata > Aves > Apterygiformes > Apterygidae > Apteryx > Apteryx mantelli. Next base: position 7,433,235 of record NC_090005.1, on the reverse strand, counting down.
GGACGCTCGAATGGCGGTCTGGCGCCACGAACAGGGTCCCCGGCGGGTCCTGCACCTCTTTGGACCCTCTGAAAGCACTCGCGATGAAGGCGGGACCTCGTCCCGGGAGCTGCCGGTACCAGTGGATGTAATCGTTGGTCTGTATGTTGGGGTGTGAGCAGCTGATGTTGATGCTGACGCCCTCGGTGGCCTTTGCCGACGGCTCGTGCTGGACCTGGGCTCTGCCCGCAGCCACTGCCAAGGAGAGAAAGAGAAAATAAACTCAGGAAATCACTTTCATGCCCTACCATGACTGCCGTTTTCTCGGAAAAAAAAAAAAAAAAAAAAAAAGAACGACAGAAACGGTCAGGAACATGGAAAGCAGAGGAGATGGAGCGTTTGGAGAAGATGGAAGAGGAAAGAAGAAATGCAAACACAGTGAGGAAAAGAATAAACAGGGACTTGCCCTTTCCTAATTGGTAGACAGAAGGAAGGATGAATTATGGGGTATAGATCGACTCATTGATGAAGAGGAAAAGGGAGGTATGCAGGGCATCAAAAAGGTTAGGCTGGGAGGAATGAATAGATGGATGCGTAATCAAAAGAAGGAAGGGAGGAAAGGAGTGAGAAAGACAGGTTTGGATGAGGAATGGACCTCTGTAAACATGGAGGGAAGGTGGGATCTGAGCAGAGGGAAGGATGGATGGGAGGAGGGTCGAGGGAAAGGAGATCTGTTCCCTCGGAAACAGCCCCGGCCCGCCGCCGCCGCCGGCCCCGCGCACCCAGGAGCACCGTGGCCAGCGCCGCCAGCCCTGCGCCCCGGCACCGCCGCATCGCGCCGCTCCGCTCCGCTCGGCCGCCCGCGCCTCGCCGCCCCCCGCCAGCACCGACTCTCTGCTGCGGCGCCGGCGCCTCCTCTCGGCCGCCACCGCCACCGCCAGCTCCGCCCCGAAGCTGCGCCCTGCCCCGGCCCCGCTCTCGGCCTCCCCGGGGCTGGGACCCTTCCTGGATATAGAGGGGAGGTGAGAGGGGCGGGAGCGGGGCGCTCGGCGGGGCTGCGGCACAGGGAGGCGGCGGCTCCGCTGCTAGACAGTCCGGAAAGGCGAGGCGCTTCTCCGGAGTCCCACCACCACGGCTGTAGGCACGTCTTTCTCGTAGCCTAGGCTGCGGAGCTCCGGTTTCGCAGCTCCGGGCGGCCAAGCGGGGTCCCCAAACCTATTTCCCACTGTCTCGGGGCGGGACAAGCTGAAGGGGAGGAGAAAAGTCGGGGACATTTATCGTTCTGGTAGAAGATCTGCAGTCACTGACAAGGCAGGAAAGCGGCAGGTCTCGGCGCTTTTAGCCGAGCTAAAGAGCGTTTCTGTGTCCGCCCAGGGAAGGCGGGCCGGAGTGGGGCTGTCCAATGTGTGGTCTGCTGTTGGTGCCAGCGGCTCCTGGGAAGGTTCCTCCATTTCTGTATAGGTGGGAGGGGGCCGGGCAGCGCAGGGCCCGAGGGTGCTGTGGGTAAGGATACCTATAGACCTGTCCAAAACGGAAGACAGAAAGAGGGACATTTCGGTACAAAGCACTTTCAGAGGACTATGAGGAAGTTAATTTCCCTGCAGGACAGGAGCAGACTGGCTGCCTGGGAGTCCTGGGCTGGGTGTACATTGCCCGTGGGTCACCCTGGCAGCAGCAGAGGCAGGAGGACCATGCTGGAGAGTGGTGCTGCAGGAGCAGGGCTGAGCAGAGCTGCTCCTGCCCCAGCCAGCAGCTCTTCCGTGCAAGGTCCTGCTGAAGCTGACGTGCCAAGGGCTGCTTGAGGGACCTGGGGTGCACTGCCAGCCTCAGCCTTGGCCCCAACCCTGGCCCAGTCCCAGTCCTGGCTCCAGCCTCCCCCTGGGGCATCCCTGCCATGTGCCACCTCCCCAAGAAGCAACAGTGCTGCAGCCCCTTGGCAGGCAGGTGCTTCCTGCATCTGGGCAGCGTGAAGTGTCAATCCTGCCCAGGGCAAGGGGCCTCCAGGCAGTACTGGGTCAGCCCGGACGCTGTCCACCCAGCCCTGGTGCTCCTGGCCCCAGGGCAGTTGGGGATGGCAAGGAGACAAGCATAGCTCCCTCCACACGCACACCCAAGCTGTCCCCACTAGAGCTCACATATGTGTCCCTTCAGCACTTTTGAACACCAAAGTACTGTGAAAAATCAGACTCAGGATTCCTCGATGAGACACTAAACAGTCAGAGTTTTGCTTGCTTTTGGACTGTGACTACTTGTCAGTAATAACCCTTGGTTCTTGCATAGTAGTCTCCATGAAGAAACTCAATCACATAGGGGTCCAACAGGGTCACAAAGCACGTCAGTGGAATAGTGCTGCTCTTGAAGACAATGAGCCCACCAGTCCAGTAGCTCTCACCATAGGCTAGATGGGTGACAAGCAGCACATCACAGAAGAAGCTGTCTGCTTCATGTCTAAACATGTCAATGTCTGAACATTGGGGCCACAAGAGGGCAAACAAATACTGAGTGTCAATCATGCTTATGAGTAGAGAGTGGACTCACCTTAAAGACCTCCCACCAGATAGGCAGATGACATCAGTCTTCCTAGTGATAGCTGCCTTTTAATTTTAGCTGGGGTAAGGCAATGAGAGGAATGAGCCACATCACCAGGAGTTATAGGCAAAGTCTTTTCCATTCGTTGGGTCTCCATCAAAAAGAAACAGGCAGGGAAAGGGGAGAAGTTTACACTAAACACATCCCAGCATCTCTCTGCAGCTCTTATAGCCAATGGACTGCTGAAATACTACTGATTTTTCACTGAAGCTTGTCAAGGCATGCTTGTCCCAGCTTTTATCAACTGGCACAGTAAATTGGTAAGGTATGGAACTCCAGACAAGAGTAGCCTGTGTATCATATATACAGCCTCCCACAAAGGGACAAAGCTTAGTAACCTCATATTTGTAACCAAACCCAAAACTTGAGTAAATCACAGAATCACAGAACAGTTGAGGTTGGAAGGGACCTCTGCAGATCATCTAGTCCAACCCCCCTGCTCAAGCAGGGTCACCTAGAGCATGTTGCACAGGACCCTGTCCAGATGGCTTTTGAATATTGCCAGTCATGGAGACTCCACAGCCTCTCTGGGCAACCTGTTCCAGTGCTTGGTCACCCTCACAGTAAACAAGTTTTTCCTCACGTTTGGACAAAAATTCCTCTGTTTCAGTTTGTGCCTGTTGCCTCTCGTCCTGTCTCTGGGCACAACTGAAAAGAGTCTGGTCCCATCCACTTTCAGATATATCACCCTCCCTTCAGATATTTATGCGCAGTGATAAGATCCCCCCCCTCAGCCTTCTCTTCTCCAGGCTGAACAGTCACAGCTCTCTCAGCCTTTCCTCATAGGAGAGGTGCTCCAGTCTCTCAAGCATTTTAGCAGCCCTTTGCTAGATTCACGCCAGGAGCTCCATGTCTTTCTTGTATTGGGGAGCCCAGAACCGGACACAGTACTCCAGGGGTGGCCTCACCAGGGCTGAATACAGGAGAAGGATCGCCTCCCTTCGATATGTTGGCAACACTCTTCCTAATGCAGCCCAGGATACCATTGGCCTTCTTGGCCACAAGGGCGCATTGCTGGCTCACGGTCAGCTTGCCCACCAGGACCCCCAGGTCGTCCTCTGCAGAGCTGCTTTCCATCAGGTCAGCCCCCAGCCTGTACTGGTGCATGGGGTTATTCCTCCCTAGGTGGAGGGCTCTGCACTTGCCTTTATTGAACTTCATGGGTTCCTCTCTGCCCGTCTCTCCAGACTGTTGATGTCCCTCTGAATGGCAGCACGGCTCTCTGGTTTTATCAGCCCCTGCTGCCAGTGTTGGATCATCAGCAAACTTGCTGTCCCTTCATCCAGGTCACTGATGAACAAGTTGAACAGGATTGGACCTGGTATTGACTACAGGCCTCCAACTAGACTTTGTGCCACTGAGCACAACCCTCTGAGCTCTGCCATTCAGCCAGTTTTCCGTCCACCCCACTGTCTGCTCATCTAGCCTGTACTTCTCAGTTTGCCTGTGAGGATGTTATGGAAGACAAAAGCCTTACTGAAGTCAAGGTGGACAGCATCCACTGCTCTCCCCTCATCTACCCAGCCAGCCATTCCATCAGAGAAGGCTATCAGCTTGGTTAGGCATGATTTCCCCTTGGTGACGCCATGCTGACTACTCCCGATCACCTTCTTTTCCTCCACATGCTTGGAGATGGCCTCCAGCATGAGCTGTTCCATCACTTTCCCAGGGATGGAGGTGAGGCTGACTGGCCTGTAGTTTCCTGGGTCTTCTTTCTTGCTCTTTTTGAAGACTGGAGTGACATTTGTTTTCTTCCAGTCTTCAGGCACCTCTCCTGATTGCCATGACCTTTCCGAGATGATTGAGTGGCCTAACAATCACATCACCAGCTCCCTCAGCATTCATGGATGAATGCCATCAGGGCCCATGTCCTTGCATATGTCCAGTTTGCTTACATGATCCCTAATCTGATCCTCTTCCACCAAGGGAAATTCTTCCTTTCTCCAGACTTCCTCTTTGGTCTCCAGGACCTGGGATTCCTGAGGGCCAGTCGTACCAGTAAAGACTGAAGGAAAGAAGGCATTCAGTATCTCTACATTTTGTGTATCCTTTGTCACCGTGGCCCCTGCCCCATTCAGCAGCATGCCCACATTCCCCCTAGTCTTTCTTTTGTTACTGATGTATTTAAAGAAGCCTTTCTTGTTGTCCTTGACATCTCTTGCCAGATTAAACTCCAAATGGGCCTTGGCCTTCCTAGCCCCATCCCTGCATACTCGGACAACATCCCTATATTCCTCCCAGGTTACCTGTCCCTCCTTCCACCTCCTGTACCACTTTCTTCTTTTTGAACTTTGCCAGGAGCTCCTTGTTCGTCCATACAGGTCTCCTGCCCCTTTTGCTTGACTTCTTCTCATTGGGATGCACAGTTCTTGAGCTTGCAGGAGGTGATCCTTGAATATTAACCAGCTTTCTTGGACTCTTCTTCCTTCCAGGGGCCTATCCCATGGGATTCTTCCAAGCAGGTCCCTGCAGAGATCAAAGTTTGCTGTCCCTAAGTCTTGGGCTGTGATCCTGCTTTTTGACCTGCTCCCTCCTGGCAGGATACTGAGCCCACCATCTCATGGTCACTGCAGTCAAGGCTGCCCCCAACCTTCATGTTTCCAACCAACCCTTCCTTGTTTGTAAGTAGGAGGTCCAGCAGAGCATCTCTCCTCATTGGCTCCTCTATCACCTGTATTAGGAAGTTGCCATCGATGCTCTCCAGGAACCTCCTGGCTTGCTTGTGCTGTGCTGTGTTGTCCCTCCAGCAGATATCGGGGTGGTTAAAGCCCCCATGAGAACCAGGACCTGTGAAAGTGAGGCTACTTCCAGTGGTATGAAGAAGCCCTCACCTATTTCTTCCTGATCAGTTGGCCTGTAGCAAACACCCACAACAGTGTCACCCATGTTAGGCTGCCCCTTAATCCTTATCCATAAGCTGTCAGCTGACTCATCATCCACTCCTAGGCAGAGGTCCATACTCCAGCTCCAGCTGCTCTCTCACATAAAGGGTGACTCCCCCTCCTTGCCTTCCGGGCCTGTCCTTCCTAAAGAGCCTGTAGCCATCCATTGCAGCATTCCAATCATGCAAGCTATCCCACCATGTCTCCATAATCGCAATGAGATCATAGCCTTGCAACTGCACACAGATCTCTAATTCCTCCTGTTTATTCCCCATGCTGCATGCATTTGTATGCAGGCACTTCAGGGAGATATCTGAACATGCTGATATCACAGAAGGGGTGCAAGAGGTTTCCTCATAGTGTTGTCTTATAGGCACTTCCTTACCTGTATGTCAATGCTTGAGGTGCCCCCACTTAAGCCCTGTTTTGCTGACTGCATGGTCTCTATAACTCACCCCTTCCCCTGTCTTTCCTGGTTTAAAGCCTTCCTTACCAGGTTGGTGAGCCTCTTGGCAAAGATGCGTGTGTCCTGTTTAGTGAGGTGGATCCCATCTCTTCCAAGCAGATGATGATCTTCAAACAGGGTCCCACAGTCATAGAAGCCAAAATACTATTGCTGACACCATCTGTGCAGGCAATTATTAACTTGAAGTACTCCTCTCATCCTTCCCACTCACTGGCAAGATTGAGGAGAAAACCACCTGGGCCCCATACCCCTGACTGCCACCCCCAGAGTTTTATAATCATGTTTGGTACATTCCAAGTAGCCCTTGGCAGTTTCTTGGCAGTTTGATGCCCACATGGATGAGCAGCAGGGGATAATAGTCAGAGGGGTGGATGAGCTTCAACAGTCTCTCCACGGCATTCCAGATCTGACACCCCCCCCCCCCCCCCCCCAGCAAACAGCAAACCTCACTAGACAGATCAGGTTGGCAGGTGGGTGTCTCTGTCCCTTGCAGCAGAGAGTCACCCACTACAATCACTTGATACTTCCTCTGGGTGTTCCTGCGTGGCATAGGGTCCATTAGCTCAAATGCTTCACATGAAACCGTGCCCAGCTCCTCCTCATCTTGAAGGGCAGTGGACCTATTCATCAGCTGCAAGCCTTCAGGAGAAGCAGGAGCCTTCCTCCTCATATGAGAAGTGACCAGTTTCCAGCCTTCACCTTCTTCGGAGTTATCACTTACTGACCCACAAGGCAAAGACCCTGTCTGCATTTGCAGTGCTGTTGAGTGTTGGGACTCTTGAAGCTGTAGGGTCTCTGAGAATATCCTATCTATATCTTACTCATCCTCTTGGATGCTACGCGACCAGCTGACTTCCTCCTATAACTCCTTTATCTGGTGAAACAAATCATCAACAACAGCACGCCTTTTGCAGAAAAGTTGACTGTCAGCCCCAGCCTCACGGAGAGTCCCTAGGCACTCCCTGCAGTGTGAGACCTGCAGAGCTGCATCCACCGTCAGAAGGTCTGTCTGGGTGGAAGCCTCCGATATGGCAGGCACAGCGACTCCAACAGCTACTGGTGCTCTGACCCACCAGCCATTCGCAGCACACCTACAGCTAGTGTCCCTCCAAGAAGTACCTGCTGAGCTTACAGGCCACTGATGGAAAAGTCTCATACACATGTGCTTTGCGCCCAGAGGATGCACGTATACTGTGGCTTCCCTGTGGCTAAGGAGAACATCAGCAGCTGATTTAGGCTGAACAATGCTGCAGATGTTTTCTGAGAGGGTTTCTAACAAACCTCTCTGGCTGTCAGCTTGTTTCCTTATGCTAGATTTCCAGTGGGACCTGGAAGAGTTCGGCTGAGAGCTGGACTGCCCCTGGAGAGGCAGGTGATATTTGGGGGGATCTGAAATGAGGGTCTCCCAAGGCAGGTGAGAGCCCTTCTGCTGGGAGGCTACCAGGGCACGTGGCTTGTTCTTGATGTGCCCATGAAATGCCAGGAACATCCCCCCTGCCACTGCTCCTGTGGCTCTGGAAACCTTGCCAGTGCTAAAAGCACATGAGGAGACAGATACCTCAGCAGTGCAGTTCAGCCAGCTATAATAAGCCATGTGAACTGACACACACTGGGCCTTGGCTCATGCAGTTTGAAATCCCCCCTTGATGCCACCTACTAATTAACATTTCTTTGCCTTTTGAAGAGAGTGTATTTATCTTAAAGTGAACTGGAGGCATCCTCGTCAGCACAGCCTAACTTCTGGTGTCCCAGCCCCAATGTTTGCAGCCTTTGGGGTGTCTGGCTTGTTCCAGACACACAATTCTCTGCTGTCGTGTGAGCATGCCACTGCGATACTGCTCTCTGTGCAGGATCTGGGCTTGTTCCTAGAACCCCACATCTCCTTTGAGGTTGCCAAGGATAAATGAGAATTTGTAAAGCTGTAGGACTATTTTTTACTGGTAAAGTGGGGAGCAGATGGGGCTGCAGTAAAAGGGATGTTCTCTAGTTTTTCCATTTTCTCTTGCACACACTCTTGCAGCAGGAATTGGCTGAATGTCTAGAAAGGGCCTGACAGCTTGGACTCAAATGTGGTTTATCTCTCTCATGAGACGACAACTGACTGAACCACTGTCAAACTCCCAAACAAAGTAAAGCCAGCAGTGATGGCCAGTGCCTGATTTGCTGCCTTACCCATAGGGTTTGAAGTACTTGCTCAAAGAGGCTGAGAGCTGGCCCCAAGAATCCTCTTTCCCATCAATGTGTGTGTGTGTGTGTGTGTGTGTGTGTGTATGTGCATCCATCTGGCTGTGCCCATGTGCATATTTGCGCCTGCTCATGTGCATTTGTGTGAGCATGAGCTAATGTATACACAAAAGTGAACGTGCACAGAGGGGTGCATGTTTAGGCAATGGCGTTCGTGAGTGTATATGTGTTTGTGCACATGTCTGTGTCTTTAAGACCAGCATGTGTTTGTGTGTGGTGTCTGTGCAGGCATATGAGTTTGCAGATAAGTACATATACATGTATCTATGTGCAGAACTGTGTGAAAGTGCATGCATGCAAGCATGTGTGAAAATATGCGATCACATGTCTGTGGGAACACACTGTGGTGGGTGGTTGCATCTGTGTCTCTCTGCAGATTGGCTCCTATGTAAATGCATGTCCATGCACATGTGTCTTTATGTGTGTACACATGTATGTGTACATATTTGGAGTTTGCAGGCATGCATGTTTCAGCATATGTCCGTGTGTGGTGTGCAATTCCATCAGTTATTTGCTCTATGATGTCAGTGAATGAGATCAGGATGAGATGAAGGGGCCAACTGGAAATTACAGTGAAACCTTGGTCCAACTCTGGCATCCCACTGAGGGCAAGTTGCAGTGACTGTCCAGGTTGCCCCAAGACTGCTGCACTGTCTCTGCCAGATATCATTTGGGAAAAAAGCCCCTCTGTTTGTAGTCATGTTTGCTAAGAGTGTCTCTTCATTGGCAGCAGTCTGATCCTTGGGAACTGTACACTCCCCTTCCTCCAGCTAAGCCCAGGAGACAGGAGGAAAGGAAGGAGAGGTGGGAAAAGGCTGAAAAACCTCCTTCAGCAGAAAAGCAAGAAGAAAGCAGTAGCTCGGCTGGAGAGTCCTCAGCAAGTGTAAGCATGCACAGCGCCAGCCCCAGCCTGGGGCAGCTGAGTGGATGTAACCATGGAGATGGCTGGCATTCCAGTCCCCGAGCCCAGGGGCTGGGTACAGCACCCACTGATTTCCTGGGAATATGAATGAGGAAGGTGAGAGCCTCCCCTCAGGTTCCTCTCTGTAGCCCAAAGACAATGCCTACAACTTGTGTGGATGTGAAGGGGTGTGGGGACAAATGTGCCAATGGGCATGCAGAGGCCAGGGAGGGAAGGGACAGGAAGGAGATAATAGAATCATAATTTAATTCGGAAGGGACCACCAGAGGCCATCGAGATCAACTTGCTGCTCAGAACAGATTCCATTAGAACGAGTTGCTCAGGGTCACATTCAGTTGATTCTTGAATGTTTGCAAGGATGGAGATTCCACAACCTCTCTGGGCAACCTGTTCCAGTATGTACTGGAGGAGCCAAAACTGGATGTAGTACTACAGATGTGGCCTCATAAGTAACAGAAAGAGGGGCAAGATCACTTCCATGGAACCTGCTAGCTACACCATTATCAATACAGCTCAGGAAACAGTTGGCCTTCTTTGTTGCAAAGGCATACTGCTGACTCATGTTCAACTGGGTGTTCACTATGACCACCACATCATTTTCTGAAGACCTGCTTCCTAGAGAGCCAGCCCACAGCCTGTACTGTTGCATGGGGTTGTTCCTCCCCAAGTGCAAGACCTTGGCCTTGTGCTTTTTGAACTTCTTGAGTTTCCAGTCAGCTCATTTCTTCAGCCTGTCTGGGTCCCCCTGTATAGCTGCCATGCTTTACGGTATATGGACTGCTCCCCTCCATTCGGTGACCTCCACAAACTTGCTGAGAGCATACACTGCCCCAACATCCATGTCATTAATGAAACCATTAAACAGTATTAGTTCCCGTGCTGATCCCTGAGGGACTTGACTAGTCACTGGCCACCAGCTGGACTTTGCATGAGCGGTCACAACTCTTTAAGCCCAGCAGTCCAGCCAATTTTCCACCTGAACTATCATACACTTATCCAGCTGAATCTCACCAGTTTGATGATAAGGGGACTCTGGGAGATGGTGTCAAAGGACTTGCTCAAACCAAGGTGCACTGCATCCACTGCAGTCCATTTGTCCACTGTGCCAGTCATGCCATTGTAGAAAGCAGTGAGGTTGGTCAGGCATAATTTGTCCTTGGTAAACCCATGCTGGCTGCTCCCAAAATGCTTCTTCACTTTCATGCACTTAGAAATGAATTCCAAGACAGTCTGCTCCATAACCTTTCCCAGGACTGAGAGGAGGTTGCCTGGCCTGTGGTGCTCTGAATCTTCTTGCCTTTCTTGAAGAATAGCTATGATGTCTGCTTTTTCAGATCTTCAGGAACCTTCCCCGTTTGCCATGACCTTTCAAAGATGATAGAAAGCAGCCTCACAATGGCATTGGCCAGTTCCTTCAATACTCTCAGATGCATTCTTCCCAGTCCCATGGACTTGTGTCTGCCCAAATGAGTTAAGTGCTCCTTAACTGTTTCTTCTTCTACTGTGGGTGCTGCTTCACTTCCACATACTCTGCTAGGAGGCTCAGGGAGGTGAGAGACCTGGGGACAAGCCTTACCATGAAAACTGAAGCAAAGACGGCATCAAGTTCCTCAGCCTTTTGTCAGGACTCAGCAAGGGCCAGCTACTCCCTAGGGAACAGCTAGCCAGGAGCTGAGTGTGATATCATGGCCACAAGGGCAGGTGCTTCACCAATGAGGGCCCAGCCCAAGGGTCCATGAAGGAGCTAAAATCTGCTCTTCCAAAGTTCAGGGTTGTAATTCTGCTGTTTGTCTTGCTCACTTCTCTGAGTATCTTAAGCTCCCCAGTTTCCTGTTCAATGCAGCCAAGGCTGCTGTTGACCTTTGCATCATCCAACAGTGCAAGTCTTCATTCATTGTGAGTAACAAGTCCAAAAGAGCCCGTCAGTTCATTGATCACATGCATCAAGAAGTTGTCTTCCATATGTTCCAGAAATCTCCTGGATTGCTTGTGCCAGCCATATTGACCTTCCAGCAGATATTGGGATGATTAAAGACACACATGAATACCAGGGCTTAGGACTGTGTAAGGCTTTCTCCAGCTACCTAAAGAAGGCTTCATCTGCCTTCTGTTCTTGGTCAGGAGATCTGTAGCAGACACCTACTACAACATCACCGGTGCTGGTCTGTCCTCTAAGCCCTAACCACAATCACCCTTACCTCAGTTGCTGCATCCACTGTCCCAAGGCAAAGCTTCATGCCTTCAAGCAACTCCTTTACATAAGGCGCAAACCCTCCACCATCCCTTCCTATCCCATCTTTTCCAAAAGTGCCTCTGTTCCTCCACTGCAGTACCCCAGTCATGAGAGCTATCTCAGCATGTCTCTGTAATCCCAATGAAGTCATAGCTCTGCAACTGTACATGGACTTCTAAATCCTCCTGCTTGTTGCTCATGCTACATGCACTGCTGTACAGGCCTTTGAGATGAACCTCAAGTCATGTTGCTTTTACAGGGGAAGTGTTAGAACCTTCCATGTTATGCTGTGCCCTCCCTCCCCTCCCCTGCCCCCAATCTGCTCAATGCCTTGTGATCTCACTTCTCTTCAGAACAGTGTAAACCTCCCCCACCACACTGACTTTAAAGTCTTTCTCACTGGGTTAGCAAGCCTGTTTGCAATGACACTCTTGACTTACCTTGTCAAACATGTGCCACCCCAACTCCTCAAAGAGGGTTCAGTAGGGATAGAAGCCAAAGCCCAGCCTGTGGCACCAGCTGTGCAGCCAGGTGTTGATCTGCTGAATGAATTAATTTCTTTCTAAACCTTTCCCCCTCACTGAAGGAATTGGGGAGAACACCACCAGGTCTCCTACACCCTTCACCTCCCTCCCAGAGCTTTGTAGTCACTCTTCGCACACATGCTCAATGTTAGCCTTGGCAATATTATTGGTATCCACATGAAAAAAGAGTATGAGGTAAAGTCTGAGGGCCAGGCAGGCCTCCTTCTGAAGCATCTTGGGTCCTAGCCCTTGGCAAACAAACAACCACCCAAGACATCATGTCAAGTCAGCAGACTGGTGCTTCCGATTCCTGCAGGAGGAAGTCTCCTGTAAATATCACATGCCTTTGCTCCATCATGCAGACACAGGGTTTGGCCTTAGCTGACTCTGATGAATCCCGTCACGTCTTGTTTGTCCTCACCAGTGCCTGGAGCACCATACCTATTCTGAAATAGCAGGTCTGCAGACAGAGCAGGAGCCTTTTTCCTGTTTCTTAATGTCACAAGCTTCCATCCTTCCCCATCTTGACTGCCTCCTTCTACTGTTTGTTTAACCATAGCCTTCTGCTGTCCTGCCTTCCTTCCTTTTTGTGGCTCAGGCTCTTGTCTTAGGCAAGTCTGAGGTCTAGGCTGGAAAGCGAGTCAGTGAGTCAGGGTCAGGATCAGGTCTCCAGACAGAAACAAGGATCCAGCACAGGCCATTGATCACTGGGAAAGGCCACAGTGAGGAGGCAGGTCCAAGGTCAAGACCCCTGTCCTCAGGTCAGGGTCCGAATCTTGATCAACAACATTCATGGCCAGAAACAGGCAAGGATGCAATGCAGCTGGAAATATAGCTCAGGGGAGGTCAAGCACTAGAACCTCAGCCTAAAAGTAGCTCCCACAGGAAGGGGTGTCAGCCCTGGCTGAAGCCTCACAGAAGAGCTGTCTAGGTAGCAATCTCTCCAAAGGGGGGGGGGGGGGACACAGCCCTCAGCTGCACTTTTTCTAAGTTGTACATGAGCCTAGACAGACAAACCTCCAGGAGGGAGGGATGCGCTCAGGGACCTTACACACACTGCACACAGCTCCTGTTGGAAAAGGGTCTTTTTCTGATGCCCCCTCATGGCATAGCAGCAGGCTTTGGGGTGTGTGGCCTTGAATCAGATGTCCCTTCCCTCCCAGGGGCAGTTGCTGGGCGCTCAGACTTCAATGGAGGATGTGAAGGTCCTGGTGGCTGAACAGTAACCCATGTCCCTTCAGTTCAATATCTGTATGCTCCAAGATCTTTGCCCCTGCTGGACTCAATTTGATGATCTGCAGAGGTACTTTTGTCACTGGCTGGACACAAGGGGCCTGTATCCTATCCCAGACACTGCTGACACTGCACTGGATGGAGATCCACTCAAGGATGGTGTGCACAAGGAGGACAGGATTTCGTGGCCTTTCTCTTTGCGCATAAAACTAACCTTGTCATTTTAAACTCTTTAACAGGGGGGAGAGGAGGTGTGTCCTGGCCTGCAGAGGCAGGGAGCTATGACTGCCATCCATGATGAGGTGCTCCGTATGTTGTAACAACTATGGAGGCACAAGAAAGGGAGGGCTCAGGAGACAGGGGCTTCATTTCAGTGACTGTGCCCTGGGCAGCTGTCTGCTAGGTCAATGCCATTGCACTACTTCTTCCTGGAGAACCTACTGGTCTGCAGTGTCCGTGGACAGAGCGGTGAAGAGTGCTCCTACCATGAGTAGCACATCCCCTCACGATGAGGGACAAACAAGTACATACAAAGATACACATACTCATGCACACTTGCATAGAATCATGCACAAATTTTTGCACCCACCTACACTCATACAAATCCATCATGAATGCAAGCAAGCACACGTACATACACATGAGCATCTGTGGACTCAGCTGAGGAGATGCTGTGAACCACCCTGGCAGGGCAGCACTAGAGCACCCCAAGGAACAACCAGGACCCAAAAAAGCTAATATGATTTTTGGGTTCCCACAGAGAGGAGACAAGACAAAACAGACCAGCAATTTTTTTCCAAGGGCAGTTTCTCAAGTGCGGTGTTAGTGTTAATCAGTGAAGTACAGCCCACCTACCCGGGAAGGCAACAACAAATGACTATTGGAATGATCTGGGTGGGAGGTAGAAAGAAGGATGCAACACGTCCTTGTACACGGGAGCCCTTGAGTGTCTGGCGGAGGATTGCAGGACTGGGAGGAGATGGGCCATTTCCTGCGAACAGGGCCCAAACAACCTCACAGGAGTGACCCACAGTGAAATCGCTTGCTCTGGACCCTTCCAGTACTTGAGCTGAGTCTTCTGCCCACACTGATGCACTCCTGCCCTGGAAATCACATAAACCTGGTAATGAAAAGGTAGCAATGCAGGAAACAGAAACACAGCCCATATCATTAACTGGGATGTTCTGCATTTGAGACAAGCTTGTCAGAAAATTGTTACCTCTGCCAAGGCTAACTCCCATTGAGTGGGAGAAAATATATATTAGTGGGAGCTGAGGCGGTCTCCCGTCTCCTCTGAGCGACAGCTGTCTGAATGCGAATGGAGAAGCTACCATTAAGGTATTTCCAGAATGGTTCAGTGTATTAGTGGTACCAAAGGAAATACAAAGTGATAATGGAACTCACTTTACAGACCACGTAGTACAGGACTGGGCGACACAAGAAGGGATTAGTTGGGCATTCCACACCCTCTACTATCCCCAGGCAAACAGGATGGTGGAAAGGGCCAATGGCTTACTTAAAAGACGTGCTCAAGCAGAAAAAGAGAATTGGGATCTACACATTAACCATGCTGTGCATCTACTTAATAATTGATGGGGAACAGTCGGTAGTCCCAGAACCCAGGCCTTTTGCCCTAACGATATGGGCATCGTTAAGGGCAATTGATCCTGCACGTGGTAAACCAGGACAGACTGTGATGGTAAAATTACCACAAATTGGAGTAGTCCCTGACATTGACTAAACCCCGAGGGCCCCTTGCATGGGAAGTGCTTGATGCCAGGGGAAAAAAACATCGAATCAGTTCTCGGTGGAAAATTCCTGATTATTAACAATTTATCCTGAGGCACCCCGCCTCGAGGAAAACCTAAATGTGTTCTCTTATAGGATACCATGTGGAGGCTCGTGTTCCTGCTCCACACGGCCCTGGTGACAACATTGATCTCAAACCCATGGGGCAGCAATGTCAATATTTGGGAAAAGTTAGCTAGGGAAATACTAAATACTGCTCACTTTTGTCTAGAAGGAGGAACTTCGGTGGTCCAAATTTACACCACTTGCACTATTGGGTTCCCTATACCCCTGGAAACGGTGCAAAACAAGTCAATACTAGCAAATTTCAATGTAACTAACATGTTTAGTCAGATGTCTCGATGGGATCCCATCACAACACAGTATAACAAAACAATGATAGAAATTAAGGTGAAAGGAATGTTTCCTGCGGTTGAGCGTGCTATGATGGTAAATTGTACCGGCAAAACCCGAACATGCCACAACTTTACGGAAGATGGGCCTCCTCTTAAATGTAATAAAACAACCGTGTAACCTTTAATTATGCACATATTGTGCTCCCCACAGGAATGTTTTGGCTATGCGGAGTAAAAGCTTACTCCTACATTCCAGCCAATGCTACTGGTGGCCCCGTACCCTCTGTCGTTTGAGCATCTATATGCCAAGCAAACAAGAGATAGAGGAAATAGCTGGGAATCAAACACGAAAAAGGAGGGAGGCCTCATCCCTCGACCCTGAATGTAGTTCAGAAGTGATCTTATTCTCAACATCACAAATCTCAGCCGCAGCATTCCTTACACCTGGGGTGGGAGTTGCTACGAACTATCAAGATCGCATGTTCTTTAGCTAAGACTATCAATACCACTTCTGCTGCCCTACCAGCAATACTTAGAGATGTGCAAGCCGTGCGTGCCGGTGTGTTAGAAAATAGAGCGGCAGTTGACTATCTTCTTTTACAACACAACCACGGATGTGAAGAATTTGAAGGCATGTGCTGCTTCAACCTGAGCGACCATTCAACCCTGATCGAAGGGAAGATCACAAACCTTAAACGCCTAGCCTTGGACATTAAACAGCATAATGATAATGGGTTTAATTGGTTGCAAGAATTGTTCCAAAATTTCGGACTGTCCCTATCAGCCTGGCTCGCCTTGAGCTTACAAACTGTCATAATAATTGTACTCATGATAATTATTATATGCATTGCTTTTGCCTGCTTGAAAGCTTTAATATTACGCATAATCTTTGCTAAGGGAATTGCTTTAAACACAGGCTACAGCTTGCGTGAGGCAATAAACATATTTTTTACTACTTTACTGTCTCACTTGTTACTATTGAACCTTCATAGCCTGACAGAGTGTAGCAAGAGAGTGCGTCAGGGCAACAAATGAAAACCTAAATGAGAGAGCTGCACACCCCATAAAGCGTTTTGTGCAGCCCAGCTGTGGCACACAAGTGTTAGATTCAAGTGACTGGCACATTGATACTGAAATCAACCACACCAGGCCACACACCAGGGTCCATAACCCCTCCCCCCCTTCCCCACCCCCAAGATCTAATTCATATGGGGAAATCCCAGAACAGTGACAGATGCCCAAATCATGCAGAAATGCATACACAAATGCATAGGCATTGGCAAACGTGCACGAAAACACATACATATGCAGTTACATACATATACTCATGCATGCCTCTGCCAAACTCACGCCTGCATGTCAGTGCCTCGAGAAGCTGAAAGGGGCCTTCCCCCAGGGGAAATGTTGTCTCTTGAGTCAAGCCTTTGGGGGAAAATGCCCTGGGAAGCAGTGCCTCCCTTCCTAGTGTTAGAAATACTGCAGACAGCCGCATGGAAGAATCATCCTCTGAGCTCTCGCCAGACACACTGTGCATCCAGCTCTCTGTCTCCAAATGTGGCCAGGAAAACACAGCAGATGTGAGCGGACTAACTCAGCAGACTAACTCATGCCCTCTGCCTGCACTTCGCAGTGACTGCTCAGTCTGCGAAGGGTCCCCCAACAGCATCCTCAGCAATGCCAAGTCATGGCATTCACTTTTCAGGACATCTGGCAAAGCTGTGACCATAAAAGAACAGGGAAAGATTAGTCCCATGGGCAATCAGGATCAATGTAACATGCCGAGAAAAAAGCACGCAGGTCATTTCAACTGTCATTTTGGAAAGAGTTAGTAGTGCCCCCATATTCAAACATGTTTGTTATTTGGTCTCCCACACGTCCCACTTTTCTCATTAAATCCTGAATCTTCCGTCACACATCTTTCCCTCCTCAGGCTACCTACGCTAGGTGGTATAAAACCATAAGGACAGTCGTGTCTCCCACGAAGGGCCCTCTTCTCCAACAGCGGCCATCAGTGGCAGCTGAGGAAAGAACAAGAGCTGGACAAGCAAGTAGGATACTGCTCCTGCATACGTGCCCCTGGGACCCAGTTAGTTTCTACAGCTCCGGGGTGTTCCTGAGTCTGGTGTGGCTTATGTGCTAATAGCTCTGCAGTAGCTCTCCTCCCATGAAAACATGTCAGTTTTGCTATACCATTTTGATCATTTCCCAGGACCCTGGATCTAGGCACATCTATTCAAGTCCCACTGACATCTGCTTGAGGACACTTCTTCCCGCTGCACGGGCAGGGGAAGCAACAATCCAGCCTCACCACAGCCCCCAGGTGCCATTACTGGGCAGGCGGAGCTCAAAGCTACATGCAAACAGAGGCAAGGAGAGAAACACTCCTCAGAGCACCCACACACGCCTTTCTGTGCAAGGCTGCATGCTGAGGGCACCAGTGTGGGCTCAGTGCACAGAGATAGACAGCACTGTCTTGGAGCTCAACGTTCTGCACATGGAGAAGTATCTGGGAGTTCTCCACAGACAGCACAGAGGAGAACCTTCCTGACTCTGCCTGAGGTTTCCTTTTTCGCACTTGCAGCAACAGCTTAGGGGGCTGCGTTGGGAGCTGCTGGTACCAGAAGATGTAGGGATCAGAATAGCTGGTGGTGGAGAAATTACAGCGCAGCGTTGTGTTCTGTTGCACCTGGATGGTGGCTTCTGGTGGGAACTGGAGCACAAAGCCCTTTTGTGCATGACCTGTAAAGCCAGAAAGGCACTTCAGCACTGCTTGTCTCTGTATCCATCTATCTATCACTTCATCAGCTCTCTCACTATCCCCCATCTCCATTCTTCACTTTTCACAGCCTAGGAAAGACTAAGGGGTTTGTCTGTCCACTATTCTTTCTGCAAGGTCTTGGTGCTCCTCATAGGCCAGGCTGTGAGCTCATCCTGATTTTCATCAGTAGCTCTTTGGGCTGTGAGGCCATCAGGTGTTTCTGTATGTGTCACTGGCTTTTTGCCCCTCCTGGAGATCAGAAGCAGCTGTATTAACTGCTCCTCTCTCCTTCTGCCTCTCCTAGCTCTGTTCCTACTTCTCACTGTAACATTCATACCACCGTGTCTGTCCATGCCCTGGCTTTTTAAAGCTTTCCACCTCTCCCAGCATGGACTTAGCCTTCTCTGAATGCCCTTCAAGCATTTTGTCATTCCAGCACAGATTGGCAACACTTTTTTCAAAGGCACCCAGGAGAGAATTTCCCATATCAAGCACTGGTCCCCCCTCCCCTCCCCCCTGGCATTTCTCTCTCTCTCTAAATACATATGGATAAACAGTGCACATAAAGGCTCTTGTTTTCTGAGAAAGAGATGTGCAGAGCCTTATTCCCCCTTTTATGCCCATTACTCCTGACATCCCTCAGAGTACTTGCTGTGCTCCACCCGCAGCCCCCTGCTCTCCCTGCAGGAAGACTGCCAGGTCCCCGCAAAGTCAGAATTCGCATGCCCCCCTCCAGCACTGACGGGACACTCCCTTGTTCTGATCCTCCCCAGCTTGAAAGTCGTGTCTCACCAAAGTCTGCCAGTCCCACGAAGGCTGCCAGAAAAATCAGGGCCATGTCACGATCTCCACTCCACGAGGTGTCTGCTGTCTCCGAGAAAGAGGGTGCTGAAGATGCCAGGTCCTGCCTTCCCCTCCCTCTGCAAGCTCAAAGCACCCTCCAGGCCTCAGCCCAGAGGGTGGAGCAAAACTCTCTCACTGCTGCTCCACACAGATCTCCTTGGGACCTTACACCTCTGCCCCAGGGAGGCTCTCTGGAGAAAGGAGCTGCAGTTGTTAAAATGCTCAGCCTAAGGAAGCAATCAAGTTGCCCCCGTCTCTGTGCTCCATGTTCCCAAGGGCCAAGGGGAGGCTTCTTCAGCACTGGGAGGTTCCCATGTGCACTCAGGCCACATCCAAGCTCTTTCACAACCCAATAGCTCCAAAGGTGCTTGCATAGCCTCTCACTCAGACATGTAGCACTGCTGCCTTTGAACTCTGTGCCGCATTGGCAAAGGGGCCCCGGGCACCTAAAATATCACGTAGGAGCCTAAGACTGTGCAGCCTGCTGTCAGGCACAAGGAGGCCGCTGGGTGTCTTCCTGCTTTTTGCCCCTCCTGGAGATCAGAAGCAGCCCAGCCATCCCCCAGCAAGGAAGAAGTGTCCATGGTGAACTTCCCCTGCCATCCAGAGCCCAGCCCGAGACAGAGGCTTGTGCCCACCCCAGCACAGGATCAGGAAGGGCCCCTCTGCACTCATTCGTGTCCCCCTTCTCCCTAGGTACTGTTTGAACAGAGGTAGGGCCAGACACAGACAAAGGCACCTGCACCCAGGCTGTCTCTCTCCACAAGGATTTTCCTTCTGTTCTCCCTCAGCCAAGGAAGAAGCTCCTCAAGGAAAAGGTCTCTGGGAAAAGCACCTGCTGCAGAAACCCTCAACCAGAGGCAGACACACTGCCCCCTCTGGCAGGGGCGAAGAAATCACAGCACAGCCCTTTGCTTTGCTGAAAAGCCCTCTCCACCCCTTCAAGCAGCCACGTGGGCAACCTCCAGCTCCTTGTGCTAACCTGGGTCCCTGGGAGTCAGGTACCAGAGAGACAAGGGTGGGCTGCAAGTTGGCTACTGGAGGCACCAGGAGCTCCCAGCCGGCTACTGGAGAGTCCATGGGGTTTGGGAATCAGCTACAGGTAAGGCCACAGGTCTGGACCAAATGCTGGAGAGCCCTCTTTGCCTCTGTTGTGTGTCTGTGTCGTGTGCATGAGGCAACTGGGAGACCAGGTGATGCCGCATCATCTGTCGATAGGCCTGAGTGTCTAAGGCGAGTTACCGGAGGAATCCACCATGTCCACAGTGTGCACGCGTAGATCTGTGCACCATCAGCTCCTGTGGGGCTGTGGGC
This sequence comes from Apteryx mantelli, assembly GCF_036417845.1. NCBI lineage: Eukaryota > Metazoa > Chordata > Aves > Apterygiformes > Apterygidae > Apteryx > Apteryx mantelli. The sequence continues at coordinate 7,413,104 of NC_090005.1, read as the reverse complement.
ACTGGGGGTTCGTGTGTCGAGGTGCCAGCAAATGGGGAGACCAGGAGATCCTGATCAGCTCAATCGCGCCATCTCCGGGCACCGCGGGCATCACTACCATTCAGGTTGCTGTTTCCTCACCCGCCGCCGCTGCGGCGGGGCTACGTCTGTCTCCGTCACGGCCGGGGCGGGAGCTCCTTGCCTGCTCGGCGGCTTGGGAGCCATTTCGGGGCCCCTCCCGCCGCCGCCGCCCCGGCGCAGCGGGACCCGCGGCCGGCGCTGTGCGGGGCGGGGCGGGAGCAGGCGACCCCGGCGGGCGGAGCGGCAGCGCCCCACACCCACACCCAGACCCTGACCTCGCCCCAAACCCAGACCCTGACCCTGACCCTGACCCCGCCCCTCCCCAGACCCACACCCACACCCCGCCCCAGACCCCGCCCCGCCCCGCAAACCCCGCCCACGGCGGTTCGTGCCCCGCCACAGCCCCGACCTGTCCCGCCGGGTCTCCCACGGCGCAGTAATACACCGCGGCGTCCCGCCGCCGGGGCCGGGCGAGCTGCAGGGTGCTGGAATGGCTGTCTGCGGCCACGAACAGGGTCCCCGGCGGGTCCTGCACCTCTTTGGACCCTCTGAAAGCACTCGCGATGAAGGCGGGACCTCGTCCCGGGAGCTGCCGGTACCAGTGGATCACGTCGCCGGTCTGTATGTTGGGGTGTGAGCAGCTGATGTTGATGCTGACGCCCTCGGTGGCCTTTGCCGACGGCTCCTGTTGCACCTGTGCCCTGCCCGCAGCCACTGCCGAGAAAGAAGACAAAAATGCCGAAAATCACTTTATGTCGGTGATTTGCCGTCTCCGGCAGCCGGTTCCGCGGGAGAATCCCGGAGAAAGGGTCGGGTAGAGGGAAAGCAGCAGCGAGACAGAGGCAGTCGGCATGGATGGGGGCATGCGGCCAGTGGCTGGGGTGGAGAAGGATCTCTGCATCGGTGTGTGGAGAGCCTGGAGAAGGCTTAGAAGTTTGGCGCGGATGCACGAATGGATGGGTTGGAAGTCAGACGGGTGGAAGGACGGATGAAGGCAGGAAAAGTAGACAGGAGAGACGAGGTGTGACGGTGAATGAAGGAGGGCAGATTGCAGGGCAAGAACAAATGCTGACGGCACAGGGGAATGAATGGATGGATGGAATGACGTCAGGAGCAGCACAGGAAAGCCAAGTTGTACTTCTAAGAAGGATGAAGAAGGATGAGCAAAAGAGGCGAGGGGGGACCCGGAGAGCTGAAAGAGGAGAAAGGGAGATGGCAGATAAGGGAGGGAGGCAGAAAGACCGACTTAAAAAAGGAGAAAAAAGTGATGGCGCTGTCCCCGCGGAGAATGCCCCCGGGCACAGCCCCGGGCCCCCAACCCCACCGCCGCCGCCAGCCCCGCGCACCCAGGAGCACCGTGGCCAGGGCCGCCAGCCCTGCGCCCCGGCACCGCCGCATCCCACCGCGCGGCTGCGCTCCGCTCTGCTCAGCCGCCCGCGCCTCGCTGCCCCCCGCCAGCACCGACTCTCTGCTGCGGCGCAGGCGCCTCCTCTCGGCCGCCACCGCCGGCGCCAGCTCCGCCCCGGGGCTGCGCCCTGCCCCGGCGCCGGCCCCGCTTCTCGTCCGCGTCCGCGCCCGTGACGGGCCGTGCGGCACAGGGAGGCGAGAGGGGCGGGAGCGGGGCGCTCGGCTCCGTGCGGCACAGGGAGGCGGCGGGGCCGGGCATCGCGGCGGGGACGAGCCTTCACGTCCCGGCACAAAGCGGAGAGCGACGAGCCGCGGTGCCGGGGGGAGCCGGCGCTCCCGGAGCTCCCGAATCCCGGCCGCGGTAACGGCTCCTGCGCTGCTACACGGGAATAGCGCACCCCAAAAGGACACCAACCCCACCAGGTGCCGCCGGCTGCTGCTGCTGCCCGAGCAGCTGCTGCCGCCGGTCGAGTGTCCCGTGAAAGCCCGGCAACGGCGGCGCCGAGAAAGGCAGCTGCGAGCGGGAGCGAGACGGCGCCGCCGCTCAGCCGCGGGGCCTCAAGCGGGAGCTGCCCGCAGGGACCCTGGGTGTGCGGAGTGCGGGTAGGGGCTGCCCCGCACGGGCACCTTGGCCACGGGCACCCCGGCTGCCCTGAAAGTAGCGATGGGGGGAGTGGCAGAGCAAAAGTGAATGGCAGGAACCTTTGAAAGTTAAGTACATTATATATTATGTACATTTTTTCATTTCATACTTTTCTTTCTGGAAATGCAGTAAACGCGAGTTGTTTCCCGGAAGATAAAGTCTCTGGATTCTCTTTCTCACTTACATTTCAGTATCATGCAGAGCCTCAGCTGTTAGAGGCAGGCTGAAGCTGATGCAAAGCAAACTGCAGCTGTCCTGGATAAATGCAGGAAGGAGCTAATGCTGAAGAGCTGGTACCAGGAGAAGGGGTGTTTACTGCAGAAGAAACAAGGAGGGGGCAGTTGAGCAGGTGACAGAAGAAAAGAGAGCTGCTGGGAGAGCAGTGATCACTGGTGCCTGCTGTCCTTTGTGAGGAGCATTGCGACAGCACAAGAAAGTGAACATGGCCCTGAAGGCAGACTTAGAGAAAACAAGAAAAGGCTGTAAATTACAGGAAGTAATAGCAATGCTAATTTTATAGTGTTGTAAAAACTGCAGGAATGGGAGAGGTGGTCCAGCAGCTTGTGAAGCCATCAACACAGAAGAAGCAGTTCAGGTGAGAGAGAGAAAAGACCCCAAAGCAAATCAAGGAAGTCTGGAAGTGTTTCCCAGAGGAGCCTGTCCTTTACCTGGTCGCACAGCATGGGGTGTGTCTTTGGTCCATGGGGCAGTAGAAGGCGGCATGTGCACGCAGGGTGTTGTGGGGATATCTGACAGCAGCTCTGCAGGCACGGAGTGTGCGGGACCGGGTGGGACAGAGGTGCCAGGGTGGAGCGGTGCTTCCTGGAGGTCGAGGACCGCAAACCCTGCCCACTGCCCTCCCCTGCTGGTGTTTTCTGCCCCTGCTCAGGGCCCTGAGCCCGGTGCCGCTCTGTGCACCCAGCAGTGGCCAGGGTGCGGAGCTGCCTCCCCGCTGTGCCCTGAGCTCGCCTGCTGCCCACGGGTCTCGGAGCCATGGCAGAGCCGCCACTGCTGCTGTCCACCTGCCCTCCCAGTGGGGACTGTGACCAGGATTCACCCCTGGGGACACACGTGTCCCAGAGCCTGGCCCCGGAGAGGCCTTGCTTGTTGTGGGAGCCTGGAGCGCACCTCTGCCCTGGTAGCACCAAGGCAAGGGCTGCCTGAGCTTTCTTGCCCTGACACTGCCCTGAGCACTAACCCGCCACCCTGGAAAGGGTGAGTCCTGGCCAATATCCCCTTCTGCACCCAGAGCTCTCCCTGCAGGGGCATTTGCAGTCCTGCTGCTGCTGGCTGCTGCCCACAGCTGGGACAGGTTTTCCCTGCGTGTGTGCATGTGTGTGCAATTCCTTCCATTCACTTATGATGTTAATGAGCTGAAGGGGCCAACAGGGAATCACAGTGCAACTCTAGCCTGACTCAGGCATCCCACTGAGGGCAAGTTGTGGTGACTGCCCAGCTTCCCCCCGACTGCTGCAGTCTTCCTGCCAGGTGTCATGTAGGGAGGGGAGAAAACAACAAAAATCCCTCACAAATCTCTGTTTGCAGTCATGGTTGCTATGAGTGTCTCTTCACTGGCAGCAGTCTGGCCCTTGGGAACTGGACACTCCCCTTCCTCAGGCGCAGCCCAGGGCACAGGAGGACAGAAAGGCAGGAGAGGTGGGAAAAGGCTGAGACACTTCCTTCATCAGAGAAGAGAAAAGAAGCACCAGCCTGGCTGGAGAGTGCGCAGCAAGAGTAAGCAGGCACAGCTCCAGCCGCAGCCTGGGACAGCTGAGTGGCCTGAGGCAAGCAGGTCCCTGAAGTGTTTCAGACGTGCTCTTCTGAAGTCCAGAGGCTCTACAGTCTGAGGGTCACTGCAGCCAAGGCTGCCCTTGACCTTTACATCATCCAGCAGTTTTTTCTTGTTTGTGAGGAGCAGATGCAACGGAGCATCTCCCCATGTCAGTTCATCGATGACCTGCACCAAGAAATTGTCTTCAAGAGGTTCCAGAAATCTTCTGAACTGCTTGTGCCTAGCTGAGTTGCCTTTGCAGCAGCTGTTGGGGTGGTTAAAGTCACTGAGGAATACCAGAATCTGGGACTGTGAGGCTTTTGCTGCTGCCTAAAGAAAGCTTCCTCTGTCTCCTCTTCTTGACCAGGAGGTCTGCAGCAGACATCTGCTTCAATATCACCTCTGCTGGTCTGCCCTCTAATCCTCATCCACAAGCTCCCTTCACTGTTGCATCCCCTGCATCCCCTGAGGCAAAGCTCCATGCATTCAAGCCACTCTTTTCCACAGACTGCAACCCCTCCTCTACCCACGCCCACCCTATCTCTCCTCAAAGTGCCTCTTTCCTTCCACTGAAGCACCGCAGCCACGAGAGTTATGCCACCAGGTCTCCAAAACCCCAGAGAGGTCCTAGCTCTGCACCTGTGCATGGACTTCGAAGGTCTCCCGCCTTTTCCCCATGCTATGTGCCTTCTATATGGGCCTTTGAGATGGACCCCAATTTTTGCTGCTTTTACAGGGGAAGTGGCAGAGGCTGCCCTCTCATGCTGTCTGCCACAGAAATGTGCTCTGCCCCTTGTGCCCGCATGTCTCCTCAGGTGAAGGTGAAGCTCCCCTGCCCCATACCTACTTTAAAGTCTCCTCACTAGGTCAGCAAGCCTGTTTACAGAGGCAGTTGTTCCCCACTTTGTCAAGTATATCGCACCCCTGAGCAGTGGTGACAGAAACCAAAGCCCTGCCTGCAACACCAGCCATGCAGCCAGGTGTTGATCCGTGGGAGGAATCCACTTCTAGCCAAGCCTTTTGCCCTCCCTGAAGGGATAGAGGAGAACACCACGGGGGTCCCCATGGCCTTCACCTCACCCCCATAATGCTGTTGTCACTCTTGATATGGTTATGGCTAGCCGTGACAGGATCATTGGTACCCACGTGGAAGAGCAGCATGAGGGAATAGTGCAAGGGTCCCACGTGGAAGAGCAGCATGAGGGAATAGTGCAAGGGTCCCACGAGCCTTGGCAGTTCCTCTGCAACAGCCGAGCTCCTAGCCCTTGGCAAGCAACTGGCCACCCAAGACAACAGGTCTGGTCAGCAGTTTGGTGCCTCTGGACCCCACAGGAGGGAGTCTCTTCAGACTATCACAAGCCTTTCCTGCTTCAAGCAGACAAAATTTTTGGGTTCAGCTCCTTCTACTGAATCCCTGGTGAGTCTTGTTTGTCCTCACTGGTGCCCAGGCCACCACACCTCTTCCGAAGTTGCAGGCCTGCAGGTAAAGCAGGAGCCTATGTCCTGTTTCCAGGGGTCACCATCTTTCAGCCATCCGCATCTTGACTGCCTCCCTCTACCGCCTCTTTGACCACGGTCTCCAGCTGACCTTGCTTTGTGTGGCTCAGGCTCTTGTCTCTGGCAAGTCTGAGGTCGAGCCGGGGAGGTGAGTGAGCAAGACAGGCCCAGGATCAGGGCTGCTGACAGTAATCAGGCTATGGCCTGTTCCAGTAATTGCCGTGCAAGCCCATAGTGACGAGGCAGGTGCGAGGGCTAGATGGAAAGTAATCCACATGTCAGAATCTGACTCCAGATCAGTAGGCTCCATGGCAGGTCACAGGGCATGGCTGTGAAGCAGCTGGAGCTGCAGCTCAGCTGGGGGCCAAGCACTAGAGCCTCAGCTTCAAGCTGCTCCCACAAGAAGGGTTGGCCAGCCCTGACTGAGGCCTCCCAGCAGAGCTGGCCAGCAGTGATCTGTCTCTCCAAGGCCCTCAGAGGAAAGGTGGGCAGCCCTCAGCTGTGCTCTGTGTAAGGGGGACCTGAGGCCATGCAGAGCAGCCTCCAGGAGGGGAGATGCACTCAGGGAGCTTGCACACTGCACACAGCCCCTGTGGGAGAGAGGGTCCTTTCTTGATGCCCCTCGTGTTATGGCAGCAGGCTTTGGGGTGTGTGGCCTTGAATCAGACCTCCCTTCCCTCTCAGGGCAGCTGCTGGGCACTCAGACTCAGATTTCAATGAGGGCCGGGAAAGGCCTGGTGGCTGAACACCAACAGCATCATAAGCTGTTTGCGCGTCCCTGTGCGTCACAGGGGGTCTGTCCTTCCTTTCACAGCACAGTGCCATGAGGACCCATGTCCCTCTGCTTCAATACCTGTCCAGCCCCAGGTCTGCCTGACTCAGCGCCACGTCGATGAGCCACAGGGGTGCCCTTGGCATTGGCCGGACATGAGAAGCCTGCGTCCCATCCCACACACCACCGACACTGCCTTGGCAGCAGAGCCACTCAGGGATGGCGAGCATGAGGTGGGCAGGATTCCTCAGCCTTTCTCCCTGCACGTAAAACTAAGCTTATCCTTCTGAAGTCTCTAGCCCTGGGCAGAGGAGATATGTCGTGGCCTGGAGAAGCAGGGGATGGTGCCTGCCAGCCTTGCCAAGGCACTCTGAGTATTGTTACCTGCAGGGAAATTAAGGTTCCCAGGTGGTGTAAAACTGTCCTTGCCTTGTTTCAGGCAGCAGCAGAGTGTGATCTTTGGAGGGAGAAGTAAAGGAGGGCTCAGGAGACAGGGCCTGCATTCCTGTGCCTGTGCCCTGGGCAGCTCTCTGACGGGACTGTGCCATAACCATCCAGCTGCAGTCGCGCTCGTTCTGGCCCAGGGAACCTGCTGCTCTGTACTGTTTGCTGGCAACCACCCTGGATGGGCAGGGCTTGAGCACCCTGGGGAAGAACTGGGCCCCAAATATGCTAATGGTGTTGTTGGGGGACCCTCAGAGACTCCCCCGAGACGTTCCGTGACAGAAGAGGCCAACAGAATTTTCTGGAGAACAGTGTTATGCAGCAGAAGGTCAAAACCTAGCATCACAGCCCACCTGCGTGGGGAGGTGACAAGAAGTGAGCAGTGGAGTGAGCTGGGAGGGAGGGAGAGAGAAGGACGTGGCATGTCCTCGTGCATGGGAAGGTGCCCAAGGGGGTGTCCAGCCAAGGATTGCAGGAGCTGGGCCCCTTCTGGCAAGCGGGGCCACAAGCAACCCCACAGGAGTGACCCAGGCCTACATCATGTGCCTGCGCTGGACCCCTCTGGCACTTGAGCTGAGTCTTCCAACCACACTGACGTGTTCCTGCCCCGGAAGTCCTTGGCCCTTTCATCCGGCACTCAGAAGAAGCTTTCATGGGGGAATGGTCACGGCATAAACCGAGAAATGAAAAGGCAGCAACACAGGAAACAAAAGCAGAGCCCGCATCATTAGCTGGGAGGTTTTGCATTGGAGAGGAGCTTGCCAGAAAATTGTCACCTCTGCAAAGAGTGCCTCTGGGCCTCTGGGCAGTACACAACCAGTATAAAAGCCAGCCCAAGTCCTCACTCTCTCATCCACTTCTTCCCCATCCTCCTCCGCAGGAACCAGGTGAGTCTGAAGCCCTTACCTCTCCTCCTCCTCCTCCTCCTCTAAAACAAGGTCTCAGCTCAGTGGACATTTCAGCTGATATCAGCTCTGTCCCCTGCTGGGGCTCTGAGCTCCTTGTCATGGGAGAGGGAAGGGAAGTGAAGGTCTTGCACAGAGAGAGGCAGGGGCTTGACTGAAGTGGCTCCTGGGTTATGGGTTAGGCAGGAGCCTTCCTGGGCCTGGCAGCTCTTTGCAGGACCCTGGCAAGTTGAGGCAAAGAAGCCTGTGTGCCTCCCTGCACAGCCTGCAAATCCCAGCCCAGCAGGTGCCTTGGCTGCCTCGTGGCAGGGTCACAGGCTGCTGCTCATGCACTCGGGTGCTCTGCTTGCTCCCTGCCCTCTCTCGCAGGTGCACCTGCAGCCCCCAGACATGTCCTGCTGTGACCAGTGTCAGCCATGCTGCTCCTGTGGCCCCACCCTGCTGGCCAACAGCTGCAACGAGCCCTGTGTCAGGCAGCACCAGGACTCCACCGTTGTCATCCAGCCCTCTCCCATGGTGGTGATTCTTCCTGGCACCATCCTCAGCTCCTTCCTGCAGAACACTCTTGTGGGATCCTCCACCTCCGCTGCTGTTGGCAGCATCCTCAGCTGTGAGGGAGTCCCCATCACCTCTGGGTGCTGTGACTCCTCCAGCATTTCCAGCCACTGTTGTGGCAGAAGGTGCCCCCCCTGCTAAAGCTGCTGGTGATGGCACCAGAGAAGGACCACCAGGAAGCCAGAAGCTGATGCTGGACAGAGGACAGAGCTCCAGGCCATCGATTTCGTAGAGGCTGAGCATCCAGGGCTCCCCTTGCAAAGGAGGGAAGGAAGGGGATAGCCTGGGCACTCTGAAAACGTGACCAATGCTTCTCTTTCCCTTCTTCCACTCCCTCCATTCCCTGCATTTGTCTTTGTTGTCTTCTGCTCCCCTGGGCCATGAGCACCCACAAGGCCAGCTTGGGGGGACCTGCTGGCCCCTCTCCCTTGGTGGGGTGCGCAGATGCAGACCCTCCGGGAATTCTGCTGTCGTCACGGGGAGCAAACTCTCCGCTGCACACAATGCTCCCTGCGCCAGCAGCCTCCTCTCAGAACAACCTTGATTCCCTCTGCAGAATTTTTAAAGTTCTTCTGCATACAAGCCTCTGTGCGATCCTTCCCTCTGTGGAGGCACTGCCCAGCTATCCACGGAGGAATACTCTGGGAAGGATAAGATTGGGGCACAGTGGCACCCTTCACTTTTCCTGCAGGAACAGGAGGGACGGACACACTGCAGTGGGCCCCTTTCAGGCACTGTGCCTTGGAGCTGAGGAAGACATCCCCAGCTACTGCAGAGCCAGTGGCCATCGGTCCTTGCCTCACTGAATCTCTACCCAGAAACACCCTGCTGGCTGTGGAGCACGTCCTGCAGATAGGGAGCCTGACCACTGCTGTCATGAGTGAGCAGCCCAGGACTGCAGGAGGCCCTGGGAAGTGAGTGGCCCCACAGGCTCTTGGGGAAGGGGTTTTCTCTTGCTCTGGGTGGGGAGAGGGGAGAGAGAGGGGAGACTGAGGTCTCACCAAAGGAAAGGAGATGAAGCCTAAGGAACATCAGCAGATGGGCAAGAGAGAGTGGCTGGGAAGTGTCTGGGGGGAAGGAAAGGAAGGGCACAGAAGTAACAAGCAGCCCCAGCAGAGAAACGAGAAGGCTCTTGCCCCTCTGCAGGCAGAGCACCGGCGGCCACAACTTCCCTGACAGCCTTCAGGACCTGCTCAGCAGACACTGAAACACAGCCCCTTCATAAGAAACCTCGTACCATGCACGGGTCAGGAGTGTCACAGCCCTTTTCTGCTCCTCACCCTGCCACACACTCCCTGCCCACAGATCTCCTGAGGCAACAGCAGACACTCCTCAGCTCTCTCCAGGCTCCTGCCTGACCGAGGCCTGTCTCTGAGGGCAGAGGAGCTCTCCAAGCAGTTCAGCGAGACCCGGTGTGCACACAGACATGTTCCTGACCCCGCCAGCATGAGAACACCCCAAGGTCCCTCCTGCTCAGTGACAGTGGTCTGGCCCATGGCACCTGGAAGAAAGGGAGAGTTAGTGAGCGTGTGGGGAAAGGCTTCAGGATGCAAACCATGACAGGATGCAAACCCCTCAGGGGAGAAGGCTCCCTCTCCCTTGCCCTGCAACAGGCTTCTCCTCTCTCTCTCTCTCTTGTCTTTTCCTTTCCAACAGCAACAATGTCCTGAGAATATTCATGCAAAAGCACACAGGAGCCAACATTTCCCAGCATTTTCCCATTATACAAGACCATCTCCCTGCAGAGGCATATATGGGGAGGAGCCCTGGGTGGGGGGGAGGCGGAGAGGAGGCGAGGGTTTCCCATAGAAAAGAGGAGCTATGCCTCAGGTAAAAGTCAGAGCTTAGCCAGTGGTTGCCACAGGAAGGCAGCGAGGACAAGACACCCGAGGTGCATGCTGACCCTGATTGCCATTTTGTGTGTGAGAGAGAGAGTCAAAAAAAGACCTCACAACCTCGAGGGAGCAGAGCTGCCGGAAATGACACCACTAATGGAGCTAAGAGAGAAGCACATTTTTTTCTCACTGTGCCTGAAATGCCCCTGCTGTGGTTTTCTCTCCTCCACCATTGTCTGTGCCTCCTCAGCTGCAAATGCCTGCTCTTCTGCACACCACTGCTTGGCCTTTTGGGAGTGCAGGGCGGTTGCCTCACTGGCGTTTCACATCTTTCCCCACGATCCCTGCTTCTCGTTGGACAGTGGTATTTCTTCTACGAACAGGTGTCCCTGCTATTGCTACCCCTTCTCCCCATCCCTTACTCCAGGGCCTGGGAACAACACCTCTCCGCAAAATCTCTAGCAGGCTGGGTGGGGAGCCCTGCTCCGACCTACCCCTGGGAGTATGGCTGTGTCCTGTGCAGGGGGCATAAGCTGCAACCCCAGAGAGGAACCAGGCTCCAGAGGGGGCTGTAGGACTGCCATAAACCCAGACGTGACAAAATCGTCTTATTGCATGGGTGAAGGGGTGAACAGTGAGCAGCGAACTGGACGGGGCATCAACAGTGTGTCCTCCCCACCACATCCACCACCAACACCAGCACCACTAGGGAGCCCATGGGGCACTCCTCAGGGTGCTGCAATGTGAGGGAGTGAATGGGGCAGCCCTGCACCCTGGAGCAGGAAGGGGATGGGAAGGGGTGGGGGAGCGGGCAGGTGGGGGAGGCCCCATCTTTTCAGATCAACCCTGTGCACCAGTCACAGCAGAGATAACAAGCGCTGCTCATTCTGATTAAGTCTAAATTGGCCTCTGTTTTGAAAAGAATGACAGTAATAATTATAACACTGTTTGCCTGCCTTCCCCACAAGAACACAGGCATTAAAGCCAGCAGGATCTCTGAATCTTTTCCTTGCTCCTCCCCTGCAAGAAATGTACCTTTCACAGTGTAAGGGGGCTTCCCAGAGAGCTGGAAGCTCCCGAGACCAACGCAGTCTGGCCCAGCCAAGGAGTCCTCTCCTTACACCCCACCCCAGAGCGAGCTGGCCCCACTTTGTCCTCCCACAGCCTCCCAAGATGGGTAGGAAGGGGCTATAGGGCTCTCCCCTCCTGGCTTTCACCCTCTTCTACCACCTGCTCCTGAGCCAAGGCAGGCACAGACCTCCATGCTGGTGAATTTAGCAGTACATTTTACAACAGCGGGGGTGTCGCCACCCTCTGACACCAACAGAGTGTCCAGTCACTTCCTTGCTCCCACACTCGTCCGGGTGACAAAGATGTGCCCAAGCAGAACAAGGCATTGCTTCTGAAAGGTTAACAGCCTGATCTGGGGCAGCTGCGGTTGTTTAGCCTGGAAGAGAAGGCTCAGGAGGGATCTTATCAATGCGTTTAGCTACCTGAAGGGAAGGTGTAAGGGGGATGGGGCCACACGCTTTCCAGTGGTGCCCAGTGACAGGACGAGAGGCAATGGGCACACACTGAAACACAGGAAGTTGCGTCTGAATCTAAGGAAAACCTTTTTTTACTGTGAGCATGACTGAGCACTGGAACAGATTGCCCAGAGAGGTTGTGGAGTCACCACCCTTGGACATATTCAAAAGCCATTTGTATGTGGTCCTTAGCAGCCTCCTAGGTGAGCCAGCATGAGAAGGGGCTTGCACTAGATGACCTCTAAAGGGCCCCTCTAACCTCAACCATCTGTCAAAGTTAGACTAACTAGATCTCCATGCCCAGCTGTTAGAGAGTGAAGAACCTGTGCATCTGGAAACACACTCCCCTTTTTTGACCCCAAGTCTGGGCAGAGACCAGGAGCCAGGAGGACCCTCTGTGACTGCAGAGTCATGACTCCTGGGTCCTGGTCCAGACCTGGACAAGAGACATGAAAAGGAGTGGGAGTGCTCAGAGGCAGGGGCTGGCAGGGGCTTGAACAGAGAAGCTTGTCCAGTGTCCGGCTGACGGGTCTTGCTCACATCCTGAGGGCTTAGCTGATTCCCAGATGCAGGGCTACGAAGGCATATTCTTTCCGTGTGCCACTTTGGCCAGGGGGCAAAACCACAAGAGCAGTTGTGTCTCCTACCAAGAGCACCTTCCCCAACAGGGGCCGTGAGTGGAGACAGAGGGAAGAGGAACAGGAAGAGAAGCAGGTAGCATACCTCTCCTAAGTACTTGCTCCAGTGTTCCAGCTATTTTGAGCACAGGATCTGTGAGCTTGCCTTGACTTGTATATGTTGCAGGCTTCAAGGGGTCTGCCTCCAGCCCTGTCTCCCCTGGAACCCATGTCTGATTTATTGGAACCTTTTCCTCATCCAAGCCCCTGCTTCTAGAAACAGCTCTAAAAGTCACACCAGCATGTGCCTCTCACCATTTTTCCCTGCTGCACAGGCTTGGCAGGCAGAGACCAAACCTCACCACAACCCCCCACATGTGGCTGCTACCACAGGCTTCAGCTCAGGGCTTCATGCAGACAGTGGCAGGGAGGCATCCACTCCCAAAGCAGCCCACAAGCCTTTCTGTGCAATGCTGCAGGGTGTGTGCACTGGCATGGGCTCAGCACGCAGAGATAGACAGCACTGTCCTGGAGCTTGGCATCCTGCACATGCAGAAGCACCAGGGAGCTCTCAGCAGACAGCACAGAGGAGAACCTCCCTGAATCCACACGAGGTCTGGATTTGTCCACACGCAGCAGCAGCTGAGGGCGCTGGGTCACGAACTGCTGGTACCACAAGATGTAGGGATAAGAGTCGCTGGTGGAGAAATTGCAGTGTAGTGTTGCACTGTGTCCTGCCTGGACGGTCCTTTTCGGTGGGAGCTGGAGCACAGAGTCCTTTTGCGCGTGACCTGTAAAGCCAGGAAGGCATTTTAACTTTGCTTATCCATGTATCCATCTATTGATCACTTCATCAGCCCTCTTGCTATACCCATTCTCCATCTAACTTCTCATATTGTGCAAAATGCTGAACTGTAGGTCTGTGCGTGCTTCAGCTTGCAGGTTCTTGTCACTCCTCACACCCCAGGTGATCCTGCTTTTCAGCAGTAGCTCATGGGCTTTGAGTCCATCAGCTGTCTTCCTATCAATCCCTGAGCTATATTAACTTTGCTCTCTCCTTCAGCAAGACAAGAGATGCACTGTTCCTCTGAGCGTAACTTCTTACTGTAACCTTCCTGCCAAACTACACACCACATAATCTGTCCTCGACCCGTCCTTGTACAGCATTTGAGTTCTTGCACTGAGTTAGCCTTCTCTACATGTCCTTCAAGGATTGCATCCAACCCTACCCAGATTTGTAGCATTTTACCCAATTCGTCTTGGAGAAAAGATCCGATATGCAGTATTGGGCTCTTATCTAGCATCTCTTGCTTTCCAAACACAGATGTATTAACAGTGCATACAAGAATGTTAGTTTCTACAAAATTAAAGTGTAGCCTTATTCCTCCTTTGATGCCCATCACACCTGACATACCTCCGGTTACTTGTGATGTCCCACCTGCAGCCCCTGCCTCCCTACAGAAACACTGCCAGTTACCTGGAGGCTCAGCACTCACATCTCTCCCCTCCACCACTGACAGCACAAACTCTTGCCCTCTTCCTCCTCAGCCTGCAAGTCGTGTCTCACCAAAGTCTGCCAGTCCCGCCACGGCTGCCACGAAAATCAGGGCCATGTCAAGCTCTCCTCTTCACAGGGTGACCAGGGAGCTCCCAGAAGGAGCGAGCTGAAGCTTGCAGGTGCCTGCCTCCTCCTCCTCCCTCCACCACCTCAAAGCAGCCTCCAAACCTCAGCACAGAGGGTGGAGCAAAGCTCCCTCACTGCTGCTGCAGACAGACCTCCTTGAGACCCACACCTCTACCACAAGAAGGCTCTCTAGACAGATGGTGGGCTAGCGCTGAAAGCGCTCAGCAGACGAATCAAACTGCACCTTTGTACTTGGACAGTCAAGCCACAGGTGGCATTTGCTTCCTCTGAAGTCCAGGCTTCATTGACAAAGGGACTGTAGGAACCTAGTGGATGGTTAATGCAGGCTGTGCTCAGGCACAGGGGACACAAAGGAGGCTACTGAGGCCTTCCCTCTCTTTTGGCCCTCCTGTAGATCGCAACCTGCCCAACCATCCCACAGCAAGGGACAAGCACCCCAGTGATCTTCTCCTGCCACCCAGCACCCAGGCAGACAGAGGGACCTCCAACCAGTTCTGGAAAAGATGGAAAAGGAACCCCTGCAGGCACCCATGTGCACCCTGTCCCAGGGACAGTCTGGATGGAGAAAGGACCATGCACAAGCATTTTTCTCTTCCTTCTCCCTCAGCCACAGAGGGGGCTCCTCAAGAGAAACCTCTTGAAAAGAGCACCTGCTGCAGAAATCACCCATGCAGGCACAGACACACTCCTTGAATCCAGTAAAGGGAGGACACCCCAGCATAACCCTCTCTTTTACAAACCAAGCCTATCCTGAAATTGCTCTGCTCGGGGCACTGCTGGCACCGCCACCACTCAGGTCACTGACCCACTGCCGCGGGGGGAATGTCTGTCCTCATCCCGGTTTGGGGGAGCAGGAGCAACAGTGGGGGGCGAGGGGTGGGAGGAGCTTCTTGCCCACTTGCCGCCTTGGGACCATTTCAGGGCCCCTTCCACTGCCAAGGCCCCAGCGCAATGAGACCTGTGGCCGGTGTGGCACAGCACGGCGTGGGGCGAGGTGGCCCCAGCAGGCCCCAGCAGGTGGAGTGGCAGCCTGGGTAGGAAGATAGGATAGCCTGTATTGGTAGGAAGACAGCAGGAAATGAAAAGGCAGCCTGCAGGGAAGCAACAACACAGCCTGTGTCATTACCTGGGATGTTTTCCATGCATTATGAGCATCTTAGCAAATTGTCACTTCTGCAAAGGGTGCCACTGTGCCTGGGGCAGTGCAGGCCCAGGATAACAGGCAGCCCGACTCCCTTGCTCTCTCTTCCACTTCCCTCACCTCCTACTCGGTGTGAACCAGGTGAGTCTGAGGCCCCCTTCTCCTCCTCCTTCTCCTCTGGGTTGTCTCAGACAATACCTGCTCCCTCATCTTAGCCTGCGTCTTGGGGCTGCTTCTCATGGGAGGGAGAAGGGGGAAGAAGGTCTGCCTCAGAGTGATGCTGGGGCTTCACTGAGGTGGCTCCCGGGTTATGGGCAAGGCAAGGGCCTTCCTGGGCATGGATGCTCCCTGTAGGGCCCTGGCAGGACAAGGGGAAGGACAAGAAGCCTGTGTGCCTTCCTCAACAGCCTGCCAATCCCAGCTGACGAGCGAGTGAAGACTTTACAGGACTGAAGAAGTCTGCCGCCTGAGATGCACAAGGACTGATATGCTCAAGGCTGCGGAATAGAAGAGTTAACAGCACTAAAGAACTCTGCTGCCTGATAAGGACAGCCGGGGGAATCTGCATGGACCCCCAGGGAGGGAAGGAGCGATACGGAGGTACTGTGCTCTTGCCTCGCTAGCAGCGTCTTTCCAAGCAGACAAACAAACAGTCCTGTCATTGTGAAACTCGCACAAGTCAGCAAAAGCAGTGTTTGCCCGGAGCCCCAGCCCTATTATAAGAGACTTGAGAGCTAAGAGAGTTTGAGCAGGGATGGAAACGTGACCTGATCATCCTCTCCGGCTGGACCGTGAGTATTCCCCCCAGCCCTCCCCTTTTCCTGGGACGCTGGGTTAAGGTAACTCCTCGAGGTTGAGAGTCCTCTCACTAAGACAGCGAACAAGCTAGCTTTCAAGTAGGGATAAGCAGTGCTTCCAATTAATAGCGCAGTAACTGACGGTTCTGGGTAATCCTTTCTAAATTAGTAATCACATTATTTTAATGGATGTTACTAATCCAAGAGCTTGCGTGAGGAAATAATCATATTTTTTATTACGTTACTGTCTCAGCCGTTGCTATCGAACCTTCATAGCGTGACACCAGCCCAGCAGGTGCTTTGGCTCCTCTGTGGCGGGTGACAGGATGCTGCTCACACACCTCCCTGCTCTGCTTGCTCCCTGCCCTCTCTCACTGGTGCACCTCCAGTCCCCAGACATGTCCTGCTACAACCGGTACCTGCCATGCCAGTCCTGCGGCCCCACCCCGCTGGCCAACAGCTGCAATGAACCCTGTGTCAGGCAGTGCCAGGCCTCCACCGTTGTCATTGAACCCCCTCCCGTGGTGGTTGCCCTGCCCAGCACCATCCTCAGCTCCCTCCTGCAGAACGCCACTGTGGGATCCTCCACCTCTGCTGCCGTTGGCAGCATCCTCAGCTGTGAGGGAGTCCCCATCACCTCCTGGTGCTGTGACCTCTCCAGCATTTCCAGACGCTCCTGTGGCAGAAGGTGCCCCCCCTGCTACAGCCGCTGGCGATGGCACCGCAGAAGGAATTCAGAAGCTGACACAGGCCGTTGATTTTCTGAGGCTGAGAATCCAGGGCTCCCCTTGCAAAAGGAGGGCAGCAAAGGGGCTAGCGTGGGCTCCCTCAAAACACAGCCGACAACGTCTAACTTGCCTGTCTTCCACTCTCGCCCCTTTCTTTGTTGTCTTCTGCTTCGCTGGCCATGACACGCCCCCCCACCCCCACCCCCCAACCCAGCCAAGGGGCCACCTGCTGGCCCCTCTCCTTCTGCGGGGCCAGCAGGCACACGCCCTAAGAAGACTGCTGTACTCAAGGGACACACATTCTTGCCTGCTTCTGGTGCTCCCTGCACTGCGGACCTAAGCTAGGAACAACCGGCGCAGCGGGACCCGCGCCCGGCGCTCTGCGGGGAGGGGCGGCGCGGAGCCAGGCGACCCCGGCGGGCGGAGCGGCACCGCCCCACACCCACACCCACACCCACACCCCGCCCCGTCCCGCAAACCCCGCCCGCGGCGGTTCGTGCCCGGCCACAGCCCCGCTCTGTCCCGCCG
Organism: Apteryx mantelli; assembly: GCF_036417845.1. Classification (NCBI taxonomy): domain Eukaryota; kingdom Metazoa; phylum Chordata; class Aves; order Apterygiformes; family Apterygidae; genus Apteryx; species Apteryx mantelli. Next base: position 7,396,233 of record NC_090005.1, on the reverse strand, counting down.
GGTCTCCCACGGCGCAGTAATACACCGCGGCGTCCCGCAGCCGGGGCCGGGCGAGCTGCAGGACGCTGAACTGGCGGTCTGGCGCCACGAACAGGGTCCCCGGCGGGTCCTGCACCTCCTTGGACTCTTTGAGAGTTAACACGATGAAGGCGGGACCTCGTCCCGGGAGCTGCCGGTACCAGTAGATGTAATCGCTGTTCCGTATGTTGGGGTGTGAGCAGTTGATGTTGATGCTGGCGCCCTCGGTGGTCTCTGCCGACGGCTCCTGTTGCACCTGGGCTCTGCCCGCAGCCACTGCCGAGGAAAAGGCAAAAAAATCTCAGAAGATCGCTTTGCTTGCGGAGAAAAGGTCAGGCAGAGGGAGAGGGGAGGAGAAGACCGTTGAGGGATGGTGGGAAGGTCTTTTGAGAAGAAAGGATGGAGAGCAGCTTTCTCGAGGAGTGATGTTTGGAGGGCTGGTGCAAACGGAGAAGAGCCCGGAGGGAGGCGGTGAAAAAAGCAGGGCGTAAGGATTGAATGGAAGGATGGCTGCAGAAGGACAGGGAGGAAGGGGTTGGGGGTGTGGAAGAGGAATGAACCGCTGAGAATATGGAGGGAAGGTGGGACGGGTGTTAAGGGAGGGAGGGACGAGAAGAGGGCCGGGGGTCGGAGGTGTGCAAAGGAGCCCGAGGGCCAGAGGCGAGGGCGGCTCGAGGGTCGCGGGCCCCGCAGGGGATGTGACCCCGGGGGCTTCCCCTGACCCCCGGCCCGCCGCCGCCACCGCCGCCGCCAGCCCCGCGCACCCAGGAGCACCGTGGCCAGGGCCGCCAGCCCTGCGCCCCGGCACCGCCGCATCGCGCCGCTCCGCTCCACTCCGCGCCGCTCGGCCGCCCGCGCCTCGCTGCCCCCCGCCAGCACCGACTCTCTGCTGCGGCGCCGGCGCCTCCTCTCGGCCGCCGCCGCCGGCGCCAGCTCCGCCCCGGGGCTGCGCCCTGCCCCGGCGCCGGCGCCGCTTCTCGCCTGCGCCCGGCCCCTGGTCCTGCACTGGCGACCTAGGCGCGAGCAGTCGCGTTTCCCTCTTTAGACTCATTAAAGTTCTGCTGCGTCCAAGCCTGGGCGTCCGTGTGTTTTTCCCCTCTGCGGACAGTGTCTCAAGGTGTACAGGGAGAAAGGCATCACTTGGTGGGGTGCGGGGGCAGGGCGGTGAAGGTAGGGGAGCAAGGTGACCCTTTCCTGGAGTAATGGGAGGGGCAGACACACTGCCACGGGCCCCTTTCGGGCACTGTCCCGTGGAGCTGAGGAAGACATCCTCAGCTACTGCAGAGATGCAACAGATGGACAAGCCTGTGTCCACTGCACAAGGCCCAGCCCACAAGCAGGGTGAGAAGGGCTGAGGGTGTGAAAACAGAGCTGGTATCCTGCCCTGCCTGGGACCTTATGGCCTTGCCACAGCACAGGGTAACCTGGGACAAGCACACAGCAGCCAGCGGCACTTGCTCCTTCCCTTTCCTGCCTTTGGTTCCACCCCAAAACAGCCCTTAAGCAAACTTAATGCCTTAAGCAATCCCCAAATGCTCTTGCCCTGCGTCCCATAAGGCGTCCCAAACCCCTCGGCAGTAACCACACCACCACTCCCACCACGCACACACAGACACACACAGAGAGACACACAGACACAGACACACACACACACGTAGTCTGACAGCTGCTCTGCTGAGCCTCTTCGGATGATGCATCTTGAAGGGTTTCAAACCTTGACCATGGAGATTGTGGAGATCGTGGCTGTCCTGGCACATCCCTGGGAGGAGCCCAGACAGGGTATCTTTTCCTCTGAGTATGTGGCGGATGAATGGCATGGACTCAGGAGGGTTTGCGTCCTGAGATATTTATTATTTATTCTGACACATATTTATACTAAAAAGTTAGCTACTTCAGCAACTCACAGATACACTTTGCTAAGCCAATCATTATGCAGATTATGTCACAGGAAGCCAATCATTGCACCGATCAGGCACGCAGCGATCATGTCTTGTTTGCTTCTTTGTTGGAGAAACGCTGACTTGGTCTTAGCCTTGGTTCCCACTGGCTTTCGCTGGTTTATCTGTACTTTCTCAAGACGTATCATTCCCAGCTGCACTGGTGTCCTTGGGTACACTTGCCTCTGTTCAGACCCTTCTTTGTTCGAGCTAGCAACAGTTTCCCCTGTTCCCCTTTTCCATGGTGTGCAACTTTCCTCCAACTTAACCCTGTCATGACCCTCCACATGAGCATGTAACTTGGGTTCCCCCACCTGCCACTGTGCTCCTTAATGCTTGTGCAGGTGAGTCCCTGATGGGCTGAAGGCTCTCTTGAGATGGGCCTGTGAGTAGCTGGGGCAGGGTATTATGCGGGTTCTCCCACCTGCCATTGTTTCTCTGTGCTCTTTTGTATGTGTGTAGATGAGCTGTTTATCGCATAACCTAACACATTACAGGTGAGACCCAAACCCCTACATTACCCCTTGCCTCACTGGAGCATTTGGGGGGGGGAATAAGCACAATCCAGAGTGAAAACAAGGGGAAGGTGAGACTAGGCAGAGGGGAGACGAGGTCTTTCACCGAAGCCGAAGTGGGGAAGAAGAAGGAGAGCTGCGTGTGTAGAGGATTGTTTGAACCTGCGTGTCCCTTTCTTTCCTAGGGCCTGAAACAGCGATCAGAAGTTTGTGCTGAGTGGCGATAAACTGAAATGAATACAGTTCCGGCGCTGAGATGGCCACGGCCCTCCGCGGGGGTGAGAGTATAATAGTATTAATAAAAAAAAATAATAGTATTAATAAAAATTAATAGTATTAATAAATTAATAGTATTAATAAATTAACAGTATTAATAAAAATAATGATGTCCTAATTTCTAATCCAAATTTCCCATGTTCCAGCTTGTGTCCATTGCCTTTCACTCTCTTGCTGAGCACCTTTGACTTTGAGAAGAGCCTGCCTCCGGGTGGCTTTTTAGCCTCCAGTCAGGTAACTGTGGACAGCAAGAAAGGCTTCCTTTAGCTCTCTCTTTTTAAGGCTGAAGAAGCCCAGGTCGCCAAGCCTCTCCTCGTGTGTCATGTGCTCCAGCCCCATGACCTGCTCGGTGGCCTCTGCCAAACTCACGCCTGCATGTCAGTGCCTCGAGAAGCTGAAAGGGGCCCTTCCCCAGGGGAAATGTTGTCTCTTGAGTCAAGCCTTTGGGGGAAAATGCCCTGGGAAGCAGTGCCTCCCTTCCTAGTGTTAGAAATACTGCAGACAGCCGCATGGAAGAATCATCCTCTGAGCTCTCGCCAGACACACTGTGCGTCCAGCTCTCTGTCTCCAAATGTGGCCAGGAAAACACAACAGATGTGAGCGCACTAACTCAGCAGACTAACTCATGCCCTCTGCCTGCACTTTGCAGTGACTGCTCAGTCTCTGAAGGGTCCCCCAACAGCATCCTCAGCAATGTTAAGTCATGGCATTCACTTTTCAGGACATCTGGCAAAGCTGTGACCATAAAAGAACAGGGAAAGATTAGTCCCATGGGCAATCAGGATCAATGTAACATGCTGAGAAAAAAGCATGCAGGTCATTTCAACTGTCATTTTGGAATGAGTTAGTGATGCCCCCATATTCAAACATGTTTGTTATTTGGTCTCCCACACGTCCCACTTTTCTCACAAAATCCTGAATCTTCCATCACACGTCTTTGGGTGCTTCAAGAGCAAGAGGACACAACTGAAATCATCCTCCAGCTGGCATCCAAACCACTGCTTTCTTTCCCGTCCAAGTGGGAGCGCAGCTACTCATCCACCTTCCTGTCCCCCACAGGCACAGGCCACCTCTTTTCTCCAGGTGCCTCATTCTCCTTCCCTCCTTCTCATTCTCTCTGTGCTGTCTCTCCTTCGCATGCATTCCCCACCCCCTCCTTGGCACAAAGACTGAGCTCTGTGTGGCACCTCAGGAGGCCTCACTGCAACACCTGCACATTTACTCGCCCAGGGAGGAAAACCCACACAGTGTCTCCTTCCAGGCACCCTGGCTGTTTCTGTCACCTTCCACCACAGCTGCTCTCCAGGGCCAGCTCTTTGCTCCACCAAACAGAGCTTAGCACCACAACAGCACTGCACACAGAACAACAAACTAGATCCCAGAAACAGAGGGACCAGGTGATTTCTCTTTGGCAGAGAAACCCACACTCACTCAGGGACATAGGGACTCCCCCCAGACAAGCACTGGTGATTCCCCACAGCTGCAGGAGACACATGAAAAGGAGTGGCACATCTTGAGGGGATGGAGCAGAGAATCTTCTCTATTGTCTGGCAGAGGCGACCTGCTCGAATGCTGAGAGTTTGCCTCATCCCCAGATGCAGGGCTAGGAAGGGATTTTCCCTCCTCGGGCTACCTATGCTAGGTGGTGTAAAACCATAAGGACAGTCGTGTCTCCCACGAAGGGCCCTCTTCTCCAACAGCGGCCATCAGTGGCGGCTGAGGAAAGAACAAGAGCTGGACAAGCAAGTAGGATACTGCTCCTGCATACGCGCCCCTGTGACCCAGTTAGTTTCTGCAGCTCAGGGGTGTTCCTGAGTCTGGTGTGGCTTATGTGCTAATAGCTCTGCAGTAGCTCTCTTCCCAGGGCAGGCTCCCCTTGAAACCCTGTCAGTTTTGCTATACCATTTTGATCATTTCCCAGGACCCTGGATCTAGGCACATCTATTCAAGTCCCACTGACATCTGCTTAAGGACACTTCTTCCCGCTGCACGGGCAGGGGAGGCAACAATCCAGCCTCACCGCAGCCCCCAGGTGCCGTTGCTGGGCAAGCGGAGCTCAAAGCTACATGCAAACAGAGGCAAGGAGAGAAACACTCCTCAGAGCACCCACACACGCCTTTCTGTGCAAGGCTGCACGCTGAGGGCACCAGTGTGGGCTCAGTGCACAGAGATAGACAGCACTGTCTTGGAGCTCAGCGTTCTGCACATGGAGAAGCACCTGGGAGTTCTCCACAGACAGCACAGAGGAGAACCTTCCTGACTCTGCCTGAAGTTTCCTTCTTGTCACTTGCAGCAACAGCTCAGGGGGCTGCGTTGGGAGCTGCTGGTACCAGAAGATGTAGGGATCAGAATAGCTGGTGGTGGAGAAATTACAGTGCAGCGTTGTGTTGTGTCGCACCTGGATGGTGGCTTCTGGTGGGAACTGGAGCACAAAGTCCTTTTGTGCATGACCTGTAAAGCCAGAAAGGCATTTCAGCGCTGCTTGTCTCTGTATCCATCTATCTATCACTTCATCAGCTCTCTCACTATCCCCCATCTCCATTTTTCACTCTTCACAGCCTAGGAAAGACTAAGGGGTTTGTCTGTCCACTCTTCTTTCTGCAAGTTCTTGGTACTCCTCATAGGCCAGGCTGTGAGCTCATCCTGATTTTCATCAGTAGCTCTTTGGGCTGTGAGGCCATCAGGTGTTTCTGTATGTGTCACTGGCTTTTTGCCCCTCCTGGAGATCAGAAGCAGCTGTATTAACTGTTGCTCTCTCCTTCTGCCTCTCCTAGCTCTGTTCCTACTTCTCACTGTAACATTCATACCACCGTGTCTGTCCATGCCCTGGCTTTTTAAAGCTTTCCACCTCTCCCAGCATGGACTTAGCCTTCTCTGAATGCCCTTCAAGCATTTTGTCATTCCAGCACAGATTGGCAACAAAAGTGTTTGAAAAAAGTTTCAAAGGCACCCAGGAGAGAATTTCCCATATCTAGCACTGGTGCCTCCCCTGGCAGCTTGCTCTCTCTCCCTCTTTCTCTCTCTCTCTAACAACATATGGATAAACAGTGCACATAAAGGCTCTTGTTATCTGAGCAAAAGATGTGCGGAGCCTTATTCCCCCTTTTATGCCCATCACTCCTGACATCCCTCAGAGTACTTGCTGTGCTCCACCCGCAGCCCCCTGCTCTCCCTGCAGGAAGACTGGCAGGTCCCCACAAAGTCAGAATTCGCATGCCCCCCTCCAGCACTGACGGGACACTCCCTTGTTCTGATCCTCCCCAGCCTGAAAGTCATGTCTCACCAAAGTCTGCCAGTCCCACGAAGGCTGCCAGAAAAATCAGGGCCATGTCACGATCTCCACTCCACGAGGTGTCCACTATCTCTGAGAAAGAGGGTGCTGAAGATGCCAGGTCCTGCCTTCCCCTCCCTCTGCAAGCTCAAAGCACCCTCCAGGCCTCAGCCCAGAGGGTGGAGCAAAACTCTCTCACTGCTGCTCCACACAGATCTCCTTGAGACCTTACACCTCTGCCCCAGGGAGGCTCTCTGGAGAAAGGAGCTGCAGCTGTTAAAATGCTCAGCCTAAGGAAGCAATCAAGTTGCGCCCTTCTCTGTGCTCCATGTTCCCAAGGGCCAAGGGGAGGCTTCTTCAGCACTGGGAGGTTCCCATGTGCACTCAGGCCACATCCGAGCTCTTTCACAACCCAATAGCTCCAAAGGTGCTTGCATAGCCTCTCACTCAGACATACCCAGCTGTAGCACTGCTGCCTTTGAACTCTGTGCCGCATTGGCAAAGGGGCCCCGGGCACCTAAAATATCACGTAGGAGCCTAAGACTGTGCAGCCTGCTGTCAGGCACAAGGAGGCTGCTGGGTGTCTTCCTGCTTTTTGCCCCTCCTGGAGATCAGAAGCAGCCCAGCCATCCCCCAGCAAGGAAGAAGTGTCCATGGTGAACTTCCCCTGCCATCCAGGGCCCAGCCCGAGACAGAGGCTTGTGCCCACCCCAGCACAGGATCAGGAAGGGCCCCTCTGCACTCGCTCGTGTCCCCCTTCTCCCTAGGTACTGTTTGAACAGAGGTAGGGCCAGACACAGACACAGGCACCTGCACCCAGGCTGTCTCTCTCCACAAGGATTTTCCTTCTGTTCTCCCTCAGCCAAGGAAGAAGCTCCTCAAGGAAAAGGTCTCTGGGAAAAGCACCTGCTGCAGAAACCCTCAACCAGAGGCAGACACACTGCCCCCTCTGGCAGGGGCGAAGAAATCACAGCACAGCCCTTTGCTTTGCTGAAAAGCCCTCTCCACCCCTTCAAGCAGCCACGTGGGCAACCTCCAGCTGCTTGTGCTAACCTGGGTCCCCGGGAGTCAGATACCGGAGAGACAAGGGTGGGCTGCGAGTTGGCTACTGGAGGCACCAGGAGCTCCCAGCCGGCTACTGGAGAGACCATGGCGTTTGGGAATCAGCTACAGGTAAGGCCACAGGTCTGGACCAAATGCTGGAGAGCCCTCTTTGCCTCTGTTGTGTGTCTGTGTCGTGTGCATGAGGCAACTGGGAGACCAGGTGATGCCGCGCCATCTGTCGATAGGCCTGAGTGTCTAAGGCCAGTTACCGGAGGAATCCACCATGTCCACAGTGTGCACGCGTAGATCTGTGCACCATCAACTCTTGTGGGGCTGTGGGCACTGGGGGTTCGTGTGTCGAGGTGCCAGCAAATGGGGAGACCAGGAGATCCTGATCAGCTCAATCGCGCCATCTCCGGGCACCGCGGGCATCACTACCATTCAGGTCGCTGTTTCCTCACCCGCCGCTTCCATTTCGGGGCCCCTCCCGCCGCCGCCGTCCCGGCGCAGCGGGACCCGCGGCCGGCGCTCTGCGGGGCGGCGCGGGACCAGGCGGCCCCGGCGGGCGGAGCGGCACCGCCCCACACCCACACCCAGACTCCGCCCCCGCCCCGCCCCAGACCCCGCCCCGCCCCGTAAACCCCGCCCGCGGCGGTTCGTGCCCGGCCACAGCCCCGACCTGTCCCGCCGGGTCTCTCAGCAAGCAGTAATACACCGCGGCGTCCCGCAGCCGGGGCCGGGCGAGCTGCAGGACGCTGAACTGGCGGTCTGCGGCCACGAACAGGGTCCCCGGCGGGTCCTGCACCTCCTTGGACTCTTTGAGAGTTAACACGATGAAGGCGGGACCTCGTCCCGGGAGCTGCCGGTACCAGTGGATGTAATCGTCGTTCTGTATGTTGGGGTGTGAGCAGTTGATGTTGATGCTGGCGCCCTCGGTGGTCTCTGCCGACGGCTCCTGTTGCACCTGGGCTCTGCCCGCAGCCACTGCCGAGAAAAAGGCAAAAAAATCTCAGAAGACCGCTTTGCTCGCAGAGAAAAGGTCAGGCAGAGGGAGAGGGGAGGAGAAGACCGTTGAGGGATGGTGGGAAGGTCTTTCGAGAAGAAAGGATGGAGAGCAGCTTTCTCGAGGAGTGGCTCCTCGGAGAGAAGAAGTGAGGAGTGATGTTTGGAGGGCTGGTGCAAACGGAGAAGAGCCCGGAGGGAGGCGGTGAAAAAAGCAGGGCTCTCACTGAACAACAGCATCACGGGACAACTGACTACCTTACAGTCCCGGACCATGTGGGTTTCGTGTGGCACGAGGGAGGGGAGGAGGGGGAGAAGGAGATTTACTGCATGACTCCACAGCTTGTTTCAAACACCAAAATTTACTGCAGAAGCTGCAATGGCACAAAGCAACAATTCTTATTAACAGAAACTCAGCTCAACTAGAATACTTATTTCTAATTACACTAAAAGTTATGCTAACAGTAACTACTTAGTAAACAGAAAAAGGCAGCTAATTTATACTAACTGTAAATACCCAAATGAATGAACTAGGCAAACCAATTCTGTTTGGTCTTACCCACGCATTGCCTCAGCGGCCAACGTACACTCAATCCCAGGGAAGTAACTGTGGGAGGGCATCCCCGTCCCGAGGGGTTCCACAAGTTGGCAGACCCACTGTCACCCACAAACAGCCAAAGACAGCCTCCAGGCCCAACCTATTTACACCCTCCAGGGGAAGGTGGAGGTGGAGTCACTAGGCCAGTTGCAGTTCTCTTCACACAGGTGCAGTCCCTAGTTCTTGGCTGCTGCAGGGTTCAACTCTCCTCCCTCCTTCTTATGAGGATCACACCCACAGGCATGGGGCGGGGGTGGGGGGGTGGCCGAACACCCCCAATGGTAGGCTAGCTGCCTTGTGCACTCTTCAGCACTGAAGAAAGGTGTCTGAGTGACTGTGAATGACTGCTTTACTCTTGCAGTGGGGGTCCCAAGGAGAGATCCCCTAGCTGGGGTAAGAAGGAGTTAATTCCAGTCTGCAATGGGGCCCCAGCCATGAAAGCAGGTGTTATCTTGTGGAGGGTCATGACAGGGTTAAACTGGTAGAAAGTTGCAAGTAGCAAGCAACAGGAGCCTCAGACAAACGTACCCAAGGACACTGGTGCAGCTGGGACCCATACATCCTGAGAAACTACAGATAAAGTAGCAGAAGCCAGTGGGAACCAAGGTTAAGGGCAAGACAGCTTTTCTAAACAAGTAGCAGGATACAAGGCATGACTGCTGCGTGTGTGATTGGTGTAATGATTGGCTACCTGTGACATAATCTGCATGATGATTGGCTCAGCAAAGTGTGTCTGTGAAACCACTGAAGCAGCTAACTTTTTAAATATGCTCAGAAATAAACAATAAATGTCTCAGGACGCAAACCCTCCTGAGTCCATGCCATTCATCCTTCACATTATCTCTCAGGGTCCTGATGAGGAGGAGACAGTCCTGACCACAGCAACTAACACTGCCCCAGCAGTGAGAGGAGGCTTTTGCTTCTCAAGGCCCAGGTGCTGAAGCAGGCCTTATCTCAAAGTCTTGACATCCTCCCTTTTGGAGTGTGAAACACAGGAATTCAGGCTCTTTGTAAATGGCATCAAATGTGTGTGTGTGGGGGGGGAAGCTGGGAGCGTCCCCCCACACCATCCTAGCCTCAGAGCGATCAGACCACTTCAAAAAGCATTCTTGTATTTTTCTCATTTCCCCTTAAAACAAACACACCCCTTCCCAGTCACTACTAGCCTTGGTTTCTTCATAGCCAGTTAGATCTGCATTTGCCCGGGCCTTCACCTTTATCTGTAGAAAATCCTGTTTTCACTCTTTCCATAGAATCATAGAATGATGAATGATTTAGGCTGGAGGAGACCTCTGGAGGCCATCTAGTCCAAGCAGATGTCATAAGATCAAGTTGCTCAGGGTCCTGCCCAGTTAAGTCTTGAATACCTCCAAGAATTGGTATTTTACAACCTCTCTGGGAAACTTGATCCATCCTCAGGGTAAATAAGAATAATAATAATGATGTCCTAATTTCTAATCCAAATATCCCATCTTCCAGCTTGTGTCCATTGCCTTTCACTCTCTTGCTGAGCACCTTTGACTTTGAGAAGACCCTGCCTCCGGGTGGCTTTTTAGCCTCCAGTCAGGTAACTGTGGACAGCAAGAAAGGCTTCCTTTAGCTCTCTCTTTTTCAGGCTGAAGAAGCCCAGGTCACCAAGCCTCTCCTCGTGTGTCATGTGCTCCAGCCCCATGACCTGCTCGGTGGCCTCTGCCAAACTCATGCCTGCATGTCAGTGCCTCGAGAAGCTGAAAGGGGCCTTTGCCCAGGGGAAATGTTGTCTCTTGAGTCAAGCCTTTGGGGGAAAATGCCCTGGGAAGCAGTGCCTCCCTTCCTGTCTGACACCTGGGCACAGGGAACCCGCAGTTTAGTTTGCTGTTTTGGGGTCAGTCATTGGCAGGCGGGAGTGTTAGAAGTACTGCAGACAGCCGCATGGAAGAATCGTCCTCTGAGCTCTCGCCAGACACGCTGTGCGTCCAGTTCTCCGTCTCCAAATGTAGCCAGGAAAACACAGCAGATGTGAGCATACTAACTCAGCAGACTAACTCATGCCCTCTGCCTGCACTTTGCAGTGACTGCTCAGTCTGTGAAGGGTCCCCCAACAGCATCCTCAGCAATGCTAAGTCATGGCATTCACTTTTCAGGACATCTGGCAAAGCTGTGACCATAAAAGAACAGGGAAAGATTAGTCCCATGGGCAATCAGGATCAATGTAAAATGCTGAGAAAAAAGCACGCAGGTCATTTCAACTGTCATTTTGGAATGAGTTAGTAGTGCCCCCATATTCAAACATGTTTGTTATTTGGTCTCCCACACGTCCCACTTTTCTCATTAAATCCTGAATCTTCCATCACACATCTTTGGGTGCTTCAAGAGCAAGAGGACACAACTGAAATCATCCTCCAGCTGGCATCCAAACCACTGCTTTCTTTCCCATCCAAGTGGGAGCGCGGCTACTCATCCACCTTCCTGTCCCCCACAGGCACAGGACACCTCTTTTCTCCAGGTGCCTCATTCTCCTTCCCTCCTTCTCATTCTCTCTGTGCTGTCTCTCCTTCGCATGCATTCCCCACCCCCTCCTTGGCACAAAGACTGAGCTCTGTGTGGCACCTCAGGAGGCCTCACTGCAACACCTGCACATTTACTCGCCCAGGGAGTCTCCTTCCAGGCACCCTGGCTGTTTCTGTCACCTTCCACCACAGCTGCTCTCCAGGGCCAGCTCTTTGCTCCACCAAACAGAGCTTAGCACCACAACAGCACTGCACACAGAACAACAAACTAGATCCCAGAAATAGGGGGACCAGGTGATTTCTCTTTGGCTGAGAAACCCACACTCACTCAGGGACATAGGGACTCCCCCCAGACAAGCACTGGTGATTCCCCACAGCTGCAGGAGACACATGAAAAGGAGTGGGACATCTTGAGGGGATGGAGCAGAGTATCTTCTCCATTGTCTGGCAGAGGCGACCTGCTCGAATGCTGAGAGTTTGCCTCATCCCCTGATGCAGGGCTAGGAAGGGATTTTTCCCTCCTCGGGCTACCTACTCTAGGTGGTATAAAACCATAAGGACAGTTGTGTCTCCCATGAAGGGCCCTCTTCTCCAACAGCGGCCATCAGTGGCAGCTGAGGAAAGAACAAGAGCTGGACAAGCAAGTAGGATACTGCTCCTGCATACGTGCCCCTGTGATCCAGTTAGTTTCTACAGCTCAGGGGTGTTCCTGAGTCTGGTGTGGCTTATGTGCTAATAGCTCTGCAGTAGCTCTCCTCCCAGGGCAGGCTCCCCTTGAAACCGTGTCAGTTTTGCTATACCATTTTGATCATTTCCCAGGACCCTGGATCTAGGCACATCTATTCAAGTCCCACTGACATCTGCTTAAGGACACTTCTTCCTGCTGCACGGGCAGGGGAGGCAACAATCCAGCCTCACCGCAGCCCCCAGGTGCCATTGCTGGGCAGGCGGAGCTCAAAGCTACATGCAAACAGAGGCAAGGAGAGAAACACTCCTCAGAGCACCCACACACGCCTTTCTCTGCAAGGCTGCACGCTGAGGGCACCAGTGTGGGCTCAGTGCACAGAGATAGACAGCACTGTCTTGGAGCTCAGCGTTCTGCACATGGAGAAGCACCTGGGAGTTCTCCACAGACAGCACGGAGGAGAACGTTCCTGACTCCACATGAGGTTTCCTTCTTGTCACTTGCAGTAACAGTTTAGGGGGCTGCGTTGGGAGCTGCTGGTACCAGAAGATGTAGGGATCAGAATAGCTGGTGGTGGAGAAATTACAGTGCAGTGTTGTGTTGGGTCGCACCTGGATGGTGCTTCTGGTGGGAACTGGAGCACAAAGTCCTTTTGTGCATGACCTGTAAAGCCAGAAAGGCATTTCAGCACTGCTTGTCTCTGTATCCATCTATCTATCACTTCATCAGCTCTCTCACTATCCCCCATCTCCATTCTTCACTTTTCACAGCCCATGAAAGACTAAGGGGTTTGTCTGTCCACTCTTCTTTCTGCAAGGTCTTGGTGCTCCTCATAGGTCAGGCTGTGAGCTCATCCTGATTTCCATCAGTAGCTCTTTGGGCTATGAGGCCATCAGGTGTTTCTGTATGTGTCACTGGCTTTTTGCCCCTCCTGGAGATCAGAAGCAGCTGTATTAACTGCTGCTCTCTCCTTCTGCCTCTCCCAGCTCTGTTCCTACTTCTCACTGTAACATTCATACCACTGTGTCTGTCCATGCCCTGGCTTTTGAAAGCTTTCCACCTCTCCCAGAATGGACTTAGCCTTCTCTGAATGCCCTTCAAGCATTTTGTCATTCCAGCACAGATTGGCAACACTTTTTTCAAAGGCACCCAGGAGAGAATTTCCCATATCTAGCACTGGTGCCTCCCCGGCAGCTCTCTCTCTCTCCCTCTCTCTCTAAATACATATGGATAAACAGTGCACATAAAGGCTCTTGTTTTCTGAGAAAGAGATGTGCGGAGCCTTATTCCCCCTTTTATGCCCATTACTCCTGACATCCCTCAGAGTACTTGCTGTGCTCCACCCGCAGCCCCCTGCTCTCCCTGCAGGAAGACTGCCAGGTCCCCGCAAAGTCAGAATTCGCATGCCCCCCTCCAGCACTGACGGGACACTCCCTTGTTCTGATCCTCCCCAGCCTGAAAGTCGTGTCTCACCAAAGTCTGCCAGTCCCACGAAGGCTGCCAGAAAAATCAGGGCCATGTCACGATCTCCACTCCACGAGGTGTCCGCTATCTCCGAGAAAGAGGGTGCTGAAGATTCCAGGTCCTGCCTTCCCCTCCCTCTGCAAGCTCAAAGCACCCTCCAGGCCTCAGCCCAGAGGGTGGAGCAAAACTCTCTCACTGCTGCTCCACACAGATCTCCTTGGGACCTTACACCTCTGCCCCAGGGAGGCTCTCTGGAGAAAGGAGCTGCAGCTGTTAAAATGCTCAGCCTAAGGAAGCAATCAAGTTGCCCCCGTCTCTGTGCTCCATGTTCCCAAGGGCCAAGGGGAGGCTTCTTCAGCACTGGGAGGTTCCCATGTGCACTCAGGCCACATCCGAGCTCTTTCACAACCCAATAGCTCCAAAGGTGCTTGCATAGCCTCTCACTCAGACATACCCAGCTGTAGCACTGCTGCCTTTGAGCTCTGTGCCACATTGGCAAAGGGGCCCTGGGCACCTAAAATATCACGTAGGAGCCGAAGACTGTGCAGCCTGCTGTCAGGCACAAGGAAGCTGCTGGGTGTCTTCCTGCTTTTTGCCCCTCCTGGAGATCAGAAGCAGCCCAGCCATCCCCCAGCAAGGAAGAAGTGTCCATGGTGAACTTCCCCTGCCATCCAGAGCCCAGCCCGAGACAGAGGCTTGTGCCCACCCCAGCACAGGATCAGGAAGGGCCCCTCTGCACCTGCTCGTGTCCCCCTTCTCCCTAGGTACTGTTTGAACAGAGGTAGGGCCAGACACAGACACAGACAAAGGCACCTGCACCCATGTGTCTGATTTTCTATCCCCATGGAGTTTTCTGTCCGTTCCCCCACAGCCACAGAGAAGGCTCATCAAGGGAACTATCTCTGTGATCGGCACCTGCAGTCCCCTTCTCCTGAGGTAACACCAGCAAGATGAGTCAACGGGAATGGCTCTCCCTCGAACATCATGTGAACGTAGGCGTGTTACTGCCTACAGAGGCATGGGAGTCAGTATGGGATGCAGTGGAGGACCATTTCAGGATTGCACAAGACTTCTTATGGAATGCTTTGAGGAATGTCCAAAGACTGGGAAAGGGAGGGATCAAGGAAGTTTGGCAAGAAGGAAGCGTGGGAAAAAGAGAAAGGGATGAAAGGGGCCAACTGCATGTGAACAGGTGACTAGTCAGTATGCTTTCCTGGCCACATCCTGCACCTGAGCAGCACAGCCTGTCCTGCCTTCTAATTAAACTCCATTTCTAACACTCTTCCTGGGTGAGGGGGCTGTCTAGTTTGTGTGCATGTTTGTGTGGGGGTGTCAGTGCCAGCAACACCGTGTCTGTGGTGCCAGCACCTGGAGAGACTGTAGTGTGTGCAGATTGTGTGGGAGTGGGTATTGGTGTATAATCACTAGCAAACAGCAAGCTGGACCAGCTGGAGAGTGGGACAGAGGCTTGTGAGCCAGGTATGGAAGGAGAGATGGTAAGTCTGGGTCAGATGCTGCAGAGACCAAAGGGGCTGAGAGACAACCACTGGAGGAACCAGGAGGGCCAAGCCAGCTCTTGGAGAAACCATGGGCTCTGGGATTGCCTAGTAGTAGGGCCACAAGTCTGCAACCAGCTACTAGAGAGACCAGTTTGCATCCGTGTTTTCTTCTGTGTGTGTTTGTCTGTGCCTGAGGCAACTGGGAGCCCAGACTATCCAGGGGCCAGCTATTGAATAGACCTGAGTGTCCCAATTACCAGAGGGACTCATAGTATGCACAGAGTGTGTGTGTGTGTGTGTATAGATCTGAGTACCATCAACTCTTCTGAGGCTGTGGACCTCAGGGGCACATAAACCCAGGTTCTAGCAAAGGGAGAGACCAAGGCATCATGGAGCCAGCTCCAGCTCCTGGCTGAGGCCAGTGGGGCTGTTGGCTGACAAGCGCCACCACTGCTCAGGTCACTCTTTCCTTCCCCACTGCTGCCATCCCAGTTTGAGGGTTTGCCTGGTCGGTGGCTTGGGAGCCATTTCGGGGAAGCCTTTCACGGCCGAGGCGCAGGGCTGCCAGGTGCCGGGGGATGCGGTGGCCTCGACGGGCCTGAGCCCGGGCGGGCGGGGGGAAACTGCCGCGGGCTGGGTGGGAGCCGCGCGGGGCGAGGCGGCTCCTACGGGCGGAGCGGCAGCGCCCCCCGGCGGGCCCGGCCGGGGTGAGCCCCCAGCCCCAGCCCCAGCCCCGCACATCGCGCCCTGCTCCGCACCCCCGCGGCGGCTCGTGCCCGGCCACAGCCCCGGCCTCTCCTGCCGGGTCTCCCACGGCGCAGTAATACACCGCGGCGTCCCGCCGCCGGGGCCGGGCGAGCTGCAGGGCGCTGGAGCGGCGGTCTGCGGCCACGAGCAGGGTCCCCGGCAGGTCCTGCATGGTTCTGCTCCCTTTGTCACTGAATATGATGAATGCGAGGCCTCGGCCAGGGATGTACTGCTACCACTAAACATACATGTTCTCCTGTATGTTGTGGTGTGAGCAGGTGATGTTGATGCCAGTGCCTCGGTGGCCTCTGCCGACGGCTCCTGCTGCACCTGGGCTCTGTCCATAGCCACTGCCGAGGAAGAAGGAGAAAACGCCGAAAGTCAGTTTCCTTCTCCGACTTTCATTTTCCTGCATAAAGTCTGCAGAAGAGCTCAAACACGGGTACAGAAGTGGAAATAGAAACGGCCTGTGTGGAGGGAAGATGTGGCCTAGGGTTTGGTTGGAGGGGCAGTTTGCTGGTGGTGCTTTAGTGGCTAGAAAAAAGCGTGGCCTAAAGCATGGATGAAGCGATGCAGAGTGGCAAGGCAGGAGAATTCAGGGTTGGATCTGCGGACGATAAAGAGCAAAGCAGCAGATAGGGGGTTGGGTTAAGTACGGCAGGACGGACAGAGGAAGGAGGTTTGTGAAGGAGCTGGAGAGCTAGAGGCGGGCGGTCTGAAGCCGGGCACAGCCCCGGACCCCCAACCCCACAGCCGCCGCCAGCCGCGCGCACCAGGAGCACCGTGGCCAGCGCCGCCAGCCCTGCGCCCCGGCACCGCCGCATCGCGCCTCGCTGCCCCCCGTCAGCACCGACTCTCTGCTGCGGCGCCGGCGCCTGCTCTCGGCCGCCGCCGCCGGCGCCAGCTCCGCCCCGGGGCTGCGCCCTGCCCCGGCGCCGGCCCCGCTTCTCGTCCTCGTCCGCGCCCGGGCCCGGGCCGTGGCGGGGAGGCGAGAGGGGCGGAAGCGGGGCGCTCGGCTCCGTGCGGCACAGGGAGGCGGCGGGGCCGGGCGGCGCTCCACGCCGCGCACGGCGCTCCGGGGCCCGGCACGGTGACCGCGGCCATGGCACGGACACAGGAGCCGGGCCGCGCCGGGCCGAGTGGGGAGGAGAAGGCGCATCGGCGGCGGGGGGAGCCGGGGCCGCGCGGGACGAGCGCGGCAGGGGCGGGCGTCGCGGCGGGGACGAGCCCTGCTGCCGCGGAGCGGGGCGAGCCGCGGTTGCGGAGCGACCCAGAGGTCCTAAATCCCGGCGGCAGGAACGGTTAATGTGTTGCTGCACGGGGACAGCACACCCCAGAAGAATACCAACTTTCCCGCCAGGTGCCCGCGGGTTTCTGCTGCCCGTGGAGTTGCTGCCGCTGGCCGAGTCTCCCGTGAAACCCCAGGAGCGTCCCCAGAGCAGGGGCTGCGAGCAGGAGCCGCCTCTCAGCCGCGGGGTCTGAACGCAGACACGCGTGAGGTCCCCTCAGGAGCGACATCTGCCTGCGGCAACCCTTGCTTGGCCACGGGGACCCCTGGCTGCCCTGGAAGTAGTGCTATCGGGGTGGGGACGGCAGACAAAAGGGAATGGCGGGAATCTTTTAAAGTTAAGTGCTCATGTATTTAAAAGTATTGTTTTTTTGTTTGTTTGTTTGTTTGTTTTTTAATAAATGCCTGTTTGTAAATTTACTCCATTTAAAAGTAGAACTGGAAAAAAGATCTCTGGATTCTGCTGGATGCTAACACATCCATCCACTCAATGTAAAAACTTTGACATCATTTCAGTCAATGGAATGCAGTGACGACTGTCATTGACAAATTCAGGAAGAAAAAGGAGTGCCAGTGGGTGGGCTTATTGAGGGGGAACCAATAAAAAGGAGGAAGTTTAACAGGCTTTAAAAGAAATCAGAGCTGTTGGTAAAGTCATGATTATGGCTGCCAAGATTGGGAGAAAGAGAGAGACCCTGAAGGTACAGTTACAAAGAAAAAAAAGGCTGTAAATTAGAGAAACAGATAGTAAGTATTTACAAAAATGCTGTAAAAACTAACAAAGAAGAAAAACTAGATAATTTGTCTGATCATGAAGAGAAAAAAAAAATTGAAAGGACCAGTTAAGGTAAGTTAAAAGAAAGAAGAAGAAGAAGAAGAAGAAGAAGAAGAAGAAGAAGAAGAAAGAAGAAGAAGAAGAAGTATCAGCTAAGTCTGGAAATGTTTCCCAGAGGAGCCTGTTCTTTACCTGATCGCACAGCATGGAATGCATTTTTACACTGTGGGGAGGGAGAAGGTAGCAGCTGCACACAGGGCAGTGCAGGAATATTTTATAACAGCTCTGCAGGCAGTGGTGGTGTGGGGCTGGGTAGGACAGAACTGCTGCGACGGAGCGGTGCTCCCTCGCCTCGAAGTTGGGGATCACAAGCCCACACCCAAGCTTGGTGTGTTTGTGTGCCAGGCTGGGGGCAAGGCTGCAGCAGTGCCAGTGTAGAGCTCCCAGTGGCCGTGCTGCCCTGTGCAGTCGCTCCCCCAAGGTGTCCCTTGAGCTGCAGGCACAAGGAAGAGTTTGGGTATTCTGGAGCTGAGCCCTGGGCTCCTTCCCTCAATCGCTCTTACCTGGAACAAGGCCAGCGTTGCCAGGCCCAGGGGCCCGTGACTCTCTCAGCCCTCTTGCCCCTGGCACCCACAGCTGCCCCATGCAGGCAGGGCACTAAAAACTTGGGACAAGTGAGTCCTGGCCCCAGGGAACTTCCTCCTGCACTCTCAGAGCTCTTCTCATGGGGTCATCTTCCACCCAAGTGCATGTGTGTGCATCATCCTGACACAGGCTGTGACAGCCCTGCCCTGCTGGAATTTCTCCCTGACTCCTGAGCTGCCTTGACTTGGTCCCGAGAGTGGAAGGTATTGCTTCGAGCTACTGGGGCCTCTGGTCCTTCTGCAACTAGATGAAGCCTGAGTAGCTCTTGGAGGTCTTTCCACCTCAGTCCACTGCCCCCATCCTTGTCTCTGTCCTATCACTGTAATACCCCTGGGTCATTCAGTTAGCACCCAACAGAGCCTTTTTTGTTCCAAGTCTAACTCTCCAGGCCCCACCCCACACACACTCAGTGAAGAGGCAGCAGCTCACTCAGAGAAGAAATTAACCTATCGCAAAGCTGATGTGTAAGATAAATGGGATGAATCACCTTTTTGGCAGCACTGATCTCTCTGTTGCCCAGTCATGGCCTCTGAACTACCTGTCTAGCATGAGCTCACAGCAGGACCAGTAGGCATGGTCATGCATGCATGGCTCACGTCATCATAAGATCTGAACTGAATTAATCACTTGCTTTACCGGCTTCTACAAGCACCTCCATGCCATCACTGAACTCCATACCCATGTCCAAGGTACTCTAGGGAGAGGGAGAGCAGGGAAGGGGCAGGGGGTGTGGATGAACGTGCTCAAGCTGGACAAGTTGCTCTAGTCAGCTGCATCTGCCCACACATCATGAAACAGCCTTCCCTCAAACAAATTGCCTTAACCAGAACTGTTACTCCATAACAGGAGTTGCAGAAGATGACAATCTAATTTTTCAGTCTTTTTCTTTGCCTAAGGCTTTGCCTTCTGGTCCTAGTAAAGACGAGACATTCAGAGGTCACAAATTCAGTGGATCAAAATGCCTTCATAGGAGATGGAGTATATACCTCTGATCACAACCTTCCGAGCCCAGACATCCAGCGAATGTTTCACCCACCTTAAGCTCCACTTCTCCATATTTTATCTCCACAGTCTGGCTATAAGGATAATTTGGGAGAGAGTGCTGAAGGTGTTAGTAAAGGCAATGTGAATAAACTGTCCTCTGATCTCTGACTGAGTGCTGTGAACCTGCTGTATGGCCACAAGTGCCTGGCTCACTTCATCACATGATCAGAAGTGAATCCATCACCTGCCATACTGGTCTGTACAAGCACCTCCATCCCTTTGCTGAAACTCGTACCCATGCCCAAAGTATTCGAGAGAGAGAGAGAGAGAGAGAGAGAGAGAGAGAGAGAGAGAGAGAGATGGCAGGGAGAGGGATTTTGTGTGCAGGAGTCAAGTTGGGCAGGTTACTCTAATCGGCTGGACCTGCCCCATGCACCATGCGAAGCACTCTTTCCTTAACATCAACCAATGTTAATTAAGCAAGCCCTTAGACATGACACAGGAGCTGCAGAAGATGACTCTGTCATTTACAACATCTCTCTGTGGTGGCCTTGGGCAGTGAAGACATCTTCTCTTTGGGTGCAAAGCTCCTCAACTAACTCTGGATGTCTACTCTGCTGGGGTTTTGTTGTTGTTGTTGTTGTTTGTTTTCTGTCTGAGTCAGTTGTCTAGTCTCTCTTAAGCATCACCGGAAGAAAAATTGATGCTTCTAGGCAGGGCTTGCCTGACCTGTATTAGACAGGAACTTTTGGAGGAGGTCAACTGAGGCCTGAAAGTGCCTGTTTCTCTTCCCTGCTGATCAGCAGAGCAAAGGTGAATAGATCGTGTGGAGGCACCTGCCCTGAAGGCAGGGGAGGTCAATATGCCTATACTCAAGTCTTGTCTGACTTAGAGCTTAGCTCTTCACTTAGATTAAGACTGAAAACTTAGGCCGCAACTGCTGTTAGATATTCTGACAGCTGAAATGAGGTAGGTGAATCCCACCTTTCTATCTCTGTATTCGTATGACCATATTTGTCTTTAATTATCCCCAACCTGGAGATTTCAAGATCTTAATGCCCAGCATCCAGGTATTTGACACTTCCAGTCTTTTGGGGTGTGGCTATTTCAGACATCAGCATGCCAGGAAATTGCCACACAAGAGAACACTGAGTTTCTGCCAAGGCTCGCATACCGTGGCAGGCAGGTGGCAAAAAAACACATCTGACAGCCACTTTAGAGAATTGCATTACTGTTCTTTAATTAGCCTGTGTGAAGAGAGAACACTATTCATTTTCAACAAGCCTGTGAAATCCCCCAAGAGCTCAAACTCCCTGTGGCACACAGAGGAAAAATTCAAAACAGTCTCCTCTGCATAGCCAGTTGGAGCTTCAGTGTACTAACAAGGTGGGTGTGGGGATGTATTTATGCTAGGGATGCTGGGGGAGTTTTCAGCAGAAAAAAAGCATTTGTTCACAGTCTTTTGGCTGTGAAGATTTTGCCTGTCTTGTAATTCTCTGCTGTATGCTGTCACTACATGGAGGTAAAGTGGAGATAATTTAGCGTGTGTGTGTGTGTGTGTGTGTGTGTGTGTGTGTGTGCTAAGCCCGCTTTGTAGAGGTACAGTGGTGGCTGTGAGGGGGAAAGAAAAGCGGGAGTGCAAGCTGCCACTACCTAATGGGTGGAAGGGAAGGAATCACCGTCAGGCAATTTGATACATCTTGCAATGAGTTAGGAAGGTGTTCATCTTCACTTCTCTTGTGGAGAGACTGGAGCCTGCCATAGCGAGAGGCAGTGCTTTCTGAGGCACTTGTCTAGAACAGCTCCAATAAATCACCCTCTTTCCTCTGATTTCCTTCAGACAAGGGGGATCATGGCTTCATCTGGAGGAGAGATGATGTTGCATGAAGAGAGTTTGTTTAGATCATTTCCATTGGCAGAGCTGGTACGTGACGCCTGCCCAGGACATCTGGTATAGACTTTCAATGCCTGGCACGTTTAAAGAGAAATGGATTAAGGAGGATTTCTTTGCTCTAGCCATGTGAGATTTTGCATATATGTTCCTAAGGAGGATGAAAGGAAAGAAAGGGATTCTTCAGATGACGATTCGACCCCATCTGTCTTAGACACACCCCTGAGGAAGAGATCAGCTCTTCTCTGGAGGTACTGTTCTCCCTCCATTAACTGGAAGGAGGAAGTAGCTTAAACCCCTGAGATCAGCTGGCTTCTCAACAGAGTTATGTTGGGTGGGATTCAGCTTAGTGAATTTGGCCTGCAAGAGGTGATAGATACAGGGATGCCTCTGCCCAAGTTGACATGTCTGACTAGTCCACCGGAGTTGGTTGCTAGACTCCTACCCTAGTCCTCGGGGAGAAATTGGCACTTCTAGAGTGCTTTTAGCCATCTCTATGAAACGAGGTAAGCCATGCCTCCTGTTTTTGTATCCATTGAGAAAGAAGGGACTTCAGCTGAGGCAGTCAGATATGATTTATTATTGTTGTTGTTATTATTGTTATTATTGTTGTTTCTGTTTAAATGTGGTCAGCATAGATTCTTCCCATGACTTTCAGATGGCAAAATTACAGAGGTGAGTCCTACACCTCCTGAGTAGCTATGTTGAGAAGCAGACCTAAATGGAGGTAATAGAGGTAATTCTGAAAGCTTCCAGTCCTGAGGACTTGGAAAAAGGTAAATTTAGGAGACCATGAGTTCTTAAGTAACGCCTGTCATTCTACTCTGTTGTCCTGTGACACTGCCACTTCAGCCTGAAGCCCTTGTGATCAGCTGGCCTATAAGAGGTCAGAAAATCTTCTCCAGTGTCATGTTCTCCTCATCGTTTACTGGTACCTCAGTCTCATTTGCTGAAATCATAACTCAGTATTGTTTGCCCTGCGGAGTGCAGCTATGCTATTCCCTTCCTCTGTGCTACAGCCTTTCATGTAGGTGAAGACTCTCAGCCTGTCTTTTGCACTTCCCTGAACAGGATTTTCATCTCTCAGAAGCCATTAGAGTCACCATGTTCTAAAGAAGACCCATGCACTTGGTCAGATAATTCTCCAGGTTCCTTCGACTGTGTTGCCTGGTCTTCAGAGTCCTATTCAACTGTCCAAACATAGGTATGATTTAGCTGACATCTTTAATTCAAGGTAGACAAAACCCTCCCTAAAGTATTGCAGTGCAGTCTCTTCCTCATGTTGTATGGAGCGCAGGTACAGCTTTTTCCTGCTCTGGAGAAGCTGTATTTTCAGGGATGGTGATCTTGTTTAATTACTGGTAGCATGTTTACCTGCCAGTAGGCCCAGCCTAGGCATTCAAACTACCACACGATCTTTTCTGTCTTGACAGATGGACCTCTGCACTTGGAGGGACATGGAAAACACGACAACTGTGCAAGAATTCATCCTTTTGGGTTTCCCAGGCACATGGCATTTCCGGGTGTCCCTTGTGGTGCTGTTTGCACTGATGTATTCCCTGACAGTAACAGGCAATGCATCCATCATAGCCCTTGTATGGGCAAACAGGAACCTCCATACCCCAATGTATTTTTTCCTCTGTAATCTCTCCTTTCTGGAGATCTGGTACATAACGAGCGTTGTTCCCAAAGCTATGGGAGTCATGCTGGGGACTAGCCAGACCATCTCCTTCAGAGTCTGCATCCTTCAGTTGTTCTTTCTTCTCTCCCTAGGCTCCACCGAATGTTTTCTCCTGGCTGTCATGGCCTACGACCGCTATTTAGCCATATGTTACCCTTTGAGATACAACTCCCTCATGAACAATGCCTTCTCTGCTCAGCTGGCCCTCAGCTCCTGGCTGGGAGGCTTTCTGGCCATCTCGCTGCTGGCCTTTTTGACATCCAGGCTGACATTCAGTGGACCAAAAGTCATCAATCATTTTCTCTGTGATATAGATTCCTGCCTTGCCCTCTCCTGCACAGATACACGGCCCGTGGAGCTGGCGACCTTCCTCATCTCCATAATTGTTGTGGTGGTCTCCTGTGTGGTTACGCTAGTCTCCTACATGTACATCATCTCTACCATCCTGAGAATCCAATCAGCCCAGGGCCGGAAGAAGGCCTTTTCCACCTGCTCTGCCCATCTCACGGTCGTTACAATATGGTACAGCTCCACTATATTCCTGTATGTCAAGCCGTCAGCCCAGAACTCCTTGGATCTGAACAAGCTTGTTAATACCTTTAACACAGTTGTAACTCCCTTGTTGAACCCCTTCATTTACACACTCAGAAACAAGGAAGTGATACAAGCTCTGGAGAAGGCTTTCCAGAAGAAGTGAAGGAGCTTATCAAAAGGCCTTGATGTGAGCAACAGACTCATTTCCCCCTGACTTCTGGCCCCCAGAAGTTCCTCACCTTGGCATCGCAGGTGGCAACAAACCACCAGCTCCAGTGAAAGTTCATCTCAATCACCTTGCAGCCATTAAGATGGCTCCCTGACAGAGCCAGAGGAGTGGTCCTCTGGTGGTTCATGCTTCAATTTGCTAAAGGCTTAACTGTGTCAGGGATTAATGTGAATCCCCTAAAGACCTTCAGATACCTGCATCATTGCTTTGTGGAAGTGGACACATAGTCTCCTTTTTAATCTGCTATTGTCTGGATGCATCTATGCCACCTTCTTGTGGCTGTTTCACTGGATCATACTTAGACGCAAGATGTATTTGACCATGGCTGATATCCTTAACAGTAGCCTTTATTCCTGGCATAAGACGATCAACAAAGTTTACATTCTCATTTCCTCACCACCCCTAGTTTCTCAATGTATTTATTAATTTTCATTAAAAATACTCAAAATACCATGATTTGTGCTAGGTGAGTCAGGGCGTGTCCACATCTACAGTTCCATGCCAGTCCTAAGCAGACCATCATTCCATGCATTTGTGGCTTTGTTGTGGAAACACTTACAGCTATTTTGCAAAGTCACCAGAGAACAGATTCCTCTCACTGGAAATGACAGAGGACTGAGAGGGTTCCTGGGTAGCAGGTCTGTCTTTACACTCAGTGAAAAGAGATTAGTACTTCCAAAGGGCGCTTGCTTTTACCCTTCCTAGGGCTTTTATTTCAGAACAAGATGAATCATGCTCCTGAAGTTCCTCTTTCTGCACACTAACAACAAAGGGAGTCTGTGTGACCCCCAGAATCACCCCCAGAATGGCTGAGGTTGGAAGGGACCTCTGGAGATCATCTAGTCCAACCCCCTGCTCAAGCAGAGTCACAGTTCTCACTAGCGCAGGCTGCCCATGACTGCGTCCAGATGGCTTTGGAATTTCTCCAAGGATGGAGACTCCACGTCTCTGGGGAATCTGTTTCAGTGTACAACCATCCTCACAGTAAAAAAAGCTTTTTCTTAGATTCAGACAGAATTTCCTGTGGTTCACTTTGTTCCCATTGCCTCTTGGCCTGTCAATGCGCACCACTGAAAAGGGACTGCCTCCATCCTCTTGACACCCTCCCTTCAGGTATTTATACACATTGATAAGATCCTCCCTCAGTCTGCTCCTCTCCAGGCTAAACAATCCCGGTTCTCTCAGCCTTTCCTGATATGAGAGATGCTCCAATCCCTTAAGTACCTTAGTAGCCTTTCACTGGACTCACTTGAGTAGCTCCGTATCTCTCTTACCCTGGGGAGCCCAGAACTGGACACAGCACTCCAGGAGTGGCCTCACCAGGGCTGAGTAGAGGGGAAGCATCACTTCCCTCAACCTGCTGACGACACTCTTCCTAATGCAGCCCAGGATACATTGGTCATTTTTGCCACAAGAGCACACTGCTGGCTCATGGTCAACCTCTGGTCCACCAGGGCCTGCACGTCCTTCTCTGCAAAGCTGCTTTCCAGCACGTTAGCCCCCAACCTATACTGATGTGTGGGGTTATTCCTTCCCAGGTGCAGGACTCTGCATTTCTCTTTGTGGAACTTCATTAGGCTCCTCTCTGCCCATTTCCTGAGGTCCCTCTCAATGGCAAAACAACCCTCTGGGGTATCAGCCACTCCTCCCTGTTTTGCATCCTCAGCAAACCTGCTGAAGGTACACTCTGCCCCGTCATCCAGATCATTAATGAAGAAGTTGAACAGGATTGGACCCAGTATTGACCCTTGGGAGTACAACACTAGTGATTGTTCTCCTGCTGGACTTCCTACTGCTGCTGGACTTCCTACTGCTAATCACAACCCTCTGAGCCCAGCACTTCTGACACTTCTCAGTCACCTTCACTGTCTACTTACCTAGCCAGCACTTCATCAGCTTCTCTATGAGGAAGTTATGGGAGAGAGTGTCAAAATCCTTACTAAAATCAATATAGACAGCACCCACTGCTCCCCTCTCATCCGCCAAGCCAGTCATCTGGTCATAGAAGGCTATCAGGTTGGTTAAGCGGGATTTCCACTTCGTAAATCCGTGATGACTACTCCTGATCATCTGCTTGTTTTTTACATGCCTGGAAACGGTTTCCAGAATTAGTTGTTCCATCACCTTTCCAGGGACTGAAGTGAGGCTGACTGGCTTGCGGTTCCCTGGATCCTCCTCCTTTCCCTTCTGGAAGATAGGGGTGAAATCTGCTCTCTTCCCATTCACAGGCATCTTCCCTGATTGCCATGACTTTTCAGAGAGAATTGTGTGGCCTCACAGTGACATCAGCCAGCTTCCTCGGCACTCATGAATGCATCCCATCAGGGCCCATGGGCTTGTGTATGTCCAGTTTGCTTAAGTGATCCCTAAACTGATCCTCCCCCTGCCTAAACAGATTTGGAGTCTTAATTGCTCTAGAATTCCCCACTGGTCTCAGTGGCTTGGGATTCCCAAAGGCCAGTCTTACCAGTAAAGGCTGAGGAGAAGGCGGCATTCAGTACCTCTGTCTTTTCAGTGTCCTTTGTCACCAGGGCCCCTGCCCCATTAAGCAGCAGGACCGTATTTTCCCCAGCCTTCCTTTTGTTGCTGACGCACTTGTAGAAGCCTTTCTTGTTGCCCTTCACGTGCCTTGCCAGTTTCAACTCCAGATGGGCTTTAGCTCTCCTAACCCCATCCCTGCATGCTCTGACAGTGTCCCTATATTCCTCCTGGGTCATCTCTCCCTGCTTCCACCTTCTGTATACTTCCTTTTCATGTCCGAGTTTTGGCAGCAGCTCCTTGTTCATTCATGCAGACCTCCTGCCACCTTTGTTTGCTTTCCTGCATGTTGGGATGGACCATTCTTGAGGTTGAAGGAGCAGATGCTTGAATATCAACCAGGTCTCTTGGATCCCTCTTCTCTCCAAAGCCATATCCCACGGGATTCTTCCAAGCAGTTCCCTGAACAGGCTGAATTCTGCTCTCCTGAAGTCAAGGGCTCTGATCCAGCATTTTTCCTTCCTCCCTCCTCTCAGGATTGTGAACTCCACTGCCTCGTAGTTGCGGCAGCCAAGGCTGTCCCCAGCTTTCACATTTCTGAGCAGTTCTTCCTTGTTTGTAAGTATGAGGTTTTCCTCTCCTTCTCAGCTCCTCAGTCACCTGTGTTAGGAAGTTATCATAATGCACTGCAGAAACCTCCTGGCTTATTTGTGCCCTGCTGTGTTGTGCCTCCAGCAGCTGTTGGGTTGGCTAAAGTCCCCCATGAGGATGAGCGCCTGCAAACATGAGGCTTCTTCAAACTTTCTGAAAAAGGTCTCATCTATCTCTTCTTCCTCATCAGACCATCTATAGCGGACACCCACTACATCACCCATGCTGGTCTGCATGCAAATCCCAACCCAAAAGCTCTTGGCACGCCCCTAGCACATCCCTAGGCAGAGCTCCATGCATTCCCGTTGCTCTCTCACATAAAGGGCAACTTCCCCTCCTTGCCTTCCTGGCCAGTCCTTCCTAAAGAGCCTGTACCTATCCATCTAGCACCTTGCAGCACTCTACTTGTGTGAACTATCCCCCATGTCCCCATGATCCCAATGAGATTGGAGCCCTGTAGCTGCACACAGACTTTTATTTCCTCCTCTAAGTTTCCCCATGCTGTGTGCATTTGAATACAGTCTGTTATCTATGAGCGATTTGTTACTGTGAACACAGATTTTCTCTTGACATGGGAATCATTCTTTGAGTTGTGCAGCAGACCCAGAAAGGTGAATATCTATGTCTAGCTCCTCATGCCCTTCAGCAGAAAAAATCTGCAGGTTACTTTTAATTCTAAAGTCAGTTAGGAGCCTGGATGAGGTGCTTCAGTCAGGACTGACATCCCTTCTGGGAGTGTAAAACTGAAAACACAGTTTGGAGAGCGCTGTACCTAGACTGTTGTCCCTTTAGAGCTAAGGTTGAGAAAACGAGGTGAATACTCTAAGGACCAGGACATCATGACAGTGTCTCAGAACAGACTCTCCTGAGTCCCAGCCAGCTGAGATGGGATTTCACAAGCACTACATTTTCCAAAGCTGGTCTCGCACAGGACAGGAACGTCACAGCCCTTCTCTGTTCCTCACCCTGCTGCACTCTCCCCCATGAATCTCCTGAGCTGGCAGCAAAATCTCTCCAGCTGTGCACACCCTGCCTGGCTGAGGCCTGTCCCTGAGCACAGAGGAGCTCCATATGAAGCTAAGTGAAACCTGACATGTACACAGATTCGTTCTTAAACCCACCAGGTTGGAAACACCCATCTCTTCCCAGCAATTGTCCCTCACAGACCTGCAAGGACTGCCAAAAGGACACTGCTTTCCAGCCCCAACTGCAGGCACTGACAACAGGCTCTCCTGCTCAGCCAGAGTCACTCACAGATATGGAGGAACAGCTCAGGTCTGTGCAGTCCAGGTCAGCAAGTCCTTCACAAAGCTGCATTTTATGCACACAAAGAGAATAGACACCCCCACCCCCCGCCCTGCCCTCTGTTTCCCACTAACAACTTCTCAGAGGGCAAGGGAGAATGAGGTTTCTTGATTTCATGAGAAAATCCATCTTCTCCTGATAAAATACAACACTGAGGGGTTTGTTTTGTTGTGTTTTGCCTTGATTATAAATTTAATTTACAAAGTAAGGTTGATATTTTCAAGCTGGGGAACTGCCTGGACAGTGCACAAATTTGAGATGTATTCTCTTCTGCTCCCAGTTCCTCTCCCCTCAGGCCTGCAGGGGTTGCAGTCAGACTTGCCCCTGAGAAACTGCTCAGGTGAGGATGAAACATCCTCACCCCTGGCTCTGGCCTCCAGAACCATCAGGGTTTTTTTAAAGAAAAAAATCTTCAAGAGTTGTTTTCATCCAAAACAACAATGCCCCTCACAGTGGTCAGCATGCATCCAAGTCAAGGCGGAAGTGCATGCAGATTGTCACAGGGTTCAGCAAATGCATTGGGAAACATTGGTGTGTGGCCATTGATTCTCCCCGCCCCAAGAGATTCCCACTTCTTGGGGGCTGAGGCCTGCTGAACCCTGAGTATGGAGGACAAATAGGTTGCCAAGTGAGAGCTGAGAGCCCCTTCCCCAGAGCTCAGCCTTGCACAGAGACACCACCTTCTTCCCTCCCAGTTTTTGCACAGCCAAGGAAGTTGCCTGCACCAGACTGTCACTCACAGCACAGAGGAGCAAGGCAGTCAGAGCCCTTGATCTCCTCCAGCTGCAGGAGGCTGTATTTCCCTGTCATGTTCAGCAATGTGGTGAGCGTCTGCTGTCCTTGAGGCCAGCTGCCAACTGATAAGAGACCAGCTGGAGGGCTTGACATCTCTGCTGCTACCAGAACAAGGTGTAAAAGTTAAGGATTTGGCACAGGCAGGTAGTCTGGAAGGTGCTGATCTCCTCCACTGTGACTAGTACCTCTGGCTCGGTAATGGTGGCCTGGACCATTGCAGCTGGCAGAATTGCAGTCAGCAACTGTGCAATAGTTTCCCATAGAAAAGAGGAACTATGCCTCAAGCGAAAGTCAGAGCTTAGCCAGTGGTTGCCACAGGAAGGCAGTGAGGATGAAACACCTGAGACGCATGCTGAACCTAATCCCCCAGTTCGTGTGTGAGAGAGAGTCAAAAAAAGACCTCACAACCTCAAGGGAGCAGAGCTGCTGGAAATGACACCACTAACGGAGCAAAGAGAGAAGCACATTTTTTCTCACCGTGCCTGAAATGCCCCTGCTGTGGTTTTCTCTCCTCCACCATTGTCTGTGCCTCCTCAGCTACAAATGCCTGCTCTTCTGCACACCACTGCTTGGCCTTTTGGCCAAGGCGGGTTGCCTCACTGGGGTTTCACATCTTTCCCCACGATCCCTGCTTCTCACTGGATGGTGGCATTTCTTCTACGAACAGGTGTCCCTGCTATTGCTACCACTTCTCCCCATCCCTTACTCCGCGGCCTGGGAACAACACCTCTCCGCAAAATCTCTAGCAGGCTGGGTGGGGAGCCCTGCTCTGACCTACCCCTGGGAGTATGGCTGTGTCCTGTGCAGGGGGCATAAGCTGCAACCCCAGAGAGGAAGCAGGCTCCAGAGGGGGCTGTAGGACTGCCATAAACCCAGACATGACAAAATGGTCTTATTACATGGGTTAGGGGATTCTGATTAAGTCTAAATAGTCTCTGTTTTGAAAGGAATGACAGTAATAATTATAACAATGTTTGCCTGCATTCCCCACAAGAACACAGGCATTAA
Source organism: Apteryx mantelli (assembly GCF_036417845.1). Lineage (NCBI taxonomy): Eukaryota > Metazoa > Chordata > Aves > Apterygiformes > Apterygidae > Apteryx > Apteryx mantelli. The sequence goes on along the minus strand of NC_090005.1, from coordinate 7,366,424 downwards.
AGCCAGCAGGATCTCTGAATCTTTTCCTTGCTCCTCCCCTGCGAGAAATGTACCTTTCACAGCGTAAAGGGGCTTCCCGGAGAGCTGGAAGCTCCCGAGACCAACACAGCCTGGCCCAGCCAAGGAATCCTCTCCTTACACCCCACCCCAGAGCGAGCTGGCCCCACTTTGTCCTCCCACAGCCTCCCAAGATGGGTGGGAAGGGGCTATAGGGCTCTCCCCTCCTGGCTTTCACCCTCTTCTACCACCTGCTCCTGAGCCAGGGCAGGCGCAGACCTCCATGCTGGCGAATTTAGCAGTACATTTTACAACAGTGGTGGGATCACCACCCTCTGACACCAACAGAGACTAAAGATTTGCCCAGTCACTTCCTTGCTCCCACACTCATCCGGGTGTTCCGTTTTGTTCTGACATGACAAAGATGTGCCCAAGCAGAAGAAGGCATTGCTTCCGAAAGGTTAACAACCTGATCTGGGGGAGCTGCGGTTATTCAGCCTGGAAAAGAGAAGGCTCAGGAGGGATCTTATCAATGCGTTTAGCTACCTGAAGGGAAGGTCTAAGGAGGATGGGGCCACACGCTTTCCAGTGGTGCCCAGTGACAGGACGAGAGGCAATGGGCACACACTGAAACACAGGAAGTTGCGTCTGAATCTAAGGAAAACCTTTTTTTACTGTGAGCGTGACTGAGCACTGGAATAGCTTGCCCAGAGGGGTTGTAGAGTCATATCCCTTGGAGATATTCAAAAGCCATTTGGACATGGTCCTCAGCAACCTCCCAGGTGAGCCAGCGTGAGCAGGGGGGTTGCACTAGATGACCTCTAAAGGGCCCCTCTAACCTCAACCTTCTGTCAAAGTTAGACTAACCAGATCTCCATGCCCAGCTGTTAGAGAGTGAGGAACCTGTGCATCTGGAAACCCACTCCCCTTTTTTGACCCCACGTCTGGGCAGAGACCAGGAGCCTGGAGGACCCTCTGTGACTGCAGAGTCACAACTCCTGGGTGCTTGGTTGGGAAAGGGGTTTATCAAGCTCCAGTCAAAGGGGGTGGACTTCCCTGTGCCCAGCGTCTGGAGGAGACACCCGGCCTAGTGGTTCGAGCAAGCGGTGCTGGGAGTCGGGGTGCCTCAGGTGAAATGCCAAGGCTGAAAAGGAAGAGGGAGGTCTAATGCTCACAGTCCCTGCACCCCCATTCCTCTCCTCTCTCCTTGGCTATTTGATCCAATAGCTGCAGAAGCAGAGCTTGAAAGTGAAGGTGGCTCCCCAGCTCTCTCCCCGATGTCGCGGACAAGGAGCAGTGCCCTGCAGTAGGAGCAAACACCAGCACATTTACTCCCTCACGGAGCAAACACCAGCTAATGCTTCCCTGCAGCCACCATGGCTCATTTGCCAGCATCAGCCACACCTGCTCTCCAGGGCCAGCTCTTTGCTGCACCAATCACACTTAGCATGGAAAAAGCACTCTGTGCAGAGGGACAAACTAGTTCCCAGAAATGGGCTGACCAGCTGTTTCCTGGTGGGCAGAGAAATCCACACCAGCTCAGGGACACAGCACCTTCACCCAGCCAAGCCCTGCTCTTTCCCCTGACTTGGACGAGAGACATGAAAAGGAGTGGGAGTGCTCAGAGGCAGGGGCTGGCAGGGCCTTGAATGGGGAAGCTTGTCCAGTGCCCGGCTGACGGGTCTTGCTCACATCCTGAGGGCTTAGCTGATTCCCAGATGCAGGGCTACGAAGGCATATTCTTTCCGTGTGCCACTTTGGCCAGGGGGCAAAACCACAAGAGCAGTTGTGTCTCCTACCAAGAGCACCTTCCCCAACAGGGGCCGTGAGTGGAGACAGAGGGAAGAGGAACAGGAAGAGAAGCAGGTAGCATACCTCTCCTAAGTACTTGCTCCAACGTTCCAGCTATTTTGAGCACAGGATCTGTGAGCTTGCCTTGCCTTGTGTATGTTGCAGGCTTCAAGGGGTCTGCCTCCAGCCCTGTCTCCCCTGGAACCCATGTCTGATTTGTTGGAACCTTTTCCTCATCCAAGCTCCTGCTTCTAGAAACAGCTCTAAAAGTCACACCAGCATGTGCCTCTCACCGTTTTTCCCTGCTGCACAGGCTTGGCAGGCAGAGACCAAACCTCACCACAACCCCCCACATGTGGCTGCTACCACAGGCTTCAGCTCAGGGCTTCATGCAGACAGTGGCAGGGAGGCATCCACTCCCCAAAGCAGCCCACAAGCCTTTCTCTGCAATGCTGCAGGGTGTGTGTGCGCACCGGCGTGGGCTCAGTGCGCAGAGATGGACAGCACTGTCCTGGAGCTTGGCATCCTGCACATGCAGAAGCACCAGGGAGCTCTCAGCAGACAGCACAGAGGAGAACCTCCCTGAATTCAAACGAGCTTTGGATTTGTCCACACGCAGCAGCAGCTGAGGGCGCTGGGTCAGGAACTGCTGGTACCACAAGATGTAGGGATAACGGTTGCTGGTGGAGAAATTGCAGTGTAGTGTTGCACTGTGTCCTGCCTGGACGGTCCTTTTCGGTGGGAGCTGGAGCACAGAGTCCTTTTGCGCGTGACCTGTAAAGCCAGGAAGGCATTTTAACTTTGCTTATCCATGTATCCATCTATCGATCACTTCATCAGCCCTCTTGCTATCCCCATTCTCCATCTAACTTCTCATATCGTGCAAAACGCTGAACTGTTGGTCCATGCGTGCTTCAGCTTGCAGGTTCTTGTCACTCCTCACACCCCAGGTGATCCTGATTTTCAGCAGTAGCTCATGGGCTTTGAGTCCATCAGCTGTCTTCCTATCAATCCCTGAGCTATATTAACTTTGCTCTCTCCTTCAGCAAGACAAGAGATGCACTGTTCCTCCGAGCGTAACTTCTTACTGTAACCTTTTTGCCAAACCACACACCACATAATCTGTCCTCGACCCCTCCTTGTACAGCATTTGAGTTCTTGCACTGAGTTAGCCTTCTCTACATGTCCTTCAAGGATTGCATCCAACCCTACCCAGATTTGTAGCATTTTACCCAATTTGTCTTGGAGAAAAGATCCGATATGCCCTATTGGGCTCTTATCTAGCATCTCTCGCTTTCCAAACAGAGAAGGATTAACAGTGCATACAAGAATGTTAGTTTCTACAAAATTACAGTGTAACCTTATTCCTCCTTTGACGCCCATCACACCTGACATACCTCCGGCTATTTGTCATGTCCCACCTGCAGCCCCTGCCTCCCTACAGAAACATTGCCAGTTACCTGGAGGCTCAGCACTCACAGCTCTCCCCTCCACCACTGACAGCACAAACTCTTGTCCTGTTCCTCCTCAGCCTGCAAGTCGTGTCTCACCAAAGTCTGCCAGTCCCGCCACGGCTGCCAGGAAGATCACGGCCATGTCAAGTCTCCTCTTCACAGAGTGACCAGGGAGCTCCCAGAAGGAGCGAGCTGAAGCTTGCAGGTGCCTGCCTTCTCCTCCCTCTGCCACCTCAAAGCAGCCTCCAAACCTCAGCACAGAGGGTGGAGCAAAGCTCCCTCACTGCTGCTGCAGACAGACCTCCTTGAGACCCACACCTCTACCACAAGAAGGCTCTCTGGACAGATGGCGGGCTAGCGCTGAAAGCGCTCAGCAAACGAATCAAACTGCACCTTTGTACTTGGACAGTCAAGCCACAGGTGGCATTGGCTTCCTCTGAAGTCCAGGCTTCATTGCCAAAGGGACTGTGGGAACCTAGTGGACGGTTAATGCAGGCTGTGCTCAGGCACAGGGGACACAAAGGAGGCTACTGAGGCCTTCCCTCTCTTTTGGCCCTCCTGTAGATCGCAACCTGCCCAACCATCCCACAGCAAGGGACAAGCACCCCAGTGATCTTCTCCTGCCACCCAGCACCCAGGCAGACAGAGGGACCTCCAACCAGTTCTGGAAAAGATGGAAAAGGAACCCCTGCAGGCACCCATGTGCACCCTGTCCCAGGGACAGTCTGGATGGAGAAAGGACCAAGCATGCACAAGCATTTTTCTCTTCCTTCTCCCTCAGCCACAGAGGGGGCTCCTCAAGAGAAACATCTTGAAAAGAGCGCCTGCTGCAGAAATCACCCATGCAGGGACAGACACACTCCTTGAATCCAGTAAAGGGAGGACACCCCAGCATAACCCTCTCTTTTACAAACCAAGCCTATCCTGAAATTGCTCTGCTCGGGGCACTGCTGGCACCGCCACCACTCAGGTCACTGACCCACTGCCGCGGGGGGAATGTCTGTCCTCGTCCCGGTTTGGGGGAGCGGGGGCAGCAGTGGGGGGCGAGGGGCGGGAGGAGCTTCTTGCCCACTTGCCGCCTTGGGAGCCATTTCAGTGCCCCTCCCGCCACCAAGGCCCTGGCGCAGCGGGACCCGCAGCCGGCACAGCACAGCACGGGGTGAGGCGGCCCCAGCAGGTGGAGTGGCAGCCTGGGCAGGAAGATAGGATAGCCTGTATTGGTAGGAAGACAGCAGGAAATGAAAAGGCAGCCTGCAGGGAAGCAACCTGCAGGGAAGCAACAACACAGCCCGTGTCATTAGCTGGGATGTTTTCCATGCATTATGAGCATCTTAGCAAATTGTCACTTCTGCAAAGGGTGCCACTGTGCCTGGGGCAGTGCAGGCCCAGGATAACAGGCAGCCCGACTCCCTTGCTCTCTCTTCCACTTCCCTCACCTCCTACTCGGTGTGAACCAGGTGAGTCTGAGGCCCCCTTCTCCTCTGGGTTGTCTCAGACAATACCCGCTCCCTCATCTTAGCCTGCGTCTTGGGGCTGCTTCTCATGGGAGGGAGAAGGGGGAAGAAGGTCTGCCTCAGAGTGATGCTGGGGCTTCACTGAGGTGGCTCCTGCGTTAGGGGCAAGGCAAGGGCCTTCCTGGGCATGGACGCTCCCTGTAGGGCCCTGGCAGGACAAGGGGAAGGGCAAGAAGCCTGTGTGCCTTCCTCAACAGCCTGCCAATCCCGGCTGACGAGCGAGTGAAGACTTAACAGGACTGAAGAAGTCTGCCGCCTGAGATGCACAAGGACTGATATGCTCAAGGCTGCGGAATAGAAGAGTTAACAGCACTAAAGAACTCTGCTGCCTGATAAGGACAGCCTGGGGAATCTGCATGGACCCCCAGGGAGGGAAGGAGCAATACGGAGGTATTGTGCTCTTGCCTCGCTAGCAGCGTCTTTCCAAGCAGACAAACAAACAGTCCTGTCATTGTGAAACTCGCACAAGTCAGCAAAAGCAGTGTTTGCCCAGAGCCCCAGCCCTATAAAAAGAGACTTGGGAGCTAAGAGAGTTTGAGCAGGGATGGAAACGTAACCTGATCATCCTCTCCGGCTGGACCGTGAGTATTCCCCCCCACCCTCCCCTTTTCCTGGGATGCTGGGTTAAGGTAACTCCTCGAGGTTGGGAGTCCTCTCACTAAGACAGTGAACAAGCTAGCTTTCAAGTAGGGATAAGCAGTGCTTCCAATTAATAGCGCAGTAACTGATGGTTCTGGGTTATCCTTTCTAAAGTAGTAATTTACAGTTCTGGGTTATCCTTTCTAAATTAGTAATCACATTATTTTAATGGATGTTACTAATCCAAGAGCTTGCATGAGGAAATAAACATATTTTTTATTTACTGAGACATTACTGTTTCAGCCGTTGCTATCAAACCTTCGTAGCGTTGACACCAGCCCAGCAGGTGCTTTGGCTCCTCTGTGCAGGTGACAGGATGCTGCTCACACACCTCCCTGCTCTGCTTGCTCCCTGCCCTCTCTTGCAGGTGCACCTCCAGCCCCCAGACATGTCCTGCTACAACCAGTGCCTGCCAGGCTGCCCCTGCAGCCCCACCCCGCTGGCCAACAGCTGCAACGAGCCCTGTGTCAGGCAGTGCCAGGCCTCCACCGTTGTCATTGAACCCCCTCCCGTGGTGGTTGCCCTGCCTGGCACCATCCTCAGCTCCTTCCCGCACAAAACCGTCATGGGATCCTCCACCTCTGCTGCCGTTGGCAGCATCCTCAGCTGCGAGGGAGTCCCCATCACCTCTGCATGCTGGGACCTCTCCAGCAATTCCAGACGCTCCTGTGGCAGAAGGTGCCTCCCCTGCTACAGCTGCTGGCGATGGCATCACAGAAGGAATTCAGAAGCTGATGCAGGCCGTTGATTTTCTGAGGCTGAGAATCCAGGGCTCCCCTTGCAAAAGGAGGGCAGCAAAGGGGCTAGCGTGGGCTCCCTCAAAACACAGCCGACAATGTCTGACTTGCCTGTCTTCCACTCTCGCCCCTTTCTTTGTTGTCTTCTGCTTCGCTGGCCATGACACGCCCCCCCACCCCCACCCCCCAACCCAGCCAAGGGGCCACCTGCTGGCCCCTCTCCTTCTGCGGGGCCAGCAGGCACACGCCCTGAGAAGACTGCTCTGCTCAAGGGACACACATTCTTGCCTGCTTCTGGTGCTCCCTGCACTGCGGACCTAAGCTAGGAACAACCGGCGCAGCGGGACCCGCGCCCGGCGCTGTGCGGGGAGGGGCGGCGCGGGGTCAGGCGGCCCCGGCGGGCGGAGCGGCAGCGCCCCACACCCAGACCCAGACCCACACCCACACCCACACCCACACCCCGCCCAAGACCCCGCCCCGCCCCGCAAACCCCGCCCGCGCCGGTTCGTGCCCGGCCACAGCCCCGCTCTGTCCCGCCGGGTCTCCCACGGCGCAGTAATACACCGCGGCGTCCCGCAGCAGGGGCCGGGAGAGCTGCAGGACGCTGAACTGGCGGTCTGGCGCCACGAACAGGGTCCCCGGCGGGTCCTGCACCTCCTTGGACTCTTTGAGTGTGAACACGATGAAGGCGGGACCTCGTCCCGGGAGCAGCCGGTACCAGTGGATGAATTCGCCAGTCCGTATTTTGGGGTGTGAGCAGTTGATGTTGATGCTGGCGCCCTCGGTGGTCTCTGCCGACGGCTCCTGTTGCACCTGGGCTCTGCCCGCAGCCACTGCCGAGGAAAAGGCAAAAAAATCTCAGAAGATCGCTTTGCTCGCAGAGAAAAGGTCAGGCAGAGGGAGAGGGGAGGAGAAGACCGTTGAGGGATGGTGGGAAGGTCTTTTGAGAAGAAAGGATGGAGAGCAGCTTTCTCGAGGAGTGATGTTTGGAGGGCTGGTGCAAACGGAGAAGAGCCCGGAGGGAGGCGGTGAAAAAAGCAGGGCGTAAGGATTGAATGGAAGGATGGCTGCAGAAGGACAGGGAGGAAAGGGGTGGGGGTGGGGGTGTGGAAGAGGAATGGCCCGCTGAGAATACGGAGGGAAGGTGGGACGGGTGTTAAGGGAGGGAGGGACGAGAAGAGGGCCGGGGGTCGGAGGTGTGCAAAGGAGCCCGAGGGCCAGAGGCGAGGGCGGCTCGAGGGTCGCGGGCCCCGCAGGGGATGTGACCCCGGGGGCTTCCCCAGACCCCCGGCCCGCCGCCGCCGCCGCCGCCACCGTCGCCGCCAGCCCCGCGCACCCAGGAGCACCGTGGCCAGAGCCGCCAGCCCTGCGCCCCGGCACCGCCGCATCGCGCCGCGCCGCTCCGCTCCGCTCCGCTGCGCTCCGCTCGGCCGCCCGCGCCTCGCTGCCCCCCGCCAGCACCGACTCTCTGCTGCGGCGCCGGCGCCTCCTCTCGGCCGCCGCCGCCGGCGCCAGCTCCGCCCCGGGGCTGCGCCCTGCCCCGGCGCCGGCCCCGCTTCTCGTCCGCGTCCGCGCCCGGGCCCGGGCCGTGGCGGGGAGGCGAGAGGGGCGGAAGCGGGGCGCTCGGCGGGGCTGCGGCACACGGAGGGCGCTCCTGGGCTCGAGACGGAGCTCGACGGCTGCGGCAATGGCCCGGACACACGGGCCGGCCCGGGCAGGACGAGGTCAGGAGAGCACGTCGGCGGCAGGCGGGGTCGGGGTTGCCGGGACAGGAGCGACAGAGGCCGGGCATCCCGGCAGGGACGAGCGCTGATCTTCCCGGCGCTGCTCGGAGCAGATGGAAGCGGGACGAGCCGCCATCGCGTGGGGACCCCACGTTCCCTGAACTCCTTTATCCCGTCAGCAATAGCGGCTCATGTGCTGCTGCACGGGGACAGCGCACCCCTAAAACGCACCAAGCTCCATCCGTCCCCTCCCCGCAGTCTGCTTTTGCCCAGGAGCCACCGCTCAGGACCAAGGTTAGAATGCGGACATGCGTGAGGGCTCCAGGGAGCCAAAGCCGCCCACAGGGACCTGATGATACGAAACTGGGAGGAGTGACTGATAAACCAGGAGACTGTGCTGCCATTCAGAGGGACATCAACAGTCTGGAGAGATGGGCAGAGGGGAACCTCATGAAGTTCAATAAAGGCAAGTGCAGAGCCTTCCACCTAGGGAGGAATAACCCCATGCACGAGTACAGGCTGGGAGTTGACCTGATGGAAGCAGCTCTGCAGAGGACGACCTGGGGGTCCTGGTGGGCAAGCTGACCGTGAGCCAGCAATGCGCCCTTGTGGCCAAGAAGGCCAATGGTATCCTGGGTGGCATCAGGAAGATCATTGCCAGCAGCTCAAGGGAGGTAATCCTCCCCCTCTACTCAGCCCTGGTGAGGCCACGTCTGGAGTACTGTGTCCAGTTCTGGGCTGCCCAGTACAAGAGAGACAGGGAGCTCCTGGAGCAAGTCCAGCAGAGGACTACTAAGATGCTAAGGGACTGGAGCATCTCTCATATGAGGAAAGACTGAGAGAGCTGTGACTGTTCAGCTTGGAGAAGAGAAGGCTGAGGGGGGATCTTGTCAATGCATTTAAATATCTGAAGGGAGGGTGTCGAGAGGATGGGGCTGGACCCTTTTCAGTGGTGCCCAGCGATAGGACAGGAGGCAACAGGCACAAACTGAAACAGAGGAATTTTTGTCAGAACATGAGGAAAAACTTGTTTACTGTGAGGGTGACGGAGCACTGAAACAGATTGCCCAGGGAGGCTGTGGAATCTCCATGACTGGCAATATTCAAAAGCCGTCTGGACGCAATCCCAGGCTACGTGCTCTAGGTGACCCTGCATGAGGAGGGAGGTTGGACTAGATGATCTGCAGAGGTGCCTTCCAACCTCAACCATTCTGTGATTCTGTGACCCTTGGTGTGTGGGAGTGTAGGCAGGGGCTGCCTCCTACGTGGGCACCTTGGCCCAGGAACCCCTAACGCCCCTGGAATTATAGGCAAAGCAAAAGGAAATGGCAGGAATTTTGTAAATTTAAATGCTTTTTTATTTGTACATTTTTAATATATTTTTTCCAATGTCTGACTGGAAATATAGTAAATGCAGGTGTTAACCAGGAGATAGAGAGTCCACTGATGCTCCTGTTCTCTAACACTCCCATGAATGTAATGCAGAAATTTAACTATCAGTTGCAAGCTGTTGTGGCTACAATGCAAGTTGCAACACTGATGAATAAATTCAGAAAGAATCATATTTGAAGGCATGTTTACTGCAGAAGAAACGGAGGGGAAGAAGTTAGGTGACAGAAGATAAGAACTGCTAGGAAAGTAGTGATGGCCGATGCCCTGTGTCCTCTGTCCTCTGCAGGAGTTAATCACCAGAGTGGGAGAAGGGAGAGTGACCATAAAGGCAGAGTTAGAGAGAACAAAACAAAAACAAAACCCAAAAAAACCCCTCATAAATGAAAGGAAGTAATAGCACTTTTAATCCAAAAAGTTGTACAACCAAAATGAACAAAATGCATGGTTCAGCAGATTATGAAGCAAGCAATAAGGAAGAACCAGTTCAGATGACAGAGAAAGAAAAAACAACACACACACACACAAACAAACAAACAAAAACAGACTGGCTAATTTTTTTTTTTTCACAGAGGAGCCTGTCCTGTACCTGATCACACAGCATGAGATGCACCTTTACCCTGTGGGGAGGGAGAAGGTGACACTTGCACACAGGACAGCGCGGGGATATTTTATAGCAGCTCTTTATGGACTGTTTGTGCAGGGCTGGACAAAACAGAGCCACTGGGGCAGAGCAGTGCTTCCTCAAGGTTGGTGATCGCAAATCTGTGCTCGAGCTGGCTATGTACTTGTGTGCTAGGCCAGTGGGTATGACTGCTGCAGTGCCCGCACAGAGCACAGATGAGCAGCACTGCTGCCCCAGGAAGCAGCTGCCTACCAGGGGTCCCTGGAGCTTAGGGCTCTGGGAAGGGTTTGAGAGTCCTGGAGCTAAGCGCCAGGCTTCCTCTTTGGCAGTCTTCCCCAGGGCAGGGTTGGGGGTGCCAGGCCCACAGACTGGCAGCTAGCCCAGGCCTGGTGCCTGCTGCTCCCAACACTGCCTGCCACCCCCATCCAGACGTTTATGTGCCTCACTCAGAGCCCTGGCTGTGGCACTACCCTGCACACCCAGTGGTGGCCATGGCATGGAGCCACCTCCCTGCTGCACGCTGAGCTTACCTGCTGCCTGCAGGACTCGGAGCCTTGGTAGGCCCTCCACTTCTGCTGTTCATCCTGCTGGTAGAGACCAGGCCCAAGGAATGCTCTGGTCAGCCCTGGGAGTTCCCTGGCTTCAGGTAGGATTTGGGGTCTATCCTGGGCCACAGACTGTGGCAGGAGCAGGGCACAGCAGGCTGCTTTCCTGGTGGGAGCAGGCCAGAGCAGCCAGGGAACCTGCAGAGCTGGGAGCGAAAGGACACCTGAGCTCCAGGACAAAGGAGCATGTGGGATGCAAGCTTTGCAGAAAGCAGGTTCCTTTTCCTGCCCTGCAATGCCTCTGGAGAGGGCTGGATTGGCTAAAGCTCTTTTCTTGGCCTCCGGTTTTTGTGGCCCAGCAGAGCAACTGGTGCTTTGCAGCAAAGGCAAAGTGCATTTGTATGTCCTGGGCTGCCTTGTGATGCCAGAGACACTGGGTGCTATGCCACCCTTGGGTGATCCTGTTTTTTCACATGGCCCATTTCTCTTGCTTGCCTTTGTCCCCATAAGTAAAAGATGCCCACATGTGGTGAAGAAACAAAGCTGCTTCTCTGGGGATAGTGTAACAGTGAGGTGAACTTGCAGCACAAGGCCAGGGAGGGCATGTGCTGGGTGGGGTACAGCTAATGTCCAGGTAGGGGAAAATTCCAGGAGTGCCCCAGGCTGTCCAGCACACTCAGGTGCCCTCTGTGTGTAGAACACAGAGCATTTGGGAGCATTGTTTTAGCTCTGCTAAAATAGAGCCATGTCCTGTAGGAAGCCACCACCTCCCCATGCTTTCCAGAGAAGGACAGAAATCAAACCCACAGATCAAATGGATCAGCTGGAAATTGCTGGTCAGGAATTCTCGAAATGCCTCTGAAATATCCTGCCCTCCACTCCAGGCAACAGAGCCTGCTCCTGCCTCTGCCCCTTTCCCTGCCTTGGCCCTTCCACTGCCCTGCTCGAGCTTTACAGCCTGCTCAGAGAGGCAGGGGGATGCAGGAACAGGGAGAACAGGCGGCCCCCAGGTGGGGGCAGGTTGAGTGTCTGTGTTCAGGGGAGCCCAAGAAGTGCTTGGCAGCCCTGTCTGGCTCGCACAGCAGAGGCCAAACACTAGCTAGGGCCCTGCTGGCCGTGATCTTGGCTTGCAGTGGCTTGCAGAAAGGATGGGGAAAGAGGGCCTGCCTTCTCTCCCCAGAGAGGGGAGCACAGCTGTGGGGGGAGTGAAGCCTCCTTCAGTAACTCAGAGCCCTTCTGTGCCCTGGGGTGAGCCTTTGGCTCTTGCCTGCACAGGCACTACAGGACACCTCTCCTGGGGAACCAGGATGCCACAGCGGCCTCACTGATCATTGCTCTCTGTGTTCACCTAAGTCTTCTGCTGACCCACATCCATGCACCCCAGCAAGGGAGGAGCTCATTACCATGATAGTGTTCCTGGTGCTGTTGGACCAGGAATGGCAGAAGATCTCAGCTTCCTGGTCCCCCTGGAGCTGGGGATGCTCTGCACTGTCCTTTGAAGGCTTTCTGCCTTTAGGAGCAGAAACACAGCACAGTGAGTAGGAATGAAGGAGAGCTTTCAGTAGCAGACTGAAGAAGAAATTCAGCAGGCAGACAAAGAGGCTCCCATAGGCCTATGTCCATGGGGTGATGCAGCATGGCCGCTTCCCTGTGCCCATGTCTGAGGAGCTCCTGCTCCTTCCTCTAGCTGAGAGCAGCTGAGGTGTCATGGGGTCTTGCCTGCCCTTGCTGGAGTGTCTGTGCCTGGCAGGGTCCAGACCACTGCAGCTTCTCTTTCTCGCTGCAGAAAGAAACTGTTGAGATGGCGAAGAGCATCCACAGACCCACGGCTTCTGCCCTTGTCCTCATCACTGAGCACAGGCTGAGATGTGACAGGAGCTGCCTTAGCTGGTGGAAATGGCCCATCCTGGGGAGGACAAAACTGTCCCTGACTCCTCTGCTGGGGATGCAGTGCTGGGGAGGGATAAGGGCTGGTAGCAGGGATGAGGGGGTGCAACTGGGGCCAAATCCCAGAATGAAAGCGTGGACTGAGAATGGGAACCCAAGCAAGTCAGAAGGCATAAGAGATCTGCCTAGTCCTGCTTGGACAGTGGCCTAAAGGCTGTGCAGTGCTGCATGTCCAAGTCTGCCCTTCGCTGCTCCCTGCAATCTCTTCTGTCCAGCCCAGGGGCAACCTCCCTTCCTGCTGAGCAGCCCCAGTCCAGCATCCAGCAGGCACAGCAAGGCCAGGACCAAGCAGCTTCCCTGCTCAGCCATTGAAAGGCTTAACCTTAGACTTAGGATGACAGATGGGTAAATGACTACTGTCGCCAGGAGGGACAGCTTCACGTGCAGCCTCGTGGTCCTTCCCCCTTCTCCTCTGCTGCCTCTGCTCCCTTTCCTTGCTCTTCAGCTCACAGCCTGAGCTCTTCTGTCGCAGGCCCCAGCACCCTTCTACACTCCTCTTGTTGCTCTCCTGGCCACTGAGCAATCCTGCCCATAGCCTTCTCTCACTTAGCTGCCCACTGGGACCCAGTCAGGGACAGAAAGAGCTGGGAGAAGAAAAGCTGCTAGTTGGCCCTGGGATGCCATGGCTCCTCCCAAAGTGCTGGCTCTGCCTCGCTCCTGGCAAGGTTTGCGGTGGCCATTAAGGCTTCCTGTAAAGTGGAGCAAAGGCCCCAGCAGGGTTCCTGCCCCAAGGGTCCCTCCCCTACTGCATCTAAGGAGGTAGGAGTATCCCATCCCTGTGGCAGACTCTGCTCCTCTGCCTGCCCTCCTCCAAAAATGGCCCTGTGTGCCCTATGCAGGAGGAGAGGACTTTGAGGCAGGCACATGCCTGGGGCCTGACTAGGATATGGCCTGTTAAAAGCCCCTGTTTTGAGACCAGGGCTGTTTTGGCAGGCAGTTGCGCAGCAGGGACCATGGGCAAAGCTGTTCCATTGCACTGGAGGGGTGGACTCTGACTGCAGCCAGGAGACACTGCGCTCCCAGCAGAGCATGATAGGGTCACCCTGTTCCCCTGCAAAAGATCTCCTCCCTGCAGTGTTCTTCCTGGACATGGGTGCTGGGTAGGGGGATGTCCATTCGAGTGGTCACTTCTCTTCAAAGATGAAGGACAAACTCCTGTGAACCCCACACTTTGCCAATGCTACACCTGCGATATGTGCAGCAGCTCCAGGAGGCTGGAGGCACAAACATTGGATACCGCTCCCTGCAGAATGCTGTACAAAATGTCCAGGGTCAGCAGTGAGGAAAGAGGGTTTGGGCATTTCTCTACTGGTTCCTCATATCTGCAGGACACTTTCAGGATGGGATCCTGCCCTGCTTGGATCTTATTGACATCTCCCAGCACAGGGTAACCTGGGACTCGCACAAAGGTTTGGTGGCTCTCCGTAGCTCACCCAGTGCTTACCTGGGCATAGAGATAGAAGCTTCCATGTTCTACATGTGATCACTTGGAGGGAGGGAGAAGATGCCAAAGAAACAAGTGTGGAAGAAGCTTTTAATCTGTGCATCCTCGAGGACCAGTCATGCTTTTCTGTTGGGAGGCAGAGGCACCAGTCAAATGCAGGCGCACCGTCCATATGACCCGGGAATGGGATGTGTGTCTATTGGGGAGGGTGAGCCCGCGGTGGCCCTGATACCAATGGGCAAACCCCGCAGGGAGGCATCTCCTCCCACAGGGACACAGGCCCAGGGAGGGAAGACAGTCAAAGGTGGGCAATTGTGTTTCAGGAGCAGGAAATCCCCTGGGAAAGGGGAGTGTGTTGGGGGGGGGGAGGGGGCAGGGAGTTGGAGCAGACAGGAAACCCTCACAATATCCAACCAGCCTTGGCAGAGGTTCATGCTGGAAAACTCAGAGCATGTGGCTGCAAGATCTCTGAATGAAAGATTTCATCTGGGAAATGCCAAAACATTTGGTCAGGACATATTTTAAGGAAAAGGTTTTTCAATGCAAACCGAGTGGGTGGTTTTCCCTGTGGGGTGATGCCAGCTGAATTCCCCCAGGCTATGGGAGCCCTGAAGCCAGTCCTCCTGCATCTCAGCCAGTGCCAAACTGTGGGAATGGGCTGCTCCCAGGTGGTCCTTCAGGTGAGGTTTCGTATGAGGGTGAGTATACCAGGACTAGATTCAGATGGTGCTACCGGCAAGGGAGGGCCCTGACCCTTTCCAGTGTTGGTGCTGGGTTTTGGTGCCTCTGGCCCTAGCCCCAGTGTCGCCACCTGCCTTCTCCTGGTCTCCCTGGGAACTCGCTCCTCTCCCTGGGGCTTCTGGCTCTGGCCAAGGGTCCACTGTGGCCATCCCTGAGGAGGCAGACAAGTCCCAGAGGAATGCCACTCTTACCTAGGTCAGGAACTGGGGACACCTCAAGAAAACAGTCCAGCCCCCTAAGGGGTGCCTGGAGACAGCAGGGAAAGATTTGGCCTATGCTCTGCCTCCTTCTCAGGAAGACCTGAGCTCTCTGGCCTGCTCCCTGTCCCTCAGTCTGGCACTTCCACAGCGGGATGTCACTATGAACCTTGGAACTGGCTGGGCACATCCATGGAATCGTGCACAATTCTGTGCACACAGACTAACCCAGGCTATTCCCAGGATGCACAAAGGTGTTCAAATACATACGCAGATACATAGGCACAAGCATGAGTTCATGAGCACACATGCACATGAAGTTAACATAAATACACTTATGCATGCACATGCAAACACACATATGCACAGAAACATAAGCTCATGCATGTGCCCCCATGCTCAGTCTCACAGGCTGGTACACAAACACACTCGCACACCCAGTAGTGCCCACAAACACACACCAGGGTAGGGGTGGGATACCAAGGCGACATCAGCGAGATGCTGAGGGTCTCCCCTGCAGAGCAGGGCTGGAGCACCCTGTGCGGGACAAGGCCCCAGACAAGCTGACAGTGCTCTCTGAGGACTCTCAAGGACTGTCCAGAGAGAGGAGGAGGACAAACAGGTCAGCCAGTCTCTCCTGGGTGCAGTGTTAAGTGGAAGGCGTTGAATCCCGGTAGCAGTGACTGTTGCAGAAAGATGGGAGGGAGAGAAAGAGAAGGATGCTGTGCATCCTCATACCTGCAAGCCCTCGGACATTGAGACAAGGATTGCAAGGCTGGGATTGTGCCCCTTCCTGAGAATGGGGCCACAAAGAACCCTACCAAAGCATCTCAGTGTGATGACATCTGCCTGCACAGAACCCCTCTGGCCACTGCACCATGTCTTCTGCCTGCACTGACACATTTGTGCCCCAGAAATCCTTGGACCTCTCATCAGAGCACTCAAAGGAGCCTCGGGGAGATATTGGGCATGGCATAAAGCAGGAAACGAAAAGGAAGCCTAGAGGGAAACAACAACACAGCCTATCTCATTAGCTGGGATGTTTTCCATTCATTGTGAGCATCTTAGAAATTTGTCACCTGTGCAAAGGATGACACTGTGTCTGGGGCAGTGCAGGCCCAGTATAACAGGCAGCCCAACTCCTCGTTCTTTCATCCACTTCCCTCGCTGCCTTCTCATTGGGAACCAGGTGAGTCTGAAGGCTCTTCTCTTCCACCTCCTCCTTCCGGATGAGGTCTTGCTTCAGTGAATATCTCAGCTGAAACCTGCTCTTCGGTCTTATGCTGGTGCTCTGAGATCCCTGTCATGGGTGGTGGAAGGGAGTAGAAGGTCTGTCAAGGAGAGAAGCTGGGACTTTGCTGAGGTGGCTCTTCAGCTATAGGCTAGGCAGAAGCCATCCTGGGCCTGGCAGCTCTTTGCAGGGCCTTGGCAGACTCAGGGCAAGAAGCCCTTGGGCCTACTCACACAGCCTCCATCTCCCGGCCCAGCAGGTGCCTGGGCTCCCTCGTGGCAGGGTCACAGGCTGCTCCTTACATGCCCCTGTGCTCTGCTTCCTCCCTGCCCTCCCTCGCAGGTGCACCTCCAGCCCCCAGACATGTCCTGCTACGACCAGTGCCAGCCATGCCGGCCCTGCGGCCCCACCCTGCTGGCCAACAGCTGCAACGAGCCCTGTGTCAGGCAGTGCCAGGCCTCCATCGTTGTCATCCAGCCCTCTCCTGTGGTGATGACCCTGCCCGGCACCATCCTCAGCTCCTTCCTGCAGAACACTCTTGTGGGATCCTCCACCTCTGCTGCTGTTGGCAGCATCCTCAGCTGTGGGGGAGTCCCCAGCACCTCTGCGTGCTGTGACCTCTCCAGCATTTCCAGCCACTACCGCAGCAGAAGGTGCCCCCCCTGCTAATGCCACTGATGACAGCCCAGACAAGGACCTTCAGGAACCCAGAAGATGGTGCTAAACTGAGGAGAAAGCTCCTGGCCATGGGTTTCAGGGAGACTGAGCATTCAGGGCTTCCCATACAATGGAGGTCAGAAAGGGGGGGGGGGGTCACTGAAACACTTCCTGTCTTCTACTCTTCCCTTTCCTTCCAATTTTCTCTGTTATTTTCTGCTCCTCTGGGCTGCAAAGCCCCCCACACACACACACACACAAGCTGGCCTAGGGAAGATCTGTTGCCCCCTGTCCCTCTGCAGGGCAGGCAGACAGATGCCCTGTGGAAATTCTGCCATGGCTATGGGGCACAGATTCTTGACTGCTCCTGGTGCTCCCTGCACGAGGGCCTCCGCTCTGAGTGACCTTGTTTCCCTCTTTAGAGTCATTAAAGTGCATTCAAGCCTGGTCCTTTCTGTGTTCTTTCCCTTTCCAGATGCTCTGCCAAGCTGCCCAGGGAGAAACGTGTTGCTCTGCAGGGAAATAAGGTTGGGGCACAAGGAGGCCCTTCACCATTCCCGGAGGAACAGGAGGAATGGACACACTGCAATGGGCCCCTTTCAGGCACTGTCCCTTGGAGCTGAGGTAGATACCCCCAGCTACTCCGCAGGCAGTGGCCATCAGTCGTTGCCTTGCTGAACATCGGCCCAGAAACATTCCCCTGGCCTTGGAGTACGTCCTGCAGAGTGGGACCCCAACCACTGCCATCCTCTAGTGAAGAGCCCAGGCTTACAGGAGACCCTGTGAAGTGAGCAGTCCCACAAGCTGTTGGGGAAGGGATTTCCTCTTGCTCTGGATGGAGCTGGGAAAGAGGCTCAGACAGAAGATGGTCTCAGAGGATGGTAGGAGTGGAGACGGTGGTAGAAGTAGCCTTGGCGATAACTCAGGACCTTCTCCTCCTCATCCTTCTGTCTGTCGCCAGAATGAGGGGGTATGGTCTACACCCAAGGGCAGGGGTAGCAAGTGTAGAGCCCCTATGCTCCACTCATGCCCCTGTGGCTGGTCACTCAATTCCTGTTCAGGCTTTGGGCCTAACACAGAGCTCATGCTAAGTCCTGGTGTGTGTTGGGAACAGCACCATTAGGCTAAAGTGAGAGCTACGCATGTGCCGCTTACTCAAGGGCAGAAAGAACAAGGTCTGCTATCCTTGCAGTTTTATAAGTAACTACTTCTTAACACCTGAGCGAAATGATACTTTTCAGAATTAAGCAAGCTCTTTCACAGTAACTGAAACAACCAATGAGAATGCTATAGCCCAAACTTCCTAGCTGGAAGGTATAAATACATCAGCTTACCCAAACAGCCTTTGAAGTGGATCCACCAGCAGCTGGACTGCTGAGGCTCTTGTGCTTCCTGGTGTAATTCAGGGGACGCCCGCATCGCACCAGAGGAGGAAGGATGAGCACTCTCACCATCAGCTAGGTAACTATTTTGCTCATAAGTATGTGAATTAGTGAATTAATGAAGTAACAAATCAGAACATTAACAATTTAGGCCAGTCTGTTGAAAAGGGATTGAGCCCTCATTTGCTTTTTAAGTAATGAGTTTATGAAACAAAGGTTGATTCACACAGAACGTTGTCCTGTAAAATCGAGAGATCACAACAAATCGTGGCATTTTATTTGTGTCAGAGGTGGGATCTCTCTCAGATGCATTCTGTTGACCGGCACAAGGTGCTTTGCCATGCCGACTGGGGCCATTTTTTAAGTGCGAGTGTGACGAGCAAGTAAAGAGTTAACAGGACTAAAGAAGTTTGCCAACTGATATGTGCAAGGCCGTAGGATAGAAACTGCACGGACTTCAGGGAGGGAGGAAGCAATACGGAGGTATTGTGGTCTTCCCTCGCTAGCACAGACTTTCCAAGCAGAAAAAGAAGAAACAGTCCTGTGATTGTGCGACTCGCAGAGGTCAGCAAAAGCAGTGTTTGCCCAGAGCCCCAGCCCTATAAAAAGAAACTTGGAAGCTAAGAGAGTTTGAGCAGGGGACAGGAACGTGACCTGATCATCCTCTCCAGCTGGACCGTGAGTATTTCCCCCCCCTCTCCTTTTCCTGGGACGCTGGGTTAAGGTAACTCCTTGAGGTTGAGAGTCCTCTCGCTAAGAGAGTGAACAAGATAGCTTTCGCATTGGGATAAGCAGTGTTTCTGATTAACAGTGCAGTAGCTGACGGTTTGGGGTTATCCTTTCTAAATTAGCAATCACATCATTTTAATGGGTGTTACTAATCCGAGAGCTTGTGTGAGGAAATAAATATATATTTGTATTACCTTACTGTCTCAGTCGTTACTACTGAACCTTCATAGCGTGACAGTAACTTTTGGCGTAGTCGGTAGAATAGGACAAAGACTCAGTAGATACATAAGCTAGGGTAACCGGATAGAAACATTTTGAACTATGTCGCTGCGTGAGTTATTGAGGAGACACGGAAGCAGACCCTCAAGCCCTGGAGCTGACTGGGCAAATGATAATTGGGAAGATGAAGCCTCTGTCGTGTGTAGGATAGAGGAATTGACTGGCAGACAGCAGGACAGGTCCCCAGCCTGCAGCACTGCTGCCCGCTGCTATTGGGCAGGGGGACAAGACCCAAGGAACAGAGGAGAACCTTTGAGAAGAGATATAAATACCCACAGTGGGCTTACAGAAGCCATACAAAAGGTGGCTTGTATACAGCAGGTATATGAGAGGGGAGCCTGTAACATCCCCATGCAAGCCCTGGTAAGCCCAAACTGCCTAACACCGTTAATATGGGGATTGCCTACAGCATTAAAGCTGAAGCTACAAGCAATATGAGATTGCACTGTAGCTGCAGAGGCACACAGTCATTATAACCTCAGTGCCCCCTCCCCCCCCCCATGCCAATACCAATGTGGGCAGATACCTTGTTGGAAGTACATCGAACAGCGCAAGAGATGGGGATGGATACCAAACCATGGGAAAAGCGCATTAGACAGGCTACTGCCTTGTCTGCCCCGAGGAGAGGACATTCCCCTCCCAGGCGACACAATATGGAAACAGGGACTAAACAGGAAGACAGGGAGAAACAAAATAGATTGTGGCGACATGCCCTGGTGTTAGGTGTCCCACGATCCGTGCTACATAATCAGAAAACAGAGGACATAGAACAGATAGTGAGCAAATTGCAACAAGCGAAAAAGGGGAATGTGCTGTCCACCCCACCCGGCTAAAGAAATTGCATACTCCCAAACGGGGTCTGGTGGAGCTTTGAAACAGCTAATATCAAACTTTTGCAAACCTCCCCCGCACTGCTGTCTAGTAAGATAACTAATGTTAAACAATACCCTTTAAAGATAACCAAATATCAATTACCCCTAACTAACCTCATACCAGAAACAATACTGGGCTACCCAAAATCTCCCATTGCAGTAGCTGAACCACTCACTGAAAAGTCTGACTTAAATGGGGTGTGGTTCACCGATGCCTCTTCACATAGAACAGCCACGAGGCGGCAATACAAAGCAGTTGCCTTAGAAATAAGCACAGGCCATACAATAATAGAAGGCGGCGATGGCAGTGCCCAAGTAGGAGAACTCAAGGTTGTCCGACTTGCCGTAAAAAACGGAGCAACAACAGTGTATACCAATTCACATGCAGTATTCAAGGGGGCCACAGACTGGACAGGATTTGGGGAATGTAATAAATGGCAAATAAATAGGTGTCCAGTATGGCAGCAAGCAGACTGGGAAGAGTTGTTGGAAAAAGGAAGGAAACGGTCTATTGCGATAGGGTGGGTGAAAGCCCACAACTCAGACGGAAGTCTGACAGCTAAATGGAACAGGACAGCTGACAAGTTGTCGAGGGTAAGAGGAGTGACAGTAAATGAAGTAGAGTGGAACCGAATAGGACAATGACTACATATACAGTGAGGACATTTGGGGGAAAAGGATTTAGTAAAAGAAAGTATAGCTCGAGGATGGCCCATAGATATAACAACTGTTCGATGAATCATAACAGCCTGTCCTCAATGCCAACTAAGATTAAAAAGGGATCATCCAGAACAGCAAGCCCCACTACATGTCAGTAATAAAAAACAATTGTGGCAATCTTGGCAGATTGATTATATAGGACTCTTAAGCCATCGAGTGGGAGAAAATATATATTAGTGGGAGCTGAGGCGGTCTCCCGTCTCCTCTGAGCAACAGCTGTCTGAAAGCGAATGGAGAAGCTACCATTAAGGTATTTCCAGAATAGTTCAGTGCATTAGCGGTACCAAAGGAAATACAAAGTGATAATGGAACTCACTTTACAGACCACGTAGTACAGGACTGGGCAACACAAGAAGGGATTAGTTGGACATTCCACACCCTCTACTATCCCCAGGCAAACAGGATGGTGGAAAGGGCCAATGGCTTACTTAAAAGACATGCTCAAGCAGAAAAAGCGAATTGGGATCTGCGCATTAACCGTGCTGTGCATCTACTTAATAATTGATGGGGAACAGTCGGTAGTCCCAGAAACCAGGCCTTTTGCCCTAACGATACGGGCATCGTTAAAGGTAAACAATCCTGCACGTGGTAAACCAGGACAGACTGTGATGGTAAAATTACCACAAATTGGAGTAGTCCCTGACATTGACTAAACCCCGAGGGCCCCTTGCACGGGAAGTGCTTGATGCCAGGGGAAAAAAACATCGAATCAGTTCTCGGTGGAAAATTCCTGATTATTAACAATTTATCCCGAGGCACCCCGCCTCGAGGAAAACCTAAATGTGTTCTCTTATAGGATACCATGTGGAGGCTCGTGTTCCTGCTCCACACGGCCCTGGTGACAACATTGATCTCAAACCCATGGGGCAGCAATGTCAATATTTGGGAAAAGTTAGCTAGGGAAATACTAAATACTGCTCACTTTTGTCTAGAAGGAGGAACTTCGGTGGTCCAAATTTACACCACTTGCACTCTTGGGTTCCCTATACCCCTGGAAACAGCGCAAAACAAGTCAATACTAGCAAATTTCAATGTAACTAACATGTTTAGTCAGATGTCTCGATGGGATCCCATCACAACACAGTATAACAAAACAATGATAGAAATTAAGGTGAAAGGAATGTTTCCTGCGGTCGAGCGTGCTATGATGGTAAATTGTACCGGCAAAACCCGAACATGCCACAACTTTACGGAAGATGGGCCTCCTCTTAAATGTAATAAAACAACCAACGTAACCTTTAATTATGCACATATTGTGCTCCCCACAGGAATGTTTTGGCTATGTGGAGTAAAAGCTTACTCCTACATTCCAGCCAATGCTACTGGTGGCCCCTGTACCCTCTGTCATTTGAGCATCTATATGCCAAGCAAACAAGAGATAGAGGAAATAGCTGGGAATCAAACACAAAAAAGGAGGGAGGCCTCGTCCCTTGACCATGAATGCAATTCAGAAGTAATCTTATTCTCAACATCACAAATCTCAGCCGCAGCATTCCTTACACCTGGGGTAGGAGTTGCTATGAAGTATCAAGATTGCATGTTCTTTAGCTAAGACTATCAATACCACTTCTGCTGCCCTACCAACAATACTTAGAGATGTGCAAGCCGTGCGTGCCGGTGTGTTAGAAAATAGAGCGGTAGTTGACTATCTTCTTTTACGACACAACCACAGATGTGAAGAATTCGAAGGCATGTGCTGCTTCAGCCTGAGCGACCATTCAACCCTGATCGAAGGGAAGATCACAAACCTTAAACGCCTAGCCTTGGACATTAAACAGCATAATGATAATGGGTTTAACTGGTTGCAAGAATTGTTCCAAAATTTCGGACTGTCCCTATCAGCCTGGCTCGCCTCGAGCTTACAAATTGTCATAATAATTGTACTCATGATAATTATTATATGCATTGCTTTTGCCGGCTTGAAAGCTTTAATATTACGCATAATCTTTACTAAGGTAATTGCTTTAAACACAGGCTACAGCTTGCGTGAGGAAATAAACATATTTTTTACTACTTTACTGTCTCACTTGTTACTATTGAACCTTCATAGCCTGACAGAGCGTAGCAAGAGAGTGCAAGTGTCAGGGCAACAAATGAAAACCTAAATGAGAGAGCTGCACACCCCATAAAGCGTTTTGTGCAGCCCAGCTGTGGCACACAGGTGTTAGACTCAAGTGACTGGCACATTGATACTGAAATCAACCACGCCAGGCCACACACCAGGGTTCATAACCCCTCCCCCCCTCCCCCATCCCCAAGATCTAATTCATATGGGGAAATCCCAGAACAGTGACAGATGCCCAAATCATGCAGAAATGCATACACAAATGCATAGGCATTGGCAAACGTGCACGAAAAAACATACATACGCAGTTACATAAATATACTCATGCATGACTCTGCCAAACTCACGCCTGCATGTCAGTGCCTCGAGAAGCTGAAAGGGGCCTTCCCCCAGGGGAAATGTTGTCTCTTGAGTCAAGCCTTTGGGGGAAAATGCCCTGCGAAGAAGTGCCTCCCTTCCTAGTGTTAGAAATACTGCAGACAGCCGCATGGAAGAATCGTCCTCTGAGCTCTCGCCAGACACACTGTGCGTCCAGCTCTCTGTCTCCAAATGTGGCCAGGAAAACAAAACAGATGTGAGTGCACTAACTCAGCAGACTAACTCATGCCCTCTGCCTGCACTTCGCAGTGACTGCTCAGTCTGTGAAGGGTCCCCCAACAGCATCCTCAGCAATGCTAAGTCATGGCATTCACTTTTCAGGACATCTGGCAAAGCTGTGACCATAAAAGAACAGGGAAAGATTAGTGCCATGGGCAATCAGGATCAATGTAACATGCTGAGAAAAAAGCACGCAGGTCATTTCAACTGTCATTTTGGAATGAGTTAGTAGTGCCCCCATATTCAAACATGTTTGTTATTTGGTCTCCCACACGTCCCACTTTTCTCACAGAATCCTGAATCTTCCGTCACACATCTTTCCCTCCTCAGGCTACCTATGCTAGGTGGTATAAAACCATAAGGACAGTCGTGTCTCCCACGAAGGGCCCTCTTCTCCAACAGCGGCCATCAGTGGCAGCTGAGGAAAGAACAAGAGCTGGACAAGCAAGTAGGATACTGCTCCTGCATACGTGCCCCTGTGATCCAGTTAGTTTCTACAGCTCAGGGGTGTTCCTGAGTCTGGTGTGGCTTATGTGCTAATAGCTCTGCAGTAGCTCTCCTCCCAGGGCAGGCTCCCCTTGAAACCGTGTCAGTTTTGCTATACCATTTTGATCATTTCCCAGGACCCTGGATCTAGGCACATCTATTCAAGTCCCACTGACATCTGCTTAAGGACACTTCTTCCTGCTGCATGGGCAGGGGAGGCAACAATCCAGCCTCACCGCAGCCCCCAGGTGCTGTTGCTGGGCAGGCGGAGCTCAAAGCTACATGCAAACAGAGGCAAGGAGAGAAACACTCCTCAGAGCACCCACACACGCCTTTCTGTGCAAGGCTGCACGCTGAGGGCACCAGTGTGGGCTCAGTGCACAGAGATAGACAGCACTGTCTTGGAGCTCAGCGTTCTGCACATGGAGAAGCACCTGGGAGTTCTCCACAGACAGCACGGAGGAGAACGTTCCTGACTCCACATGAGGTTTCCTTTTTCGCACTTGCAGCAAAAGCTCAAGGGGCTGCGTTGGGAGCTGCTGGTACCAGAAGATGTAGGGATCAGAATAGCTGGTGGTGGAGAAATTACAGTGCAGTGTTGTGTTGGGTCGCACCTGGATGGTGCTTCTGGTGGGAACTGGAGCACAAAGTCCTTTTGTGCATGACCTGTAAAGCCAGAAAGGCATTTCAGCACTGCTTGTCTCTGTATCCATCTATCTATCACTTCATCAGCTCTCTCACTATCCCCCATCTCCATTCTTCACTTTTCACAGCCCATGAAAGACTAAGGGGTTTGTCTGTCCACTCTTCTTTCTGCAAGTTCTTGGTGCTCCTCATAGGTCAGGCTGTGAGCTCATCCTGATTTCCATCAGTAGCTCTTTGGGCTATGAGGCCATCAGGTGTTTCTGTATGTGTCACTGGCTTTTTGCCCCTCCTGGAGATCAGAAGCAGCTGTATTAACTGCTGCTCTCTCCTTCTGCCTCTCCCAGCTCTGTTCCTACTTCTCACTGTAACATTCATACCACTGTGTCTGTCCATGCCCTGGCTTTTGAAAGCTTTCCACCTCTCCCAGAATGGACTTAGCCTTCTCTGAATGCCCTTCAAGCATTTTGTCATTCCAGCACAGATTGGCAACACTTTTTTCAAAGGCACCCAGGAGAGAATTTCCCATATCTAGCACTGGTGCCTCCCCGGCAGCTCTCTCTCTCTCCCTCTCTCTCTAAATACATATGGATAAACAGTGCACATAAAGGCTCTTGTTTTCTGAGAAAGAGATGTGCGGAGCCTTATTCCCCCTTTTATGCCCATTACTCCTGACATCCCTCAGAGTACTTGCTGTGCTCCACCCGCAGCCCCCTGCTCTCCCTGCAGGAAGACTGCCAGGTCCCCGCAAAGTCAGAATTCGCATGCCCCCCTCCAGCACTGACGGGACACTCCCTTGTTCTGATCCTCCCCAGCCTGAAAGTCGTGTCTCACCAAAGTCTGCCAGTCCCACGAAGGCTGCCAGAAAAATCAGGGCCATGTCACGATCTCCACTCCACGAGGTGTCCGCTATCTCCGAGAAAGAGGGTGCTGAAGATTCCAGGTCCTGCCTTCCCCTCCCTCTGCAAGCTCAAAGCACCCTCCAGGCCTCAGCCCAGAGGGTGGAGCAAAACTCTCTCACTGCTGCTCCACACAGATCTCCTTGAGACCTTACACCTCTGCCCCAGGGAGGCTCTCTGGAGAAAGGAGCTGCAGCTGTTAAAATGCTCAGCCTAAGGAAGCAATCAAGTTGCCCCCGTCTCTGTGCTCCATGTTCCCAAGGGCCAAGGGGAGGCTTCTTCAGCACTGGGAGGTTCCCATGTGCACTCAGGCCACATCCAAGCTCTTTCACAACCCAATAGCTCCAAAGGTGCTTGCATAGCCTCTCACTCAGACATGTAGCACTGCTGCATTTGAACTCTGTGCCGCATTGGCAAAGGGGCCCTGGGCACCTAAAATATCACGTAGGAGCCTAAGACTGTGCAGCCTGCTGTCAGGCACAAGGAGGCTGCTGGGTGTCTTCCTGCTTTTTGCCCCTCCTGGTGATCAGAAGCAGCCCAGCCATCCCCCAGCAAGGAAGAAGTGTCCATGGTGAACTTCCCCTGCCATCCAGAGCCCAGCCCGAGACAGAGGCTTGTGCCCACCCCAGCACAGGATCAAGAAGGGCCCCTCTGCACCTGCTCGTGTCCCCCTTCTCCCTAGGTACTGTTTGAACAGAGGTAGGGCCAGACACAGACAAAGGCACTTGCACCCAGGCTGTCTCTCTCCACAAGGATTTTCCTTCTGTTCTCCCTCAGCCAAGGAAGAAGCTCCTCAAGGAAAAGGTCTCTGGGAAAAGCACCTGCTGCAGAAACCCTCAACCAGAGGCAGACACACTGCCCCCTCTGGCAGGGGCGAAGAAATCACAGCACAGCCCTTTGCTTTGCTGAAAAGCCCTCTCCACCCCTTCAAGCAGCCACGTGGGCAACCTCCAGCTCCTTGTGCTAACCTGGGTCCCTGGGAGTCAGGTACCGGAGAGACAAGGGTGGGCTGCGAGTTGGCTACTGGAGGCACCAGGAGCTCCCAGCCGGCTACTGGAGAGTCCGTGGGGTTTGGGAATCAGCTACAGGTAAGGCCACAGGTCTGGACCAAATGCTGGAGAGCCCTCTTTGCCTCTGTTGTGTGTCTGTGTCGTGTGCATGAGGCAACTGGGAGACCAGGTGATGCCGCGCCATCTGTCGATAGGCCTGAGTGTCTAAGGCCAGTTACCGGAGGAATCCACCATGTCCACAGTGTGCACGCGTAGATCTGTGCACCGTCAACTCTTGTGGGGCTGTGGGCACTGGGGGTTCGTGTGTCGAGGTGCCAGCAAATGGGGAGACCAGGAGATCCTGATCAGCTCAATCGCGCCATCTCCGGGCACCGCGGGCATCACTACCATTCAGGTCGCTGTTTCCTCACCCGCCGCTTCCATTTCGGGGCCCCTCCCGCCGCCGCCGCCCCGGCGCAGCGGGACCCACGGCCGGCACTGTGCGGGGCGGTGCGGGGCCAGGCAGCCCCGGCGGGCGGAGCGGCAGCGCCCCACACCCAGACCCAGACCCAGACCCAGACTCCGCCCAAGACCCAGACCCCGCCCCGCCCCGCAAACCCCGCCCGCGCCGGTTCGTGCCCGGCCGCAGCCCCGCTCTGTCCCGCCGGGTCTCTCAGCAAGCAGTAATACACCGCGGCGTCCCGCAGCCGGGGCCGGGCGAGCTGCAGGACGCTGAACTGGCGGTCTGCGGCCACGAACAGGGTCCCCGGCGGGTCCTGCACCTCCTTGGACTCTTTGAGTGTGAACACGATGAAGGCGGGACCTCGTCCCGGGAGCTGCCGGTACCAGTGGATGTACTCGTCGTTCTGTATGTTGGGATGTGAGCAGTTGATGTTGATGCTGGCGCCCTCGGTGGTCTCTGCCGACGGCTTCTGTTGCACCTGGGCTCTGCCCGCAGCCACTGCCGAGGAAAAGGCAAAAAAATCTCAGAAGATCGCTTTGCTTGCGGAGAAAAGGTCAGGCAGAGGGAGAGGGGAGGAGAAGACCGTTGAGGGATGGTGGGAAGGTCTTTTGAGAAGAAAGGATGGAGAGCAGCTTTCTCGAGGAGTGGCTCCTCGGAGAGAAGAAGTGAGGAGTGATGTTTGGAGGGCTGGTGCAAACGGAGAAGAGCCCGGAGGGAGGCGGTGAAAAAAGCAGGACGTAAGGATTGAATGGAAGGATGGCTGCAGAAGGACAGGGAGGAAAGGGGTGGGGGTGGGGGTGTGGAAGAGGAATGGCCCGCTGAGAATATGGAGGGAAGGTGGGACGGGTGTTAAGGGAGGGAGGGACGAGAAGAGGGCCGGGGGTCGGAGGTGTGCAAAGGAGCCCGAGGGCCAGAGGCGAGGGCGGCTCGAGGGTCGCGGGCCCCGCAGGGGATGTGACCCCGGGGGCTTCCCCAGACCCCCGGCCCGCCACCGCCACCGCCGCCGCCAGCCCCGCGCACCCAGGAGCACCGTGGCCAGCGCCGCCAGCCCTGCGCCCCGGCACCGCCGCATCGCGCCGCTCCGCTGCGCTCCGCTCGGCCGCCCGCGCCTCGCTGCCCCCCGCCAGCACCGACTCTCTGCTGCGGCGCAGGCGCCTCCTCTCGGCCGCCGCCGCCGGCGCCAGCTCCGCCCCGGGGCTGCGCCCTGCCCCGGCGCCGGCCCCGCTTCTCGGCCTCGTCCGCGCCCGTGAGGGGCCGTGGCGGGGAGGCGAGAGGGGCGGGAGCGTGGCGCTCGGCTCCGTGCGGCACAGGGAGGCGGCGGGGCCGGGCGTCGGCTCCGCGCCGCGCACAGCGCTCCGGTGTCCGCGACAGGGACCGGGCGGGAGGGGAGCGGCAGGGGCCGGGCATCGCGGCGGGGACGAGCCTTCATGTCTCCGGCACAAAGCAGAGCGCGACGAGCCGCGGTGCCGGGGGGAGCCGGCGCTCCCGGAGCTCCCGCATCCCGGCCGCAGTAACGGCTCCTGCGTTGCTACACGGGAATAGCGCACCCCAAAAGGACACCAGCACCACCAGGTGCCGCCGGCTGCCGCTGCCCGAGCAGCTGCTGCCGCCGGTCGAGCGTCCCGTGAAAGCCCGGCAACAGCGGCGCCAAGAAAGGCAGCTGCGAGCGGGAGCGAGACGGCGCCGCCGCTCAGCCGCGGGGCCTCAAGCGGGAGCTGCCCGCTGGGACCCTCGGTGTGCGGAGTGCGGGTAGGGGCTGCCCCGCACGGGCACCTTGGCCACGGGCACCCCGGCTGCCCTGAAAGTAGCGATGGGGGAGCGGCAGAGCAAAAGTGAATGGCAGGAAACTTTGAAAGTTAAGTACATTATATATTATGTACATTTTTACATTTCATACTTTCTTTCTGGAAATGCAGTAAACGTGAGTTGTTTCCCGGGAGATAAAGAGCCTCTGGATTCTCTTTCTCACTTACATTTCAGTATCATGCAGAGCCTCAGCTGTTAGAGGCAGGCTGAAGCTGATGCAAAGCAAACTGCAGCTGTCCTGGATAAATGCAGGAAGGAGCTAATGCTGAAGAGCTGGTACCAGGAGAAGGGGTGTTTACTGCAGAAGAAACAAGGAGGGAGCAGCTGAGCAGGTGACAGAAGAAAAGAGAGCTGCTGGGAGAGCAGTGATCACTGGTGCCTGCTGTCCTCTGTGGGGAGCATTGCGACAGCACAAGAAAGTGAACATGGCCCTGAAGGCAGACTTAGAGAAAACAAGAAAAGGCTGTAAATTATAGGAAGTAATAGCAATGCAAATTTTACAGTGTTGTAAAACCTGCAGGAATGGGAGAGGTGGTCCAGCAGCTTGTGAAGCCATCAACACAGAAGAAGCAGTTCAGGTGAGAGAGAGAAAAGACCCCAAAGCAAATCAAGGAAGTTGGAAGTGTTTCCCAGAGGAGCCTGTCCTTTACCTGATCGCACAGCATGGGGTGTGTCTTTGGCCCATGGGGCAGTAGAAGGCGGCATGTGCACGCAGGGTGTTGTGGGGATATTTGACAGCAGCTCTGCAGGCACGGAGGGTGTGGGACCGGGTAGGACAGAGGTGCCAGGGCGGAGCGGTGCTTCCTGGAGGTCGAGGACCGCAAACCCTGCCCACTGCCCTCCCCTGCTGGGATTTTCTGCCCCTGCTCAGGGCCCTGAGCCCGCTGCTGCTCTGTGCACCCAGCAGTGGCCAGGGCGCGGAGCTGCCTCCCCGCTGTGCCCTGAGCTCGCCTGCTGCTCACGGGTCTCGGAACCGTGGCAGAGCCACATGCTGCTGCTGCCCACCTGCCCTCCCAGTGGGGACTGTGACCAGGATTCACCCCTGGGGGCACATGTGTCCCCGAGCCTGGCCCTGGAGAGGCCTTGCTTTTTGTGGGAGCCTGGAGTGCACCTCTGCCCTGGTAGCACCAAGGCAAGGGCTGCCTGAGCTTTTCTTGCCCTGACACTGCCCTGAGCACTAACCCCCCACCCTGGAAAGGGTGAGTCCTGGCCAGTATCCCTTTCTGCACCCAGAGCTCTCCCTGCAGGGGCATTTGCAGTCCTGCTGCTGCTGGCTGCTGCCCACAGCTGGGACAGGTTTTCCCTGTGTGTGCGCATGTGTGTGCAATTCCTTCCATTCACTTATGATGTTAATGAGCTGAAGGGGTCAACAGGGAATCACAGTGCAACTCTAGCCTGACTCAGGCATCCCACTGAGGGCAAGTTGTGGTGACTGCCCAGGTTCCCCCCGACTGCTGCAGTGTTCCTGCCAGGTGTCATGTAGGGAGGGGAGAAAACAACAACAAAAAAAACCCTCACAAATCTCTGTTTGCAGTCATGGTTGCTATGAGTGTCTCTTCACTGGCAGCAGTCTGGCCCTTGGGAACTGGACACTCCCCTTCCTCAGGCACAGCCCAGGGCACAGGAGGACAGAAAGGCAGGAGAGGTGGGAAAAGGCTGAGACACTTCCTTCATCAGAGAAGAGAAAAGAAGCACCAGCCTGGCTGGAGAGTGCCCAGCAAGAGTAAGCAGGCACAGCTCCAGCCGCAGCCTGGGACAGCTGAGTGGCCTGAGCCAAGCAGGTCCCTGAAGTGTTTCAGACGTGCTCTTCTGAAGTCCAGAGGATCTCAAGCTCTACAGTCTGAGGGTCACTGCAGCCAAGGCTGCCCTTGACCTTTACATCATCCAGCAGTTTTTTCTTGTTTGTGAGGAGCAGATGCAACGGAGCATCTCCCCATGTCAGTTCATCGATGACCTGCACCAAGAAATTGTCTTCAAGAGGTTCCAGAAATCTTCTGAACTGCTTGTGCCTAGCTGAGTTGCCTTTGCAGCAGCTGTTGGGGTGGTTAAAGTCACTGAGGAATACCAGAATCTGGGACTGTGAGGCTTTCGCTGCTGCCTAAAGAAAGCTTCCTCTGTCTCCTCTTCTTGACCAGGAGGTCTGCAGCAGACATCTGCTTCAATATCACCTCTGCTGGTCTGCCCTCTAATCCTCATCCACAAGCTCCCTTCACTGTTGCATCCCCTGCATCCCCTGAGGCAAAGCTCCATGCATTCAAGCCACTCTTTTCCACAGACTGCAACCCCTCCTCTACCCACACCCACCCTATCTCTCCCCAAAGTGCCTCTTTCCTTCCACTGAAGCACTGCAGCCACGAGAGTTATGCCACCAGGTCTCCAAAACCCCAGAGAGGTCCTAGCTCTGCACCTGTGCATGGACTTCTAAGGTCTCCCGCCTTTTCCCCATGCTATGTGCCTTCTGTACGGGCCTTTGAGATGGACCCCAATTTTTGCTGCTTTTACAGGGGAAGTGGCAGAGGCTGCCCTCTCATGCTGTCTGCCACAGAAATGTGCTCTGCCCCTTGTGCCCGCACGTCTCCTCAGGTGAAGGTGAAGCTCCCCTGCCCCATACCTACTTTAAAGTCTCCTCACTAGGTCAGCAAGACTGTTTACAGAGGCAGTTGTTCCCCACTTTGTCAAGTATATCGCACCCCTGAGCAGTGGTGACAGAAGCCAAAGCCCTGCCTGCAACACCAGCCATGCAGCCAGGTGTTGATCTGCGGGAGGAATCCACTTCTAGCCAAGCCTTTTGCCCTCCCTGAAGGGATAGAGGAGAACACCACGGGGGCCCCCATGGCCTTCACCTCACCCCCATAATGCTGTTGTCACTCTTGATATGGTTATGGCTAGCCGTGACAGGATCATTGGTACCCACGTGGAAGAGCAGCGTGAGGGAATAGTGCAAGGGTCCCAAGAGCCTTGGCAGTCCCTCTGCAACAGCCGAGCTCCTAGTCCTTGGCAAGCAACTGGCCACCCAAGACAACAGGTGCCTTCCCTCTCAGGGCAGCTGCTGGGCACTCAGGCTCAGATTTCAATGAGGGCTGGGAAGGGCCTGGTGGCTGAACACCAAAGGCATCATAAGCTGTTTGCGCGTCCCTGTGCGTCACAGGGGGTCTGTCCTTCCTTCACAGCACAGTGCCATGAGGACCCATGTCCCTCTGCTTCAATAGCTGTTCAGCCCCAGGTCTGCCTGACTCAGCGCCACGTCGATGAGCCGCAGGGGTGCCCTTGGCATTGGCCGGACACGAGGAGCCTGCGTCCCATCCCACACACCACCGACACTGCATTGGCAGCAGAGCCACTCAGGGATGGCGAGCATGAGGTGGGCAGGATTCCTCAGCCTTTCTCCCTGCACATAAAGCTGAGCTTATCCTTCTGAAGTCTCTAGCCCTGGGCAGAGGAGATATGTCGTGGCCTGGAGAAGCAGGGGATGGTGCCTGCCAGCCTTGCCAAGGCACTCTGAGTATTGTTACCTGCAGGGAAATTAAGGTTCCCAGGTGGTGTAAAACTGTCCTTGCTGGGGCCTGAAAGAGGCAGCAGCAGAGTGTGATCTTTGGAGGGAGAAGGAAAGGAGGGCTCAGGAGACAGGGCCTGCATTCCTGTGCCTGTGCCCTGGGCAGCTCTCTGACGGGACTGTGCCATAACCATCCAGCTGCAGTCGCGCTCCTTCTGGCCCAGGGAACCTGCTGCTCTGTGCTGTTTGTGGGTAGAGCAGTGGAGAGTGCCCCTGCCAGGAGCAGCACATTCCCTCCTAGGGAAGGAGCAAGTACACACAAGTGCAGACAGACATGCACCTGCTCACGCGCACCTGTGTGGAATCATGCACAGATCTGTGCACCCACATGCACTCACACCAATGCAGCATGCACACAAGCACACCCAAGAGAAGAACATGCACCTAAGCATGAGCACCTGTGGTCTCAGCTGAGGAAATGCTGGCAACCACCCTGGATGGGCAGGGCTTGAGCACCCTGGGGAAGAACTGGGCCCCAAATATGCTCATGGTGTTGTTGGGGGACCCTCAGAGACTCCCCTGAGAGGTTCCATGGCAAAAGAGGCCAACAGAATTTTCTGGAGAACGGTGTTATGCAGCAGAGGGTCAAAACCTAGCAGCACAGCCCACCCGCGTGGGGAGGTGACAAGAAGTGAGCAGTGGAGTGAGCTGGGAGGGAGGGAGAGAGAAGGACGTGGCACATCCTCCTGTATGGCAGCCCTTGGGCATCCAGCCGAGGACTGCAGGAGCTGGGCGCCTTCCGGCAAACGAGGCCACAAGCAACCCCACAGGAGTGACCCAGGCCTACATCACCTGCCTGCGCTGGACCCCTCTGGCACTTGAGCTGAGTCTTCCAACCACACTGACGTGTTCCTGCCCTGGAAGTCCTTGGCCCTTTCATCCGAGCACTCAGAAGAAGCTTTCATGGGGGAATGGTCACGGCATAAACCGAGAAATGAAAAGACAGCAAGACAGGAAACAAAAGCAGAGCCCGCATCATTAGCTGGGAGGTTTTGCATTGGAGAGGAGCTTGCCAGAAAATTGTCACCTCTGCAAAGAGTGCCTCTGGGCAGTACACAACCAGTATAAAAGCCTGCCCAAGTCCTCACTCTCTCATCCACTTCTCTTGCATCCTCTTCCACGGGAACCAGGTGAGTCTGAAGCCCTTACCTCTCCTCCTCCTCCTCTAAAACAAGGTCTCAGCTCGGTGGACATTTCAGCTGATATCAGCTCTGTCTCCTGCTGGGGCTCGGATCTCCTTGTCATGGGAGAGGGAAGGGAAGTGAAGGTCTTGCGCAGAGAGAGGCAGGGGCTTGACTGAAGTGTCTCCTGGGTTATGGGTTAGGCAGGAGCCTTCCTGGGCCTGGCAGCTCTTTGCAGGACCCTGGCAAGTTGAGGCAAAGAAGCCTGTGTGCCTCCCCGCACAGCCTGCAAATCCCAGCCCAGCAGGTGCCTTGGCTGCCTTGCGGCGTCCGTGCCCGGGCCCGGGCCATGGCGGGGAGGCGAGAGCGGCAGGAGCGGGGCGCTCGGCTCCATGTGGCACAGGGAGGCAGCGGGGCCAGGCGGCGGCGGGGATTAGCCTTCACGTCCCCGGCACAAAGCCGAGAGTGATGAGCCGCGGTGCTGGGGGGAGCCGGCGCTCCCGGAGCTCCTGAATCCCGGCCGCAGTAATGGCTCATGCGCTGCCCCCCCAAAAAGCGCACCCCCAAAAGACACCAACCCCACCAGGTGCCACAGGCTGTTGTCACCCATGGAGCTGCTACCGGCATGGGAGTGTCCTGTGAAAGCCCGGCAACAGCAGCCCAGGAAGCAGCGTCGGGAACAGCGGCTGTGAGCAGAAGCGAAAAGGAGCCTCGCCTCAGCCACGGGGCCTGAATGCAGACACGCGTGAGAGCCTTGCAGGAGCAAAATCTTCTTGCAGCGCCTGTGGGTGTGCAGGAGAATGGGCAGGGGCTGCCCCCTGGCACGGGCACCTTGGTCACGGGTATTCCCAGAGCCCAGGGGAGAGGGGAGCAGGGACCCTGCTGGGCTCCCAGAAGATCTCAGTGGGAATGTCCCACTCACCTGAGAGAGGCTCCCTGCCTGCAGCGTTCTCTTTGTGCCTGGTGCCGGCGGTGTCCATTTGAGGGGTCACGTCCCTTTGGGGTGAGGGTCGCACCACTCTTTGCCAGTGCTGGACGTGCAAGATGTGCAGCAGTCCCAGGAGTGCGGCAGTGCAAATATTGAATACCAACCCCTGCAGCAGGTCACCCAGCACACCAAGGGGCTGCAAGAGGGATTGAGGGTTGTGGCATTCCTCCAGCAGCCCCTCAGAGCTGTAGGACACTGACCTGATCTCTTCCTGCCGCAGGAGGTGGGGATCCCCCTGCCCTCCAGTGTCCAGGGAGAGGCCTCCGGGGAAGAGAGTTGCAGCAGACGGTCCAGCCTGTGGGCACTGCCCCAAGCCCAGCCCACGGGCAGGGCAAGAAGGACTGAGGGTACAAAAACCAAAGCAGGGATCCTGCCCTGCCTGGCATCTTATGGCCATGCCACAGCACGGGGTAGCTGGGGAGAAGCACACCGCAATCAAGGGCTCTCTGTATGTGACCCAGCAGTTCCCTGGGAATAGAGAGAAGCCTCCATGCTCTGCATGTGCTCACCTGGAGGGAGGTGAAAGATGCCAGTGATGCAGGCAGTGAGAAGGCTGTTGTTCTGCATGTCCTCCAGGACTGGCCTTCCTTTGCTGCCAGAAGGCAGAGGCGCTCATCGGACACAGCGCTGGAAGTGCTACTCTGACACCCGCCAACGTGGATGTGTCTACTGGGGCAGTAGAGCCGGGGTGGCCCTGCTGCTGGTAGGGAGGCTCCTTCTCTGCCAGGAATATAGGCCCAGGACAGAGTGGAGAGTTGAGGCCCGTGTGGCCTGATGCTTTCTTCTCCTGCCGCCCTTCCTGAGGAAACACCTGAGAGACTGGGAAGCCCCACAGTCAGGCCGAGAGCAGGGCAGGGCAGAGGCCCATCAGGCAGCACCATCACACTCCTCCCAGGATGTGGGACGCCTTTGAGCCAGGACAGGTGCAAGTAGGATTGGGCTGTGGGGAGGCCCAGCCAAGGCAGGCCATGGGGGAGGGTAGCTCACTGCAGTGATGGCAAGCATACACAGAGGTAGAGGCACAAGCAAGCGTGCACAAGCATGCATGCACTTAAAGTTACATGAATGCACTCACACATGCACATGCAAACACACGTGTGCTCAGAAACATGAGCTCATGCATGTATACACAGGCAGACATCAGGTACATGCACACAGGTGTGTGTACACACGTGCATAAGAGCACAGAGGCCTGCATGCAGTCCATCACACATTCTGGTAACACACTGCCACAAACACTAGTTCATAAAAGCACACAGGAGGGTAGGGGAGAAATGCCAAGAGGCGCTCACAGAAGAAAAGCTGAGGAAAGAGCACTGGAGTGCTCCAGGTAGGACAAGGCCCCAGACAAGCTGACAGCACTCTTTGAGGACTCTCGGGGACTGCCCAGAGGAGGACAAAACAGGTCAGTAGATTTCTCCTGGGGGATGTGTTACCGGAAGAGACATGAAACCCAGCAGCACAGCTTGCCTGCTTGTGAAGATGCGGACTAAGGGCCATCGGAGGGAGCTGGGAGGGAGGCTGAGAGAAGGACATGGCATGTCCTCATGCACGGGAGACCTTGGTCATCCATGCAGAGACTGCAGGGTGGGCAGCAGCTGTGCCTCTTCCTGAGAACAGAGCCACAAACAACCCCACAGGAGTGTCCCAGGCTGAGGTCACCGGCCTGAACGGGATCCCTCCGCAGGTTTTTCCCGGCTTCTCTGGGCTTCTCCCACACCGATGGATTTCTACTCTGGCAATCCTTGGGCCTCCCATCCTGTCACTCAAAAGAAGCCTCCATTGAGAGAATAGGCATGGCATGAACCAGGAAATGAAAAGGCAGCCTGCAGGGAAGCAACAACACAGCCCATGTCATTAGCTGGGATGTTTTCCATGCATTATGAGCATCTTAGCAAATTGTCCCTTCTGCAAAGGGTGCCACTGTGCCTGGGGCAGTGCAGGCCCAGTATAACAGGCAGCCCGACTCCCTTGCTCTCTCATCCGCTTCCCTCACCTCCTCCTCCGAGTGAACCAGGTGAGTGTGAAGTCCTTTCTCCTCCTCCTTCTCCTCTGCGCTGGCTTTGGGTTTTCTCCTTGCTCTTTCATCCACTTCCCTTGCCTTCCTTTCATTGGGAACCCGGTGAGTCTTCCACCTCCTCCTTCTGGATGAGGTCTTGCTTCAGTGAATATCTCAGCTGAAACCTGCTCTTCGGTCTTATGCTGGTGCTCTGAGATCCCTGTCATGGGTGGGGGAAGGGAGTAGAAGGTCTGTCAAGGAGAGAGGCTGGGACTTTGCTGAGGTGGCTCTTCAGCTACAGGCTAGGCAGAAGCCATCCTGGGCCTGGCAGCTCTTTGCAGTACCCTGGCAAGTTGAGGCAAAGAAGCCCTTGGGCCTACTCACACAGCCTCCATCTCCCGGCCCAGCAGGTGCCTGGGCTCCCTCGTGGCAGGGTCACAGGCTGCTGCTCATGCACTCGGGTGCTCTGCTTGCTCCCTGCCCTCCCTCGCAGGTGCACCTCCAGCCCCCAGACATGTCCTGCTACGACCAGTGCCTGCCATGCCGGCCCTGCGGCCCCCCTCGCTGGCCAACAGCTGCAACGAGCCCTGTGTCAGGCAATGCCAGGCCTCCATCGTTGTCATCCAGCCCTCTCCTGTGGTGGTGATTCTTCCTGGCACCATCCTCAGTTCCTTCCCGCAGAACACCGTTTGGGAACCTCCACTTCCGCTGCTGTTGGCAGCATCCTCAGCTGTGAGGGAGTCCCTATCACCTCTGCATGCTGTGGCCATAGCCTGGGCATTCTGGGCACTCTGAAAACATAGCCAGGCCAACGCTTCTCTTTCCCTTCTTCCACTCCCTCCTTTCCCTCCATTTTTCTTTGTTGTCTTCTGTTCCCCTGGGCCATGAGGACCCACAAGGCCAGCTTGGGGGGACCTGCTGGCCCCTCTCCCTCGGTGGGGTGCGCAGATGCAGACCCTCCGGGAATTCTGCTGTCGTCACGGGGAGCAAACTCTCCGCTGCACACAATGCTCCCTGCGCCAGCAGCCTCCTCTCAGAACAACCTTGATTCCCTCTGCAGAATTTTTAAAGTTCTTCTGCATACAAGCCTCTGTGCGATCCTTCCCTCTGTGGAGGCACTGCCCAGCTATCCACGGAGGAATACTCTGGGAGGGATAAGATTGGGGCACAGTGGCACCCTTCACTTTTCCTGGAGGAACAGGAGGGACGGACACACTGCAGTGGGCCCCTTTCATGCACTGTGCCTTGGAGCTGAGGAAGACATCCCCAGCTGCTGCAGAGCCAGTGGCCATCGGTCCTTGCCTCGCTGAATCTCTACCCAGAAACACCCTGCTGGCTGTGGAGCATGTCCTGCAGACAGGGAGCCTGACCACTGCTGTCATGAGTGAGCAGCCCAGGACTGCAGGAGGCCCTGGGAAGTGAGTGGCTCCACAGGCTCTTGGGGAAGGGGTTTTCTCTTGCTCTGGGTGGGGCTGGGCTCGGCTGGGGGAGGAGGCTTACGGAGATGATGGTCCTAAAGGATGACGGGGTGGGGATGGTGGGAGAAACAGCCCAGGACCTCCTCCTTCTCCTCACTCTCCCATCCATCCCGAGAATGCGTTGGAGTAAGTGTAACCCACATCCAAAACACGGGAAGCTGAGACTAGGAGGTGGGGAGGATAGGTGTTTTATTGAAGTTGAACCTGGGGAATCAGAAGGCGAGCTTTCTGTGTAGAGAGCTGTTTGAATATATGTGTCCTTTTCGTTCTCAAAGCCTGACACAGGGATGAGAAGTCTCTGTTGTCAGGCTCATTTCTGATCTCCCAGCCTCAGTGTTTTCAGCCTGGGGAGAGTCTGGCTTGTCCCTGACACTTGACCCTCTGTGGCCATGGAAACGTGTCACCGCAGCACTGCTCCCTGCACAGGAGCTGGGGCTGGTCCCAGACCCCCATGTAACCCCGACGAAGATCACAAGACCACAGGTCTTGTAAGGTTTCCTTCAATGATTGCTCACATTCTTGAGGACATCCCCAGACACAGACTAGCCATCAGACCCTCTCCAAAGTAGGACAGGGGGCCCCTGGCTGAACTTGGGCTGTCGGTACTACTGCCCTGTGGCTGCTGCATCATGCAGACATGATGTTTTGGCTACACTTGATCCAGATCATCTGCCCTGCTTCACAGGTGAAGTGGGTAGGCAGGAAAACCAGGGCATGTAGCAAGAGAGAGGGGAGACTGAGGTCTCACCAAAGGAAAGGAGATGAAGCCTAAGGAACATCAGCAGATGGGCAAGAGAGAGTGGCTGGGAAGTGCCTGGGGGGAAGGAAAGGAAGGGCACAGAAGTAACAAGCGGCCCCAGCAGAGAAACGAGAAGGCTCTTGCCCCTCCGCAGGCAGAGCACCGGCGGCCACAACTTCCCTGACAGCCTTCAGGACCTGCTCAGCAGACACTGAAACACAGCCCCTTCATAAGAAACCTCGTACCATGCACGGGTCAGGAGTGTCACAGCCCTTTTCTGCTCCTCACCCTGCCACACACTCCCTGCCCACAGATCTCCTGAGCCAACAGCAGACACTCCTCAGCTCTCTCCAGGCTCCTGCCTGACCGAGGCCTGTCTCTGAGGGCAGAGGAGCTCTCCAAGCAGTTCAGCAAGACCCGGTGTGCACACAGACATGTTCCTGACCCCGCCAGGATGAGAACACCCCAAGGTCCCTCCTGCTCAGTGACAGTGGTCTGGCCCATGGCACCTGGAAGAAAGGGAGAGTTAGTGAGCATGTGGGGAAAGGCTTCAGGATGCAAACCCCTCAGGGGAGAAGGCTCCCTCTCCCTTGCCCTGCAACAGGCTTCTCCTCTCTCTCTCTCTCTTGTCTTTTCCTTTCCAACAGCAACAATGTCCTGAGAATATTCATGCAAAAGCACACAGGAGCCAACATTTCCCAGCATTTTCCCATTATACAAGACCATCTCCCTGCAGAGGCATATATGGGGAGGAGCCCTGGGTGGGGGGGAGGCGGAGAGGAGGCGAGGGTTTCCCATAGAAAAGAGAAACTATGCCTCAGGTAAAAGTCAGAGCTTAGCCAGTGGTTGCCACAGGAAGGCAGCGAGGACAAGACACCCGAAGTGCATGCTGAGCCCGATCACCACTTTGTGTGTGAGAGAGAGAGAGTCAAAAAAAGACCTCACAACCTCAAGGGAGCAGAGCTGCCGGAAGTGACACCACTAACGGAGCAAAGAGAGAAGCACATTTTTTCTCACCGTGCCTGAAATGCCCCTGCTGTGGTTTTCTCTCCTCCACCATTGTCTGTGCCTCCTCAGCTGCAAATGCCTGCTCTTCTGCACACCACTGCTTGGCCTTTTGGGAGTGCAGGGCAGTTGCCTCACTGGGGTTTCACATCTTTCCCCACGATCCCTGCTTCTCATTGGACGGTGGTATTTCTTCTACGAACAGGTGTCCCTGCTATTGCTACCACTTCTCCCCATCCCTTACTCCACGGCCTGGGAACAACACCTCGCTGCAAAATCTCTAGCAGGCTGGGTGGGGAGCCCTGCTCCGACCTACCCCTGGGAGTATGGCTGTGTCCTGTGCAGGGGGCATAACCTGCAACCCCAGAGAGGAAGCAGGCTCCAGAGGGGGCTGTAGGACTGCCATAAACCCAGACGTGACAAAATCGTCTTATTGCATGGGTGAAGGGGTGAACAGTGAGCAGCGAACTGGACGGGGCATCAACAGTGTGTCCTCCCCAGCACCACCAGCACCACCAGGGAGCCCATGGGGCACTCCTCAGGGTGCTGCAATGTGAGGGAGTGAATGGGGCAGCCCTGCACCCTGGAGCAGGAAGGGGATGGGAAGGGGTGGGGGAGTGGGCAGGTGGGGGAGGCCCCGTCTTTTCAGATCAACCCTGTGCACCAGTCACAGCAGAGATAACAAGCTCTGCTCATTCTGATTAAGTCTAAATTGGCCTCTGTTTTGAAAAGAATGACAGTAATAATTATAACAATGTTTGCCTGCATTCCCCACAAGAACACAAGCATTAAAGCCAGCAGGATCTCTGAATCTTTTCCTTGCTCCTCCCCTGCAAGAAATGTACCTTTCACAGCGTAAAGGGGCTTCCCGGAGAGCTGGAAGCTCCCGAGACCGACACAGCCTGGCCCAGCCAAGGAGTCCTCTCCTTACACCCCACCCCAGAGCGAGCTGGCCGCACTTTGTCCTCCCACAGCCTCCCAAGATGGGTGGGAAGGGGCTATAGGGCTCTCCCCTCCTGGCTTTCACCCTCTTCTACCACCTGCTCCTGAGCCAAGGCAGGCACAGACCTCCATGCTGGTGAATTTAGCAGTACATTTTACAACAGTGGGGGTGTCGCCACCCTCTGACACCAACAGAGACTAAAGATTTGCCCAGCCACTTCCTTCCTCCCACACTTGTCCAGGTGTTCCGTTTTGTTCTGACATGACAAAGATGTGCCCAAGCAGAACAAGGCATTGCTTCCAAAAGGTTAACAGCCTGATCTGGGGGAGCTGCGGTTGTTTAGCCTGGAAGAGAAGGCTCAGGAGGGATCTTATCAATGTGTTTAGCTACCTGAAGGGAAGGTCTAAGGAGGATGGGGCCACACGCTTTCCAGTGGTGCCCAGTGACAGGACGAGAGGCAATGGGCACACACTGAAACACAGGAAGTTGCATCTGAATCTAAGGAAAACCTTTTTTTACTGTGAGCGTGACTGAGCACTGGAACAGGTTGCCCAGAGAGGTTGTGGAGTCACCACCCTTGGAGATATTCAAAAGCCATTTGGATGTGGTCCTCAGCAACCTCCTAGGTGAGCCAGCGTGAGCAGGGGGGTTGCACTAGATGACCTCTAAAGGGCACCTCTAACCTCAACCATCTGTCAAAGTTAGACTAACCAGATCTCCATGCCCAGCTGTTAGAGAGTGAGGAACCTGTGCATCTGGAAACCCACTCCCCTTTTTTGACCCCACGTCTGGGCGGAGACCAGGAGCCTGGAGGACCCGCTGTGACTGCAGAGTCATGACTCCTGAGTCCTTGGCTGGGAAAGGGGTTTATCAAGCTCCAGTCAAAGGGGGTGGACTTCCCTGTGCCCAGCGTCTGGAGGAGACACCCGGCCTAGTGGTTCGAGCAAGCGGTGCTGGGAATCAGGCTGCCTCAGGTGAAATGCCAAGGCTGAAAAGGAAGAGGGAGGTCTAATGCTCACAGTCCCTGCACCCCCATTCCTCTCCTCTCTCCTTGGCTATTTGATCCAATAGCTGCAGAAGCAGAGCTTGAAAGTGAAGGTGGCTCCCCAGCTCTCTCCCCGATGTCGCGGACAAGGAGCAGTGCCCTGCAGTAGGAGCAAACACCAGCACATTTACTCCCTCACGGAGCAAACACCAGCTAATGCTTCCCTGCAGCCACCAGGGCTCATTTGCCAGCATCAGGCACACCTGCTCTCCAGGGCCAGCTCTTTGCTCCACCAATCACACTTAGCATGGAAAAAGCACTCTGTGCAGAGGGACAAACTAGTTCCCAGAAATGGGCTGACCAGCTGTTTCCTGGTGGGCAGAGAAATCCACACCAGCTCAGGGACACAGCACCTTCACCCAGCCAAGCCTGGACGAGAGACATGAAAAGGAGTGGCAGTGCTCAGAGGCAGGGGCTGGCAGGGCCTTGAACGGAGAAGCTTGTCCAGTGTCCGGCTGACGGGTCTTGCTCACATCCTGAGGGCTTAGCTGATTCCCAGATGCAGGGCTACGAAGGCATATTCTTTCCGTGTGCCACTTTGGCCAGGGGGCAAAACCACAAGAGCAGTTGTGTCTCCTACCAAGAGCACCTTCCCCAACAGGGGCCGTGAGTGGAGACAGAGGGAAGAGGAACAGGAAGAGAAGCAGGCAGCATACCTCTCCTAAGTACTTGCTCCAGTGTTCCAGCTATTTTGAGCACAGGATCTGTGAGCTTGCCTTGCCTTGTGTATGTTGCAGGCTTCAAGGGGTCTGCCTCCAGCCCTGTCTCCCCTGGAACCCATGTCTGATTTGTTGGAACCTTTTCCTCATCCAAGCTCCTGCTTCTAGAAACAGCTCTAAAAGTCACACCAGCATGTGCCTCTCACTGTTTTTCCCTGCTGCACAGGCTTGGCAGGCAGAGATGATGTGGTGAGAGAACCTCACCACAACTCCCCACGTGTGGCTGCTACCACAGGCTTCAGCTCAGGGTTTCATGCAGACAGTGGCAGGGAGGGATTCACTCCCAAAGCAGCCCACAAGCCTTTCTGTGCAATGCTGCAGGGTGTGCGCACTGGCATGGGCTCAGCATGCAGAGATAGACAGCACTGTCCTGAAGCTTGGCATCCTGCACATGCAGAAGCACCAGGGAGCTCTCAGCAGACAGCACAGAAGAGAACCTCCCTGAATCCACACGAGGTCTGGATTTGTCCACACGCAGCAGCAGCTGAGGGGGCTGGGTCAGGAACTGCTGGTACCACAAGATGTAGGGATAAGAGTCGCTGGTGGAGAAATTGCAGTGCAGTGTTGCATTGCGTCCTGCCTGGACGGTCCTTTTCGGTGGGAGCTGGAGCACAGAGTCCTTTTGCACGTGACCTGTAAAGCCAGGAAGGCATTTTAACTTTGCTTATCCGTGTATCCATCTATCGATCACTTCATCAGTCCTCTTGCTATCCCCATTCTCCATCTAACTTCTCATATCTGGTTATTTGTCATATCCCATCTCCAGCCCCTGCCTCCCTACAGAAATACTGCCAGTTACCTGGAGGCTCAGCACTCACATCTCTCCCCTCCACCACCCCTGTAGGGCCCTGGCAGGACAAGGGGAAGGAGAAGAAGCCTGTGTGCCTTCCTCAACAGCCTGCCAATCCCGGCTGACGAGCGAGTGAAGACTTAACAGGACTGAAGAAGTCTGCCGCCTGAGATGCACAAGGACTGATATGCTCAAGGCTGCGGAATAGAAGAGTTAACAGCACTAAAGAACTCTGCTGCCTGATAAGGACAGCCTGGGGAATCTGCATGGACCCCCAGGGAGGGAAGGAGCGATACGGAGGTATTGTGCTCTTGCCTCGCTAGCAGCGTCTTTCCAAGCAGACAAACAAACAGTCCTGTCATTGTGAAACTCGCACAAGTCAGCAAAAGCAGTGTTTGCCCAGAGCCCCAGCCCTATAAAAAGAGACTTGGGAGCTAGGAGAGTTTGAGCAGGGATGGAAACGTGACCTGATCATCCTCTCCGGCTGGACCGTGAGTATTTCCCCCCACCCTCCTCTTTTCCTGGGATGGTGGGTTAAGGTAACTCCTCAAGGTTGAGAGTCCTCTCACTAAGACAGTGAACAAGCTAGCTTTCAAGTAGGGATAAGCAGTGCTTCCAATTAATAGCGCGGTAACTGACGGTTCTGGGTTATCCTTTCTAAATCAGTAATTGACGGTTCTGGGTTATCCTTTCTAAATTAGTAATCACATTATTTTAGTGGATGTTACTAATCCAAGAGTTTGTGTGAGGAAATAAACATATTTTTTATTGCGTTACTGTCTCAGCTGTTGCTATCGGACCTTCATAGCATGACACCAGCCCAGAAGGTGCTTTGGCTCCTCTGTGGCGGGTGACAGGATGCTGCTCACACACCTCCCTGCCTCTCTTGCAGGTGCACCTCCAGTCTCCAGACATGTCCTGCTACAGCCAGTGCCTGCCATGCTGCCCCTGCGGCCCCACCCTGCTGGCCAACAGCTGCATCGAGCCCTGTGTCAGGCAGTGCCAGGCCTCCACCGTTGTCATTGAACCCCCTCCCGTGGTGGTTGCCCTGCCCGGCACCATCCTCAGCTCCTTCCCGCACAAAACCA
Source organism: Apteryx mantelli (assembly GCF_036417845.1). Lineage (NCBI taxonomy): Eukaryota > Metazoa > Chordata > Aves > Apterygiformes > Apterygidae > Apteryx > Apteryx mantelli. Next base: position 7,322,395 of record NC_090005.1, on the reverse strand, counting down.
TCGTGGGATCCTCCACCTCTGCTGCTGTTGGCAACATCCTCAGCTGCGAGGGAGTCCCCATCACCTCTGCATGCTGGGACCTCTCCAGCAATTCCAGACGCTCCTGTGGCAGAAGGTGCCCCCCCTGCTACAGCTGCTGGCGATGGCACCACAGAAGGAATTCAGAAGCTGACACAGGCCATTGATTTTCTGAGGCTGAGAATCCAGGGCTCCCCTTGCAAAAGGAGGGCAGCAAAGGGGCTAGCGTGGGCTCCCTCAAAACACAGCCGACAATGTCTGACTTGCCTGTCTTCCACTCGCCCCTTTCTTTGTTGTCTTCGGCTTCACTGGCCATGACACACACCCCCACCCCCACCCCCCAACCCAGCCAAGGGGGGACCTGCTGGCCCCTCTCCTTCTGCGGGGCCAGCAGGCACACGCCCTGAGAAGACTGCTGTACTCAAGGGACACACATTCTTGCCTGCTTCTGGTGCTCCCTGCACTGCGGACCTAAGCTAGGAACAACCGGCGCAGCGGGACACGCGCCCGGCGCTGTGCGGGGCGGCGCGGAGCCAGGCGACCCCGGCGGGCGGAGCGGCAGCGCCCCACACCCTCACCCAGACCCCGCCCCAGACCCCGCCCCGCCCTGTAAACCCCTCCCGCGGCGGTTCGTGCCCCGCCACAGCCCCGACATGTCCCGCCGGGTCTCTCAGCGCGCAGTAATACACCGCGGCGTCCCGCAGCCGGGGCCGGGCGAGCTGCAGGACGCTGAACTGGCGGTCTGCGGCCACGAACAGGGTCCCCGGCGGGTCTTGCACCTCTTTGGACTCTTTGAGTGTGCTCACGATGAAGGCGGGACCTCGTCCCGGGAGCTGCCGGTACCAGTGGATGTAATCGTTGGTCTGTATTTTGGGATGTGAGCAGTTGATTTTGATGCTGGCGCCCTCGGTTGTCTCTGCCGACGGCTCCTGTTGCACCTGGGCTCTGCCCGCAGCCACTGCCGAGGAAAAGGCAAAAAAATCTCAGAAGATCGCTTTGCTTGCAGAGAAAAGGTCAGGCAGAGGGAGAGGGGAGGAGAAGACCGTTGAGGGACGGTAGGAAGGTCTTTTGAGAAGAAAGGATGGAGAGCAGCTTTCTCGAGGAGTGGCTCCTCGGAGAGAAGAAGTGAAGAGTGATGTTTGGAGGGCTGGTGCAAACGGAGAAGAGCCCGGAGGGAGGCGGTGAAAAAAGCAGGGCGTAAGGATTGAATGGAAGGATGGCTGCAGAAGGACAGGGAGGAAGGGGTTGGGGGTGTGGAAGAGGAATGAACCGCTGAGAATATGGAGGGAAGGTGGGACGGGTGTTAAGGGAGGGAGGGACGAGAAGAGGGCCGGGGGTCGGAGGTGTGCAAAGGAGCCCGAGGGCCAGAGGCGAGGGCGGCTCGAGGGTCGCGGGCCCCGCAGGGGATGTGACCCCGGGGGCTTCCCCAGACCCCCGGCCCGCCGCCGCCAGCCCCGCGCACCCAGGAGCACCGTGGCCAGCGCCGCCAGCCCTGAGCCCCGGCACCGCCGCATCGCGCCGCTCCGCTGCGCTCCGCGGCGCTCGGCCGCCCGCGCCTCGCTGCCCCCGGCAGCACCGACTCTCTGCTGCGGCGCCGCCGCCTCCTCTCGGCCGCCGCCGGCTCCGCCCCGGGGCTGCGCCCTGCCCCGGCGCCGGCCCCGCTTCTCGCCTGCGCCCGGCCCCTGGTCCTGCACTGGCGACCTAGGCGCGAGCAGTCGCGTTTCCCTCTTTAGACTCATTAAAGTTCTGCTGCATCCAAGCCTGGGCTTCCGTGTGTTTTTTCCCTCTGCAGACAGTGTCTCAAGGTGTACAGGGACAAAGGCATCACTTGGTGGGGTGCAGGGCAGGGTGGTGAAGGTAGGGGAGCAAGGTGACCCTTTCCCGGAGTAATGGGAGGGGCAGACACACTGCCACGGGCCCCTTTCGGGCACTGTCCCGTGGAGCTGAGGAAGACATCCCCAGCTACTGCAGAGATGCAACAGATGGACAAGCCTGTGGCCACTGCACAAGGCCCAGCCCACGAGCAGGGCAAGGAGGGCTGAGGGTGTGAAAACAAAGCTGGTATCCTGCCCTGCCTGGGACCTTATGGCCTTGCCACAGCACAGGGTAACCTGGGACAAGCACACAGCAGCCAGTGGCACTTGCTCCTTCCCTTTCCTGCCTTTGGTTCCACCCCAAAACAGCCCTTATGCAATCTTAATGCCTTAAGTAATCCCCAAATGCTCTTGCCCTGTGTCCCATAAGGTGTCCCAAACCCCTCGGCAGTAACCACACCGCCACTCCCACCACACACACACACACACACACACACACGTAGTCTGACAGCTGCTCTGCTGAGCCTCTTTGGATGATGCATCTTGAAGGGTTTCAAGCCTTGATCATGGAGATTGTGGAGATCGTGGCTCTCCTGGCACATCCCTGGGAGGAGCCCAGGTAGGGTGTCTTTTCCTCTGAGTATGTAACTTGGGTTCCCCCACCTGCCACTGTGCTCCCTAATGCTTGTGGAGGTGAGTCCCTGATGGGCTGAAGGCTCTCTTGAGATGGGCCTGCGAGTAGCTGGGGCAGGGTATTATGCAGGTTCCCCCACCTGCCATTGTTTCTCTGTGCTCTTTTGTATGTGTGTAGATGAGCTGTTTATCGCATAACCTAACACATTACAGGTGAGACCCAAACCCCTGCATTACCCCTTGCCTCACTGGAGCGTTTGGGGGGGGAATAAGCACAATCCAGAGTGAAAACAAGGGGAAGGTGAGACTAGGCAGGGGGGAGACGAGGTCTTTCACTGAAGCCGAAGTGGGGAAGAAGAAGGAGAGCTGCGTGTGTAGAGGATTGTTTGAACCTGCGTGTCCCTTTCTTTCCTAGGGCCCGAAACAGCGATCAGAAGTTTGTGCTGAGCGGTGATAAACTGAAATGAATACAGTTCCGGCGCTGAGACGGCCACGGCCCTCCGCGGGGGTGAGAGGCGCTTCTGCTGCCGCCCCGCTCCCGCCGCGGCCGCAGCGCCGCCGGCCCGGAGCCGCTGCCGGCCCGGTCGGCGGCGCCTGCTCCGGCGACGGCGCCGCGCTCGGGGGCTCGGTGCTGCGCTGCCCAACGCCGCGCCCGGCGGGGCGAGAGGCCGCGGGCAGCGCGCGGCGAGGAGTGGGGCTGAGCGCCGCCTGCTCGCGGGCAGCGGGGCCGGGCCGAGCGCGGGCAGCGCCGGCGCCGGCAGGGGCTGCCGGTGCTGGCGGGGACGGAGCAACAGGCCCGGCGGGGGCGGCGGGAGGGCAACTCGGCCCCGAGGCCCGCGGCACCTCCTCTGGCTTGGGCCCTCCGAGGGGGCACCTGTGCGCCGCCGCGGGGAGACGGCCTCGGGGCCTGGCTGCCTGCGGGGGCCAAGGCGACTTCTGGAGTCTTTCTCTCGCTCCTCTCCAGCCGTTAGAGCTTGTAGATTGAACCAGCTTTCCTTTCAGGATGGGGCCCAAGTCTCTTCCAGGAGCTGAACAGCCTGTGGCCCGGGTGATGGGGTGAGCTGTGTGAGCAGAGGCTTATCACCGTGGGCTTCACAGAGATGGGAGAAGCAAGGTATGCCTTCATGGAGTAAGAAGAAGGGAGGATTTTATTTATTTATTTTTTAATCAAGGAGCAATGATGGACCAACACGTTGGAGAGCAGTGTGTTCGAGCTAGTGTGTGTGGATTTCAGCTGTGTGGATTTCAGCTGTGGCAGGCAAGCCATACCTGGTCAATACATCCTGTGGTTCTTCTTGTCTGTATTTTTTGCAGTTCCTCTTGATCTAAGTCTTGAGTCTTTCTCTCTCCGCCCCTCACCCCCCCCCCACCCCTTAACCCCCTAAAGCATTTCATCAGATCATCAGATAAATGCCCATAATGGTAGGGATGAGTTACCTACCTACACATATTGGTGACTGCTGCTTAACTGCTGCTTTTTCTCTCTCTTCCTTTGTTTTATTGTCATGCATGCAAATAGAAGAAGGAAAAAGTGGGACAGGTTCTCTTTAGGTCAGCTCTCATGGCTGCAGATAAAGGAAAGGAGAAAATAAGAAATGGAAATGAATCTAATTTTCAGCGGTCTCCCTCTCAAAGCAAGAGATAGCCAGGTTGTTTTGGTGGGGACCAATGTGCCTCCTGTTATTAATAGGGATCATGTGAGTGCAATGACTGTGCATGTGACTGTGGATGTGTGTGCACAGATGTAACTTTATGTATTTAAAGAGCATGACATTTTGAAAGCTACAAGGAACAGAAATGGGCCAATGAAGTCGAGAAATGTTTCCCAGACTACCTTGTACTCGATTGTGCAGTGTTCAGTGCACCTTTACCGCATCAGGACTGACAAGACGGCGCCTTCGTGCTGGACCTTACAAGGACACTTTACAGCACCCCTGCCTAGTTTGGTGTTTTGAGAGGAGTGAAAAAGAGACACAGTGTATAGCAGGGCTTCTTCAGCTCTGGGGATAACAAAACTGTGTCCGAGTATGGTACATGAGACTGGAGAGAGCATCATAAGCACAGCCTCAATTCTGGATTCCCGGACCCAGCTTTTGCAGCCTGCAGGGAGTCTGTCTTGTTGCAGACACACAACCCTCTGCTGCCATGCGAGTGTGTCGCTGTGGCACCGCTCCCTGCTCTGGAGCTGAGACTAGCTGTCACCCATAAGGACCCCACAAGAACCCCAGGGAGATGTAAGGCTCCATTTAGGTCCTTGCTTATTTATTTATTTATTTGTTCCTTGCAAACGTGGGGAACACTGGGGTCTTTGGCAATCAGGGCTGTTCTGCATGCTTTATTTTATCCCTCACACACATAGGGTTTTTTTCTTTTTCCCTTGCAGTTAGAAAACACCCACATGAATCTCTGTCAAAACACCTCCTGTAAGGGCAGCCAGGCAGGGCTGGCCAAGTGCCTGATTTCCCTGCTCAAGAGCAGGTTTTCAGGAGTTTGCAAACAGTGGGCAAGAGGGGCTGCAGGCTGGCTCCAGGAGTTCTGGTTCCCAGCAGGGTTTGCCCAGCTGAGCCGGCTAGCAAGGGCAGCAGAGTAGGGCAGTGCTGCCCCAGCTGGTCAGCCAGGGGCAGCCATCTCTGCACAGCCAACACAAAACCCATGGCCCACACACTGGGACAGGGTTGGCTGCATCAACCCAAGAGGCAAGCTAACAACTCAGTCTAATTCCTAGGAGACTGCAGAGGTGATGCTTGGGGATACTTGGTTCTCCTGGGAGAGAGAGAGGATGGTGCTGAGTCCTGCTGCGGCATGGCGAGCCAACAGCATGACTGTTCTTGACTCCAGATGCTGGCTGAAGATGGGGAAGAACAGGGAAGCCAACTGGGATTACAAGACAATACTCAGGGACTCTAGCTGCCTTTGCTTCCCCCTGCCAACTCCACCACTTGTTTCAGGCTCACAAGAAAGTCGGAGTCCTCCAAACTCAGTCATTTCCAGTGGAGGCGAGAGGGGGCTTAGCAGGAAGGCAGCTCAGAGAGTTTCTGTGCCTCTTCATGGGATGCAATGCATAGGCTAGGAGTATCCCAGCCCTTTTCTACCCCTCACCCTGCCACACTCTCCCCCACAGATCTCCTGAGCTGGCAGCAAAATCTCCCCAGCAATGCACCCCCGGCCTGGCTGCGGCCTGGCTGCAAGCACAGAGGAGCTCCGCAAGCAGTTCAGTGAGACCTGATGTGCGCACATGAGTTTTCGTGATCCTGCCAGGCTGAAAATGCCCGTCTCTTCCCAACCTTTGACCCTCACAACCTTACAAGGATTGCCAAAAGGAGACTGCTTTCCAGGCCCAACAAGAGACACCAGTGGCAAGTACTGGTTGTGGGGGGATGCTCCCAGCTTCCCCCCCACACCCCCCCCACACACATTTGGTGCCAGTTACAAGTAGCCTGGATTCCTGTGTTTCACACTCCAAAAGGGAGGATGTCAAGACTTTGAGATAAGGCCTGCTTCAGCACCTGGGCCTTGAGAAACAAAAGCCTCCTCTCACTGCTGGGGCAGTGTTAATTGCTGTGGTCAGGACTGTCTCCTCCTCATTAGGACCCTGAGACATAACACCTGCTTTCATGGCTGGGGCCCCACTGCAGACTGGAATTAACTCCTTCTTACCCCAGCTAGGGGATCTCTCCTTGGGACCCCCACTGCAAGAGTAAAGCAGTCATTCACAGTCACTCAAACTCCTTTCTTCAGTGCTGAAGAGTGCACAAGGCAGCTAGCCTACCATTGGGGGTGTTTGGCCATCCCCACCCCATGCCTGTGGGTGTGATCCTCATAACAAGGAGGAAGGAGAGTTGAACCCTGCAGCAGCCAGGAACTAGGGACTGCACCTGTGTGAAGAGAACTGCAACTGGCCTAGTGACTCCACCTCCACCTTCCCCTGGAGGGTGTAAATAGGTTGGGCCTGGAGGCTGTCTTTGGCTGTTTGTGGGTGACAGTGGGTCTGCCAACTTGTGGAACCCCTCGGGACGGGGATGCCCTCCCACAGTTATTTCCCTGGGATTGAGTGTACGTTGGCCGCTGAGGCAATGCGTGGGTAAGATCAATCAGAATTGGTTTGCCTAGTTCATTCATTTGGGTATTTACAGTTAGTATAAATTAGCTGTCTTTTTCTGTTCACTAAGTAGTTACTGTTAGCATAACTTTTAGTGTAATTAGAAATAAGTATTCTAGTTGAGCTGAGTTTCTGTTAATAAGAATTGCTGCTTTGTGCCATTGCAGCTTCTGTAGTAAATTTTGGTCTTTGAAACAAGCTGTGGAGTCATGCAGTAAATCTCCTTCTCCCCCTCCTCCCCTTCCTCACGCCACAGGAAACCCACACGGTCCGGGACTGTAAGGTAGTCGGTTGTCCCGTGATGCTGTTGTTCAGTGAGAGCCTGGATCATCTCTCACTCCTGGGTTTGTCCTCCAGAACCACCTGGGTGGGAAAAGACCTGCTGCAAGAGGTGTTTTCCCCCAAGTGCCCTCCTACACTGAGCAGGAGGAAATTGCATGCAGATTGTCACAGGGGACACCTTGGTGCATGCCCTTTGCTCCTCCCCACCTCAGTATATCACCCTGCTTGGGGTCAGGGCTCCAGCTCTTGCTGAAGCTGTGTGAGGGCATCCCTTAGGTTTCCAGCAATGCCCAGTCTCAGAAGGTCCCTCCTCTCTGCCCTCCAGGCAAATGTCCTGTTTAAAAAAAAAAAGTATATCTTTAAATATATATATATATAAATATATATCTATATCTCAAGAGGTACATGAGTCCCTGACCGGGATTGTCCAGCCCTCAGTGCTATGCAGAGAGCAGAACAGCCCACCAGCTCCATGTGAAAAATGTGTGGGCAGTGTGGTGCTGTGCTGGAGTGTGGGGAGAACACTTGCACAGCAGAGGCTTTTTCACTGCCTCCCTCCTTCCTGTGAAGCCACTGGCACCAGCCCCTTTCAGAAAGAGGATCTTTGACTGGAGATGCCTGGATGTGGAGGGAAGAGGGCACTACCAAGGGAGAGCTGGAGCTCAGCCTTGCGCAGAGACACCCCCTTCCTTCCCCAGGTTCCTGCACAGCCAAGGAATGTGCTTGCACCAGGGTTTCTTGCATATAACAGAGGTCCAAGGCCATAGTGGAGACCTTGACTTCCTCCAGCTGGAAGAGACGTATTTCCCCATGGTGTTCAGCAATGTGGTGAATCAGCCCCTCTCCTTGAGGCCAGTGGCTGCCTGATAGGAGACCAGCTGAGGGCCTGGCCTCTCCTGTGCTGCTGTCAGAGCAAGGCATCAAAGGTGGAGGTCTGGTAAATCTGGGTGATCTGGAAGGTGCCTGTCTCCTCCACTGTGACTAGTTCCTCTTATGGGGGGGGTGGGGGTCTGGCCCATGGCACCTGGAAGAAAGCAAGGGCCAGGGACTGCACAGGGAAAGGCTTCAGGACACAAAGGAAGAGGGGATGCAAACCCGTCAGGGAAGAAGGCTCCCTCTCCCTTGCTCTGCAACAGGAGCCCCAGGCTGGGGACAGCAAGGTGGTGAGTGGTTTGGGGCAGGATCTGCCTCTTGTTCTGCCCCTATTACATGAGTGGTTAAATTATTTGCATATTGCTTACACTGCACTTCTCACTTATGCATGCCCAGTGGGGAAAGGTTTGCCCACAATCAGGGGTCTGCAACCTAGTGGGTGTGATATTTAGCATTATAATGATATTATAATGAAGAAAGTTCACTCTCGGTTACAGCTAGTTGTTGTTTTTTCGCTGAATGATTAGATATATACAGGTTCCCAGGAAGTTCCTAACTGGAAGGATGAACATCGGGCGCTAACAGTGATTAGGAGTTCCTCCCCTGTTCACCCTTGGCAGCTTTAAAGATAGGTGCTCCAGTCCTAAATCTTAACCATTTAAGTTCCTTCTGAAGTGAAATTCGCAAGTTCAGTTAATAATTCAGATAACAGGATGACTCCTGGGTGCCCAAGTACACACAAGAAAGGAAGCCCTGGCAGTGTTGACTTGCTGAAGGAGACTGGGGGCCACAGCATGCTGCCTTGCATGTGCCAGTCTGGAGGGAGACTGGCACTCCCTAATGATGTCAACTGGATGAGAGCTTGCAAGTCCATTCATGGGCTTTGGCTTTGATAAGACCAGCTTTTTGTGCTGCAAAGACAGAAATGGGGGTGTGCAGAATAGCTGTGAAAGAGCTGCAAAACATTGGTGCCAGGATGGGTCAGAAGAGAGGCAGAGAAAGATGGGCAGAAGGGGAAAGAAAGGCAGGAGCAAATTGTCTGAAGAGAATGGGGAGGAGGAGTCTCTTCCCTGTCTCCTCTGCTCTTTGCCAGCAGTGACAACACCTGGAGAAAACTGCTGCAAGAACACATCTGGGAGCTGAGATTTCCCAGCATTTTCCCATTATTCAAGAGCAGTTGCCTGCAGTGACCTGGTAAGGGTGGTGAGGGTTTCCTGGTGCAAAGAAGAACTGTGCCTCGCGGCAAAACCCGTACTTACCTAGCAATTGCCTCAGGAAGGCAGTGAGGACGACATACCTGAGGTGCATACTTAGATGGACACTCCTGTTAGGAAGTGACAGTCAGAAAACCACTTCCCAGCCCAGAGAGAGCAGAGCTTGTTATAGGCAAACGCGACAAATTGACAACCACTCGGGCCGGGTTGCATAAATCCCAATTTATAAAATAATTGAGCAAGTCACAAGTAAGCAAAACAGCGCTGGGCGGCCGGGGAGTCTCCTGCTCCACCAACGGCACGCGCAACCCCCCCCTCACAGTCTCCTTACATGAAATTCCAGTTCCAGGTATACGGGGCACCTCCTGTAACTTCTGCGGTTGCGCCAGCTGTTGCTAGGGGGTCTTCTTCAGCCCTCTGGTGGTCGTGGGGATGAAGGCTGGAGTCTTCCTCTGCATTGTGTGCCATGTTAGGCTATCTAAACTAACATTGCCGCTTCGCTAGCTCAACTCAATTTTCTCAGGCGGGGTACATGCCCCCCACCACAGGCTGTAGGATGTTCCCACAGATGTTCCCAAGGCTGTTTCTCACTGATGTAACAAATTAGCACATACCACAATACAAGATATTCCCAAGGCTGTTTCTCACTTTGATGCAACAAATTAGCACATATCACAAGCTGTCAGAAATGAGTCCACGGGGCAGGGAGCAAAGGTAGAAGTGGGGAAGAGAAAGTGCTTGTTGTTATCATGCCTGAAATGCTCCCTCGGTGTTTCTCGCTCCTCCGGCAGTGACACAGTGTTGCTCCCTCAGCCAACAGGCCACTGAATGCCTTGACAGCAGAGGGGACCTGGGAGCTCTGGGCTCCCCATGGCAGGAAGCATCTGTTCTTGGTTTGATCTCCCAGTGGAGTCCTCTCCTCAGCGGTTAGAAGTGCTTGCTTTTCTGCACACCCTCGGCTTGGCCACTTGTGATTTCAGGGGGTTCTTCCCCACCGCGGTTTCACATCTTGCACTTCCTCAGCTCTCTGGGGAAGGTGCTATTTCCTCTTGAAACAGAAGTATCCTCCACCTCTGGGGCTTCTGCCCTTTTCCTCCTCCGGGGCCTGGGAATGATACCTCTCACCAGAATTCCCAGAAGTAGGTGGGCAACCCTGCTCTGCACCACCCTGGGGAGTCTGGCTGTGTCCTGTTCCGGCAGGATAACCTGCAAGCCCCGGTCCACACTGCCCACACATTTTTTCACATGGAGCTGGTGGGCTGTTCTGCTCTCTGCGTAGCAGCAAGGGCTGGACAAACCCAGTCAGGGATTCATGTGTCACCGAAAACTGTCACGGAAATCAGGAGTGAAACTCCTTAACACCAATGCAGCATTAAGAAGGCGGCATTCTCTTTATTATGGCGCCGGATGCGCAGGGGATCGCTCTGCCCAACGGGCATGCCGTATGTTGCATCAGCCAAAGTTTATATTGCTCTGTTACATACACATGCACTAAATTTCCTGGAATGATTATACATATTCATTCTATTTCCTGGAACTAATAATCATATTTGCATAGTCATTACACATGCGGTCTGAGTCTCCGAGGGGCTTCTATGGGGGTCCCTGGTGGTCTCTGGTGGTTGCTGAAGAGGTGCCTCCTAGTGTCTTTCCATGAACTTTGAGCTCCTTTTCCATATATGGTCTCAGCTTGGCTCATCTCTTTGTTTGAAAAAGCTGTCTCGTTCCCTATCTTGGTTTCTGCTGGTTTAGCTGTACTCCTTCAGGATGTACCAGTCACAGTTGCAAGAATTGTGTCCTTGGGTGTATTCTTGTCTGAGACCCCCGGTAACAGTTTACATCTTGAGATATAGATATATTTTTATATATATTTATATATATACATAACCTGTCTCCAGTGGGGGCTGTGGACTCCCACAAACCCAGAGGTGACAAGCACATCTTCTTGTATGGCTGAAGGGGGAAAAGCTGCAAATTAGGAAGTTGCTGCCTCCCCAGGGTGTACATGAGGCACTCCTTGGGGTGCTGGTCTGTGAAGCCTGTGCATAGGGCAGCCCTGAACCTTGGAACAGGAAGGAGACGGGAAGGGGTGGGGTAATGAGGATGGGAATACACCCCCCCCACACACACACACACATACACACCACCACCTCCTTTTTGGATCAACTCTCGAGGGACCCCATGTACCAGCCACAGGAGCGAGAACAAGCTGTGTTCATTTTGTTTAAGTCTGATTTAGGCTTTGCTCCAAAAACCTCCACAATGATAATGATAACAACAACAACACTATTACCACAACTACTACTATGAAAAATAATAATAATAGTAGTAATAATACTAATTTTTAACCTTCTAAGACCTGGAGCAGTAAGGCCAGCAGGCTCTCTCCTAGCCCCCTTCAACCCATGGAAGGGCTGCACCTCACATGCTGTAGAAGGGGATTCCTAGACATGTGGGGACACCCAAGACTGACACAGCCTTTTCCTGTGGAAAAGGCTCTCCTTCCTTGACTCCTGTGTCTCCTCTCTCCATCCCCAGTACCTTGCCTGCGTTGGCTGCACCTGGCTCCTGTACAGTGCCTGTCCCCAAACCCCTCTCTGGACACCCCAAGGCTGCAGCTCTCAGACATATGAAGGAACACCACGCCTGAGCCCTGCAGTCCCCAACTCTTCCTGCCAGTCCCTCCAGGCAGTGTGAAATCTCTCCTTCTGTCTGAATGAAGGAATTCATAAGACAGGGAAGCCCCTTTCCTGTCAAACCATCTCAGCCTCAGAGCGATCACAGACCACTACAAAAAGCATTCTTGTATTTTTCTCATTTCCCCTTAAAACAAACACACCCCTTCCCAGGCACTACTAGCCTTGGTTTCTTCATAGCCAGTTAGATCTGCATTTGCACGGGCCTTCGCCTTTAACTGTAGAAAATCCCGTTTTCACACTTTCCATAGAATCATAGAATGATGAATGATTTAGGCTGGAGGAGACCTCTGGAGGTCATCTAGTCCAAGCAGATGTCATGAGATCATGTTGCTCAGGGTCCTGCCCAGTTAAGTCTTGAATACCTCCAAGAATTGCTATTTTACAGCCTCTCTGGGAAACTTGATCCACCCTCAGGGTAAATAATAATAATGATGTCCTAATTTCTAATCCAAATTTCCCATGTTCCAACTTGTGTCCATTGCCTTTCACTCTCTTGCTGAGCACCTTTGACTTTGAGAAGACCCTGCCTCCAGGTGGCTTTTTAGCCTCCAATCAGGTAACTGTGGACAGCAAGAAAGGCTTCCTTTAGCTCTCTCTTTTTAAGGCTGAAGAAGCCCAGGTCGCCAAGCCTCTCCTCGTGTGTCATGTGCTCCAGCCCCATGACCTGCTCGGTGGCCTCTGCCAAACTCACACCTGCATGTCAGTGCCTCAAGAAGCTGAAAGGGGCCTTCCCCCAGGGGAAATGTTGTCTCTTGAGTCAAGCCTTTGGGGGAAAATGCCCTGGGAAGCAGTGCCTCCCTTCCTAGTGTTAGAAATACTGCAGACAGCCGCATGGAAGAATCATCCTCTGAGCTCTCGCCAGACACACTGTGCGTCCAGCTCTCTGTCTCCAAATGTGGCCAGGAAAACACAACAGATGTGAGCGCACTAACTCAGCAGACTAACTCATGCCCTCTGCCTGCACTTCGCAGTGACTGCTCAGTCTCTGAAGGGTCCCCCAGCAGCATCCTCAGCAATGCTAAGTCATGGCATTCACTTTTCAGGACATCTGGCAAAGCTGTGACCATAAAAGAACAGGGAAAGATTAGTCCCATGGGCAATCAGGATCAATGTAACATGCTGAGAAAAAAGCACGCAGGTCATTTCAACTGTCATTTTGGAATGAGTTAGTGATGCCCCCATATTCAAACATGTTTGTTATCTGGTCTCCCACACGTCCCACTTTTCTCACAAAATCCTGAATCTTCCATCACACGTCTTTGGGTGCTTCAAGAGCAAGAGGACACAACTGAAATCATCCTCCAGCTGGCATCCAAACCACTGCTTTCTTTCCCGTCCAAGTGGGAGCGCAGCTACTCATCCACCTTCCTGTCCCCCACAGGCACAGGCCACCTCTTTTCTCCAGGTGCCTCATTCTCCTTCCCTCCTTCTCATTCTCTCTGTCCTGTCTCTCCTTCGCATGCATTCCCCACCCCCTCCTTGGCACAAAGACTGAGCTCTGTGTGGCACCTCAGGAGGCCTCACTGCAAACACCTGCACATTTACTCGCCCAGGGAGGAAAACCCACACAGTGTCTCCTTCCACCACAGCTGCTCTCCAGGGCCAGCTCTTTGCTCCACCAAACAGAGCTTAGCACCACAACAGCACTGCACACAGAACAACAAACTGGATCCCAGAAACAGGGGGACCAGGTAATCCTTTTGGCAGAGAAACCCACACTCACTCAGGGACATAGGGACTCCCCCCAGACAAGCACTGGTGATTCCCCACAGCTGCAGGAGACACATGAAAAGGAGTGGGACATCTTGAGGGGATGGAGCAGAGAATCTTCTCCATTGTCTGGCAGAGGCGACCTGCTCGAATGCTGAGAGTTTGCCTCATTCCCAGATGCAGGGCTAGGAAGGGATTTTCCCTCCTCAGGCTACCTACGCTAGGTGGTATAAAACCCTAAGGACAGTCGTGTCTCCCACGAAGGGCCCTCTTCTCCAACAGTGGCCATCAGTGGTGGCTGAGGAAAGAACAAGAGCTGGACAAGCAAGTAGGATACTGCTCCTGCATACGCGCCCCTGGGACACAATTAGTTTCTACAGCTCCGGGGTGTTCCTGAGTCTGGTGTGGCTTATGTGCTAATAGCTCTGCAGTAGCTCTCCTCCCAGGTCAGGCTCCCCTTGAAACCGTGTCAGTTTTGCTATACCATTTTGATCATTTCCCAGGACCCTGGATCTAGGCACATCTATTCAAGTCCCACTGACATCTGCTTAAGGACACTTCTTCCCGCTGCATGGGCAGGGGAGGCAACAATCCAGCCTCACCACAGCCCCCAGGTGCTGTTGCTGGGCAGGCGGAGCTCAAAGCTACATGCAAACAGAGGCAAGGAGAGAAACACTCCTCAGAGCACCCACACACGCCTTTCTGTGCAAGGCTGCACGCTGAGGGCACCAGTGTGGGCTCAGTGCACAGAGATAGACAGCACTGTCTTGGAGCTCAGCGTTCTGCACATGGAGAAGCACCTGGGAGTTCTCCACAGACAGCACAGAGGAGAACCTTCCTTACTCCGCCTGAGGTTTCCTTTTTCGCACTTGCAGTAACAGTTTAGGGGGCTGCGTTGGGAGCTGCTGGTACCAGAAGATGTAGGGATCAGAATAGCTGGTGGAGAAATTACAGCGCAGCGTTGTGTTGTGTCGCGCCTGGATGGTGGCTTCTGGTGGGAACTGGAGCACAAAGTCCTTTTGTGCATGACCTGTAAAGCCAGAAAGGCACTTCAGCACTGCTTGTCTCTGTATCCATCTATCTATCACTTCATCAGCTCTCTCACTATCCCCCATCTCCATTCTTCACTTTTCACAGCCTAGGAAAGACTAAGGGGTTTGTCTGTCCACTCTTCTTTCTGCAAGGTCTTGGTGCTCCTCATAGGCCAGGCTGTGAGCTCATCCTGATTTTCATCAGTAGCTCTTTGGGCTGTGAGGCCATCAGGTGTTTCTGTATGTGTCACTGGCTTTTTGCCCCTCCTGGAGATCAGAAGCAGCTGTATTAACTGTTGCTCTCTCCTTCTGCCTCTCCTAGCTCTGTTCCTACTTCTCACTGTAACATTCATACCACTGTGTCTGTCCATGCCCTGGCTTTTGAAAGCTTTCCACCTCTCCCAGCATGGACTTAGCCTTCTCTGAATGCCCTTCAAGCATTTTGTCATTCCAGCATAGATTGGCAACACTTTTTTCAAAGACACCCAGGAGAGAATTTCCCATATCTAGCACTGGTCCCCCCTCCCCTCCCCCCTTGCATTTCTCTCTCTCTCTAAATACATATGGATAAACAGTGCACATAAAGGCTCTTGTTTTCTGAGAAAGAGATGTGCGGAGCCTTATTCCCCCTTTTATGCCCATCACTCCTGGCATCCCTCAGAGTACTTGCTGTGCTCCAAACGCAGCCCCCTGCTCTCCCTGCAGGAAGACTGCCAGGTCCCCACAAAGTCAGAATTTGCATGCCCCCCTCCAGCACTGACAGGACACTCCCTTGTTCTGATCCTCCCCTGCCTGAAAGTCGTGTCTCACCAAAGTCTGCCAGTCCCACGAAGGCTGCCAGAAAAATCAGGGCCATGTCACGATCTCCACTCCACGAGGTGTCCGCTATCTCCGAGAAAGAGGGTGCTGAAGATTCCAGGTCCTGCCTTCCCCTCCCTCTGCAAGCTCAAAGCACCCTCCAGGCCTCAGCCCAGAGGGTGGAGCAAAACTCTCTCACTGCTGCTCCACACAGATCTCCTTGGGACCTTACACCTCTGCCCCAGGGAGGCTCTCTGGAGAAAGGAGCTGCAGCTGTTAAAATGCTCAGCCTAAGGAAGCAATCAAGTTGCCCCCTTCTCTGTGCTCCATGTTCCCAAGGGCCAAGGGGAGGCTTCTTCAGCACTGGGAGGTTCCCATGTGCACTCAGGCCACGTCCGAGCTCTTTCACAACCCAATAGCTCCAAAGGTGCTTGCATATCCTCTCACTCAGACATACCCAGCTGTAGCACTGCTGCCTTTGAACTCTGTGCCGCATTGGCAAAGGGGCCCCGGGCACCTAAAATATCACGTAGGAGCCTAAGACTGTGCAGCCTGCTGTCAGGCACAAGGAGGCTGCTGGGTGTCTTCCTGCTTTTTGCCCCTCCTGGAGATCAGAAGCAGCCCAGCCATCCCCCAGCAAGGAAGAAGTGTCCGTGGTGAACTTCCCCTGCCATCCAGAGCCCAGCCCGAGACAGAGGCTTGTGCCCACCCCAGCACAGGATCAGGAAGGGCCCCTCTGCACTCGCTCGTGTCCCCCTTGTCCCTAGGTACTGTTTGAACAGAGGTAGGGCCAGACACAGACAAAGGCACCTGCACCCAGGCTGTCTCTCTCCACAAGGATTTTCCTTCTGTTCTCCCTCAGCCAAGGAAGAAGCTCCTCAAGGAAAAGGTCTCTGGGAAAAGCACCTGCTGCAGAAACCCTCAACCAGAGGCAGACACACTGCCCCCTCTGGCAGGGGCGAAGAAATCACAGCACAGCCCTTTGCTTTGCTGAAAAGCCCTCTCCACCCCTTCAAGCAGCCACGTGGGCAACCTCCAGCTCCTTGTGCTAACCTGGGTCTCCAGGAGTCAGATACTGGAGAGACAAGGGTGGGCTGCAAGTTGGCTACTGGAGGCACCAGGAGCTCCCAGCCGGCTACTGGAGAGTCCATGGCGTTTGGGAATCAGCTACAGGTAAGGCCACAGGTCTGGACCAAATGCTGGAGAGCCCTCTTTGCCTCTGTTGTGTGTCTGTGTCATGTGCATGAGGCAACTGGGAGACCAGGTGATGCCGCGCCATCTGTCGATAGGCCTGAGTGTCTAAGGCGAGTTACCGGAGGAATCCACCATGTCCACAGTGTGCACGCGTAGATCTGTGCACCGTCAACTCTTGTGGGGCTGTGGGCACTGGGGGTTCGTGTGTCGAGGTGCCAGCAAATGGGGAGACCAGGAGATCCTGATCAGCTCAATCGCGCCATCTCCGGGCACCGCGGGCATCACTACCATTCAGGTTGCTGTTTCCTCATCCGCCGCTGCTGCGGCGGGGCTACGTCTGTCTCCGTCACGGCCGGGGCGGGAGCTCCTTGCCTGCTCGGCGGCTTGGGAGCCATTTCGGGGCCCCTCCCGCCGCCGCCGCCCCGGCGCAGCAGGACCCGCGGCCCGCGCTGTGTGGGGCGGCGCAGGGCCAGGCGACCCCGGCGGGCAGAGCGGCAGCGCCCCAGACCCACACCCAGACCCTGACCCCGCCCCAGACCCAGACCCCGCCCCGCCCCGCCAACCCCGCCCGCGGCGGTTCGTGCCCCGCTACAGCCCCGACCTGTCCCGCCGGGTCTCTCAGCAAGCAGTAATACACCGCGGCGTCCCGCAGCCGGGGCCGGGAGAGCTGCAGGACGCTGGACTGGCGGTCTGCGGCCACGAACAGGGTCCCCGGCGGGTCCTGCACCTCCTTGGACCCTCTGACAGCACTCACGATGAAGGCGGGACCTTGTCCCGGGAGCTGCCGGTACCAGTGGATGTACTCGTCGGCCTGTATGTTGGGGTGTGAGCAGGTGATGTTGATGCTGGCTCCCTCGGTGGTCTCTGCCGACGGCTCCTGTTGCACCTGTGCCCTGCCCGCAGCCACTGCCGAGAAAGAAGACAAAAATGCCGAAAATCACTTTATGTCGGTGATTTGCTGTCTCCGGCAGCCGGTTCCGCGGGAGAATCCCGGAGAAAGGGTCGGGCAGAGGGAAAGCAGCAGCGAGACAGAGGCAGTCGGGACGGATGGGGACATGCGGCCAGTGGCTGGGGTGGAGAAGGATCTCTGCATCGGTGTGTGGAGAGCCTGGAGAAGGCTTAGAAGTTTGGCGCGGATGCATGAATGGATGGGTTGGAAGTCAGACGGGTGGAAGGACGGATGAAGGCGGGAAAAGTAGACAGGAGAGACGAGGTGTGACGGTGAACGAAGGACGGCAGATTGCAGGGCAAGAACAAATGCTGACGGCACAGGGGAATGAATGGATGGATGGAATGACGTCAGGAGCAGCACAGGAAAGCCGAGTTGTACTTCTAAGAAGGATGAAGAAGGATGAGCAAAAGGGGCGAGGGGGGACCCGGAGAGCTGGAAGAGGAGAAAGGGAGATGGCAGATAAGGGAGGGAGGCAGAAAGACCGACTTAAAAAAGGAGAAAAAAGTGATGGCGCTGTCCCCGCGGAGAATGCCCCCGGACACAGCCCCGGGCCCCCAGCCCCACCGCCGCCGCCAGCCCCGCGCACCCAGGAGCACCGTGGCCAGCGCCGCCAGCCCTGAGCCCCGGCACCGCCGCATCGCGCCTCGCTGCCCCCCGCCAGCACCGACTCTCTGCTGCGGCGCCGGCGCCTCCTCTCGGCCGCCACCGCCGTCGTCAGCTCCGCCCCGGGGCTGCGCCCTGCCCCGGCGCCGGCCCCGCTTCTCGTCTGCGTCCGCGCCCGTGACGGGCCGTGGCGGGGAGGCGAGAGGGGCGGGAGCGGGGCGCTCGGCTCCGTGCGGCACAGGGAGGCGGCGGGGCCGGGCATCGCGGCGGGGACGAGCCTTCACGTCCCCTGCACAAAGCGGAGAGCGACGAGCCGCGGTGCCGGGGGGAGCCGGCGCTCCCGGAGCTCCCGAATCCCGGCCGCGGTAACGGCTCCTGCGCTGCTACACGGGAATAGCGCACCCCAAAAGGACACCAACCCCACCAGGTGCCGCCGGCTGCTGCTGCTGCCCGAGCAGCTGCTGCCGCCGGTCGAGTGTCCCGTGAAAGCCCGGCAACAGCGGCGCCGAGAAAGGCAGCTGCGAGCGGGAGCGAGACGGCGCCGCCGCTCAGCCGCGGGGCCTCAAGCGGGAGCTGCCCGCAGGGACCCTGGGTGTGCGGAGTGCGGGTAGGGGCTGCCCCGCACGGGCACCTTGGCCACGGGCACCCCGGCTGCCCTGAAAGTAGCGATGGGGGGAGTGGCAGAGCAAAAGTGAATGGCAGGAACCTTTGAAAGTTAGCTACATTATATATTATGTACATTTTTACATTTCATACTTTTCTTTCTGGAAATGCAGTAAACGCGAGTTGTTTGCCGGGAGATAAAGAGCCTCTGGATTCTCTTTCTCACTTACATTTTAGTATCATGGAGAGCCTCAGCTGTTAGAGGCAGGCTGAAGCTGATGCAAAGCAAACTGCAGCTGTCCTGGATAAATGCAGGAAGGAGCTAATGCTGAAGAGCTGGTACCAGGAGAAGGGGTGTTTACTGCAGAAGAAACAAGGAGGGGGCAGTTGAGCAGGTGACAGAAGAAAAGAGAGCTGCTGGGAGAGCAGTGATCACTGGTGCCTGCTGTCCTTTGTGAGGAGCATTGTGACAGCACAAGAAAGTGAACATGGCCCTGAAGGCAGACTTAGAGAAAACAAGAAAAGGCTGTAAATTATAGGAGGTAATAGCAATGTAAATTTTACAGTGTCGTTAAAACTGCAGGAATGGGAGAGGTGGTCCAGCAGCTTGTGAAGCCATCAACACAGAAGAAGCAGTTCAGGTGAGAGAGAGAAAAGACCCCAAAGCAAATCAAGGAAGTCTGGAAGTGTTTCCCAGAGGAGCCTGTCCTTTACCTGATCGCACAGCATGGGGTGTGTCTTTGGCCCATGGGGCAGTAGAAGGCGGCATGTGCACGCAGGGTGTTGTGGGGATATCTGACAGCAGCTCTGCAGGCACGGAGTGTGCGGGACCGGGTGGGACAGAGGTGCCAGGGTGGAGCGGTGCTTCCTGGAGGTCGAGGACCGCAAACCCAGCCCACTGCCCTCCCCTGCTGGGGTTTTCTGCCCCTGCTCAGGGCCCTGAGCCCGGTGCCGCTCTGTGCACCCAGCAGTGGCCAGGGTGTGGAGCTGCCTCCCTGCTGTGCCCTGAGCTCGCCTGCTGCCCACGGGTCTCGGAACCGTGGCAGAGCCACCACTGCTGCTGCCCACCTGCCCTCCCAGTGGGGACTGTGACCAGGATTCACCCCTGGGGACACACGTGTCCCAGAGCCTGGCCCCGGAGAGGCCTTGCTTGTTGTGGGAGCCTGGAGCGCACCTCTGCCCTGGTAGCACCAAGGCAAGGGCTGCCTGAGCTTTCTTGCCCTGACACTGTCCTGAGCACTAACCCCCCACCCTGGAAAGGGTGAGTCCTGGCCAGTATCCCTTTCTGCACCCAGAGCTCTCCCTGCAGGGGCATTTGCAGTCCTGCTGCTGCTGGCTGCTGCCCACAGCTGGGACAGGTTTTCCCTGCATGTGCGCATGTGTGTGCAATTCCTTCCATTCACTTATGATGTTAATGAGCTGAAGGGGCCAACAGGGAATCACAGTGCAACTCTAGCCTGACTCAGGCATCCCACTGAGGGCAAGTTGTGGTGACTGCCCAGGTTCCCCCCGACTGCTGCAGTGTTCCTGCCAGGTGTCATGTAGGGAGGGGAGAAAACAACAAAAATCCCTCACAAATCTCTGTTTGCAGTCATGGTTGCTATGAGTGTCTCTTCACTGGCAGCAGTCTGGCCCTTGGGAACTGGACACTCCCCTTCCTCAGGCACAGCCCAGGGCACAGGAGGACAGAAAGGCAGGAGAGGTGGGAAAAGGCTGAGACACTTCCTTCATCAGAGAAGAGAAAAGAAGCATCAGCCTGGCTGGAGAGTGCCCAGCAAGAGTAAGCAGGCACAGCTCCAGCCGCAGCCTGGGACAGCTGAGTGGCCTGAGCCAAGCAGGTCCCTGAAGTGTTTCAGACATGCTCTTCTGAAGTCCAGAGGATCTACAGTCTGAGGGTCACTGCAGCCAAGGCTGCCCTTGACCTTTACATCATCCAGCAGTTTTTTCTTGTTTGTGAGGAGCAGATACAACGGAGCATCTCCCCATGTCAGTTCATCGATGACCTGCACCAAGAAATTGTCTTCAAGATGTTCCAGAAATCTTCTGAACTGCTTGTGCCTAGCTGAGTTGCCTTTGCAGCAGCTGTTGGGGTGGTTGAAGTCACTGAGGAATACCAGGATCCGGGACTGCGAGGCTTTCCCTGCTGCCTAAAGAAAGCTTCCTCTGTCTCCTCTTCTTGACCAGGAGGTCTGCAGCAGACATCTGCTTCAATATCACCTCTGCTGGTCTGCCCTCTAATCCTCATCCACAAGCTCCCTTCACTGTTGCATCCCCTGCATCCCCTGAGGCAAAGCTCCATGCATTCAAGCCACTCTTTTCCACAGACTGCAACCCCTCCTCTACCCACGCCCACCCTATCTCTCCCCAAAGTGCCTCTTTCCTTCCACTGAAGCACTGCAGCCACGAGAGTTATGCCACCAGGTCTCCAAAACCCCAGAGAGGTCCTAGCTCTGCACCTGTGCATGGACTTCGAAGGTCTCCCACCTTTTCCCCATGCTATGTGCCTTCTGTACGGGCCTTTGAGATGGACCCCAATTTTTGCTGCTTTTACAGGGGAAGTGGCAGAGGCTGCCCTCTCATGCTGTCTGCCACAGAAATGTGCTCTGCCCCTTGTGCCCTCACATCCCCTCAGGTGAAGGTGAAGCTCTCCTGCCCCATACCTACTTTAAAGTCTCCTCACTAGGTCAGCAAGCCTGTTTACAGAGGCAGTTGTTCCCCACTTTGTCAAGTATATCGCACCCCTGAGCAGTGGTGACAGAAGCCAAAGCCCTGCCTGCAACACCAGCCATGCAGCCAGGTGTTGATCCGCAGGAGGAATCCGCTTCTAGCCAAGCCTTTCGCCCTCCCTGAAGGGATAGAGGAGAACAGCACGAGGGCCCCCATGGCCTTCACCTCACCCCCATAATGCTGTTGTCACTCTTGATATGCTTATGGCTAGCCGTGACAGGATCATTGGTACCCACGTGGAAGAGCAGCGTGAGGGAATAGTGCAAGGGTCCCAAGAGCCTTGGCAGTCCCTCTGCAACAGCCGAGCTCCTAGTCCTTGGCAAGCAACTGGCCACCCAAGACAACGGGTTCCTTCCCTCTCAGGGCAGCTGCTGGGCACTCAGGCTCAGATTTCAATGAGGGCTGGGAAGGGCCTGGTGGCTGAACACCAAAGGCATCATAAGCTGTTTGCGCGTCCCTGTGCGTCACAGGGGGTCTGTCCTTCCTTCACAGCACAGTGCCATGAGGACCCATGTCCCTCTGCTTCAATAGCTGTTCAGCCCCAGGTCTGCCTGACTCAGCGCCACGTCGATGAGCCGCAGGGGTGCCCTTGGCATTGGCCGGACACGAGGAGCCTGCGTCCCATCCCACACACCACCGACACTGCATTGGCAGCAGAGCCACTCAGGGATGGCGAGCATGAGGTGGGCAGGATTCCTCAGCCTTTCTCCCTGCACATAAAGCTGAGCTTATCCTTCTGAAGTCTCTAGCCCTGGGCAGAGGAGATATGTCGTGGCCTGGAGAAGCAGGGGATGGTGCCTGCCAGCCTTGCCAAGGCACTCTGAGTATTGTTACCTGCAGGGAAATTAAGGTTCCCAGGTGGTGTAAAACTGTCCTTGCTGGGGCCTGAAAGAGGCAGCAGCAGAGTGTGATCTTTGGAGGGAGAAGGAAAGGAGGGCTCAGGAGACAGGGCCTGCATTCCTGTGCCTGTGCCCTGGGCAGCTCTCTGACGGGACTGTGCCATAACCATCCAGCTGCAGTCGCGCTCCTTCTGGCCCAGGGAACCTGCTGCTCTGTGCTGTTTGTGGGTAGAGCAGTGGAGAGTGCCCCTGCCAGGAGCAGCACATTCCCTCCTAGGGAAGGAGCAAGTACACACAAGTGCAGACAGACATGCACCTGCTCACGCGCACCTGTGTGGAATCATGCACAGATCTGTGCACCCACATGCACTCACACCAATGCAGCATGCACACAAGCACACCCAAGAGAAGAACATGCACCTAAGCATGAGCACCTGTGGTCTCAGCTGAGGAAATGCTGGCAACCACCCTGGATGGGCAGGGCTTGAGCACCCTGGGGAAGAACTGGGCCCCAAATATGCTCATGGTGTTGTTGGGGGACCCTCAGAGACTCCCCTGAGAGGTTCCATGGCAAAAGAGGCCAACAGAATTTTCTGGAGAACGGTGTTATGCAGCAGAGGGTCAAAACCTAGCAGCACAGCCCACCCGCGTGGGGAGGTGACAAGAAGTGAGCAGTGGAGTGAGCTGGGAGGGAGGGAGAGAGAAGGACGTGGCACATCCTCCTGTATGGCAGCCCTTGGGCATCCAGCCGAGGACTGCAGGAGCTGGGCGCCTTCCGGCAAACGAGGCCACAAGCAACCCCACAGGAGTGACCCAGGCCTACATCACCTGCCTGCGCTGGACCCCTCTGGCACTTGAGCTGAGTCTTCCAACCACACTGACGTGTTCCTGCCCTGGAAGTCCTTGGCCCTTTCATCCGAGCACTCAGAAGAAGCCTTCATGGGGGAATGGTCATGGCATAAACCAGGAAATGAAAAGACAGCAAGACAGGAAACAAAAGCAGAGCCCGCATCATTAGCTGGGAGGTTTTGCATTGGAGAGGAGCTTGCCAGAAAATTGTCACCTCTGCAAAGAGTGCCTCTGGGCCTCTGGGCAGTACACAACCAGTATAAAAGCCTGCCCAAGTCCTCACTCTCTCACCCACTTCTTCCCCATCCTCCTCCTTGGGAACCAGGTGAGTCTGAAGCCCTTACCTCTCCTCCTCCTCCTCCTCTAAAACAAGGTCTCAGCTCAGTGGACATTTCAGCTGATATCAGCTCTGTCCCCTGCTGGGGCTCCGAGCTCCTTGTCATGGGAGAGGGAAGGGAAGTGAAGGTCTTGCGCAGAGAGAGGCAGGGGCTTGACTGAAGTGTCTCCTGGGTTATGGGTTAGGCAGGAGCCTTCCTGGGCCTGGCAGCTCTTTGCAGGACCCTGGCAAGTTGAGGCAAAGAAGCCTGTGTGCCTCCCCGCACAGCCTGCAAATCCCAGCCCAGCAGGTGCCTTGGCTGCCTTGCGGTGTCCGCGCCTGGGCCCGGGCCATGGCAGGGAGGCGAGAGCGGCGGGAGCGGGGCGCTCGGCTCCGTGTGGCACAGGGAGGCAGCGGGGCCAGGCGGCGGCGGGGATGAGCCTTCACGTCCTCGGCACAAAGCAGAAAGTGACGAGCCGCGGTGCCGGGGGGGAGCCGGCGCCCCCGGAGCTCCTGAATCCCAGCCGCAGTAACGGCTCATGCACTGCTGCCCGGGAATAGCTCACCCCCAAAGGACACCAACCCCACCAGGTGCCGCAGGCTGTTGTCACCCAAGGAGCTGCTACCGGCATGAGAGTGTCCTGTGAAAGCCCGGCAAGAGCAGCCCGGGAAGCAGCGTCGGGAGCAGCGGCTGTGAGCAGAAGCGAAAAGAAGCCTCCCCTCAGCCGCGGGGCCTGAATGCAGACACGCGTGAAAGCCTTGCAGGAGCAAAACCTTCTTGCAGCGCCTGTGGGTGTGCAGGAGAATGGGCAGGGGCTGCCCCCTGGCACGGGCACCTTGGTCACGGGTATTCCCAGAGCCCAGGGGAGAGGGGAGCAGGGACCCTGCTGGGCTCCCAGAAGATCTCAGTGGGAATGTCCCACTCACCTGAGAGAGGCTCCCTGCCTGCAGCGTTCTCTTTGTGCCTGGTGCCGGCGGTGTCCATTTGAGGGGTCACGTCCCTTTGGGGTGAGGGTCGCACCACTCTTTGCCAGTGCTGGACGTGCAAGATGTGCAGCAGTCCCAGGAGTGCGGCAGTGCAAATATTGAATACCAACCCCTGCAGCAGGTCACCCAGCACACCAAGGGGCTGCAAGAGGGATTGAGGGTTGTGGCATTCCTCCAGCAGCCCCTCAGAGCTGTAGGACACTGACCTGATCTCTTCCTGCCGCAGGAGGTGGGGATCCCCCTGCCCTCCAGTGTCCAGGGAGAGGCCTCCGGGGAAGAGAGTTGCAGCAGACGGTTCAGCCTGTGGGCACTGCCCCAAGCCCAGCCCACGGGCAGGGCAAGAAGGACTGAGGGTACAAAAACCAAAGCAGGGATCCTGCCCTGCCTGGCATCTTATGGCCATGCCACAGCACGGGGTAGCTGGGGAGAAGCACACCGCAATCAAGGGCTCTCTGTATGTGACCCAGCAGTTCCCTGGGAATAGAGAGAAGCCTCCATGCTCTGCATGTGCTCACCTGGAGGGAGGTGAAAGATGCCAGTGATGCAGGCAGTGAGAAGGCTGTTGTTCTGCATGTCCTCCAGGACTGGCCTTCCTTTGCTGCCAGAAGGCAGAGGCGCTCATCGGACACAGCGCTGGAAGTGCTACTCTGACACCCGCCAACGTGGATGTGTCTACTGGGGCAGTAGAGCCGGGGTGGCCCTGCTGCTGGTAGGGAGGCTCCTTCTCTGCCAGGAATATAGGCCCAGGACAGAGTGGAGAGTTGAGGCCCATGTGGCCTGATGCTTTCTTCTCCTGCCGCCCTTCCTGAGGAAACACCTGAGAGACTGGGAAGCCCCACAGTCAGGCCGAGAGCAGGGCAGGGCAGAGGCCCATCAGGCAGCACCATCACACTCCTCCCAGGATGTGGGACGCCTTTGAGCCAGGACAGGTGCAAGTAGGATTGGGCTGTGGGGAGGCCCAGCCAAGGCAGGCCATGGGGGAGGGTAGCTCACTGCAGTGATGGCAAGCATACACAGAGGTAGAGGCACAAGCAAGCGTGCACAAGCATGCATGCACTTAAAGTTACATGAATGCACTCACACATGCACATGCAAACACACGTGTGCTCAGAAACATGAGCTCATGCATGTATACACAGGCAGACATCAGGTACATGCACACAGGTGTGTGTACACACGTGCATAAGAGCACAGAGGCCTGCATGCAGTCCATCACACATTCTGGTAACACACTGCCACAAACACTAGTTCATAAAAGCACACAGGAGGGTAGGGGAGAAATGCCAAGAGGCGCTCACAGAAGAAAAGCTGAGGAAAGAGCACTGGAGTGCTCCGGGTAGGACAAGGCCCCAGACAAGCTGACAGCACTCTTTGAGGACTCTCGGGGACTGCCCAGAGGAGGACAAAACAGGTCAGTAGATTTCTCCTGGGGGATGTGTTACCGGAAGAGACATGAAACCCAGCAGCACAGCTTGCCTGCTTGTGGAGGTGCGGACTAAGGGCCATCGGAGGGAGCTGGGAGGGAGGCTGAGAGAAGGACATGGCATGTGCTCATGCACGGGAGACCTTGGGCACCCATGCAGAGACTGCAGGGTGGGCAGCAGCTGTGCCTCTTCCTGAGAACAGAGCCACAAACAGCCCCACAGGAGTGTCCCAGGCTGAGGTCACCGGCCTGAACGGGATCCCTCCGCAGGTTTTTCCCGGCTTCTCTGGGCTTCTCCCACACCGATGGATTTCTATTCTGGCAATCCTTGGGCCTCCCATCCTGTCACTCAAAAGAAGCCTCCATTGAGAGAATAGGCATGGCATGAACCAGGAAATGAAAAGGCAGCCTGCAGGGAAGCAACAACACAGCCCATGTCATTAGCTGGGATGTTTTCCATGCATTATGAGCATCTTAGCAAATTGTCCCTTCTGCAAAGGGTGCCACTGTGCCTGGGGCAGTGCAGGCCCAGTATAACAGGCAGCCCGACTCCCTTGCTCTCTCTTCCACTTCCCTCACCTCCTCCTCCGAGCGAACCAGGTGAGTGTGAAGTCCTTTCTCCTCCTCCTCCTTCTCCTCTGTGCTGGCTTTGCGTTTTCTCCTTGCTCTTTCATCCACTTCCCTTGCCTTCCTTTCACTGGGAACCTGGTGAGTCTTCCACCTCCTCCTTCTGGATGAGGTCTTGCTTCAGTGAATATCTCAGCTGGAACATGCTCTTCTGTCTTACGCTGGTGCTCTGAGGTACTTGTCGTGGGTGGGGGAAGGGAGTAGAAGGTCTGGCAAGGAGAGAGGCTGGGACTTTGCTGAGGTGGCCCTTCAGCTATAGGCTAAGCAGAAGCCATCCTGGGCCTAGCAGCTCTTTGCAGAACCTTGGCAGAGTCAGGGCACTCAGGCTACTCACACAGCCTCCATCTCCCGGCCCAGCAGGTGCCTGGGCTCCCTCGTGTCAGGGTCACAGGCTGCTCCTCACATGCCCCTGTGCTCTGCTTGCTCCCTGCCCTCCCTCGCAGGTGCACCTCCAGCCCCCAGACATGTCCTGCTACGACCAGTGCCAGCCATGCCAGCCCTGCGGCCCCACCCCACTGGCCAACAGCTGCAACGAGCCCTGTGTCAGGCAGTGCCAGGCCTCCATCGTTGTCATCCAGCCCTCTCCCATGGTGGTGATTCTTCCTGGCACCATCCTCAGCTCCTTCCCGCAGAACACCGTTGTGGGATCCTCCACCTCTGCTGCTGTTGGCAGCATCCCCAGCTGTGAGGGAGTCCCCATCACCTCTGGGTGCTGTGGGCATAGCCTGGGCATTCTGGGCACTCTGAAAACATAGCCAGGCCAACGCTTCTCTTTCCCTTCTTCCACTCCCTCCTTTCCCTCCATTTTTCTTTGTTGTCTTCTGCTCCCCTGGGCCATGAGGACCCACAAGGCCAGCTTGGGGGGACCTGCTGGCCCCTCTCCCTCGGTGGGGTGCGCAGATGCAGACCCTCCGGGAATTCTGCTGTCGTCACGGGGAGCAAACTCTCCGCTGCACACAATGCTCCCTGCGCCAGCAGCCTCCTCTCAGAACAACCTTGATTCCCTCTGCAGAATTTTTAAAGTTCTTCTGCATACAAGCCTCTGTGCGATCCTTCCCTCTGTGGAGGCACTGCCCAGCTATCCACGGAGGAATACTCTGGGAAGGATAAGATTGGGGCACAGTGGCACCCTTCACTTTTCCTGGAGGAACAGGAGGGACGGACACACTGCAGTGGGCCCCTTTCATGCACTGTGCCTTGGAGCTGAGGAAGACATCCCCAGCTGCTGCAGAGCCAGTGGCCATCGGTCCTTGCCTCGCTGAATCTCTACCCAGAAACACCCTGCTGGCTGTGGAGCATGTCCTGCAGACAGGGAGCCTGACCACTGCTGTCATGAGTGAGCAGCCCAGGACTGCAGGAGGCCCTGGGAAGTGAGTGGCTCCACAGGCTCTTGGGGAAGGGGTTTTCTCTTGCTCTGGGTGGGGAGAGGGGAGAGAGAGGGGAGACTGAGGTCTCACCAAAGGAAAGGAGATGAAGCCTAAGGAACATCAGCAGATGGGCAAGAGAGAGTGGCTGGGAAGTGCCTGGGGGGAAGGAAAGGAAGGGCACAGAAGTAACAAGCAGCCCCAGCAGAGAAACGAGAAGGCTCTTGCCCCTCCGCAGGCAGAGCACTGGCGGCCACAACTTCCCTGACAGCCTTCAGGACCTGCTCAGCAGACACTGAAACACAGCCCCTTGTGACGGTGTGCTCCTTTCCCCCCCCACCGGTGCTCTCTCTCCCCCTTAGCCTGACCTCCCTGCAAACAATACATATGTGGGGGCTAGGTGAGCATGTGCCTACTAAGGCCCGTCTAGTATGCAAATATGACTATGAGTCAATCATCTCCCCCCCATAAATAGGGGGCAGCCCAGAGCCCATTGAGCTCTCCTGCACGGCAGCAGGCTGCACTGCAGAACCTCCTTTTGAGTAGGAGCACCTCTCAGGGTCACTCCTCGAGAATGGGAGATTCCTTACCCACGACAGATCCTCGGTAAGTGATTAACAGCATGCTGAACTTCTGCGAACTTTGTGAAATTTTCCTGAGTTATATCCCTGACTGATAGCACAGAAAATTCCTTAGACATAAACCGTTGACCAAGTCTGAGACTAAGACTGGATTCAGCTGCACCTAGGCTCCTCTTCGGAGGAGTTTAGAGAGCAAGGGGGTCCAGACTGAACCTCGTGACTCGACTGGATGGTCTCTGTTGCACACGCATCAGACCCTGTCCTTCAGGCAGTAAATAACTGAGTGAACCTTGCCAATCAAACCACGTTAAATCGTTCTTATTTACGACTGAACTTTGTTAAGTCGCTCTCTTACTGCAATAAACGTAGTGTTGCTTCCCTCTTACGAGTGAAGTGCATTGCTCCTTTCACGACACCCCTTCATAAGAAACCTCGTACCATGCACAGGTCAGGAGTGTCACAGCCCTTTTCTGCTCCTCACCCTGCCACACACTCCCTGCCCACAGATCTCCTGAGCCAACAGCAGACACTCCTCAGCTCTCTCCAGGCTCCTGCCTGACCAAGGCCTGTCTCTGAGGGCAGAGGAGCTCTCCAAGCAGTTCAGCGAGACCCGGTGTGCACACAGACATGTTCCTGACCCCGCCAGCATGAGAACACCCCAAGGTCCCTCCTGCTCAGTGACAGTGGTCTGGCCCATGGCACCTGGAAGAAAGGGAGAGTTAGTGAGCGTGTGGGGAAAGGCTTCAGGATGCAAACCATGACAGGATGCAAACACCTCAGGGGAGAAGGCTCCCTCTCCCTTGCCCTGCAACAGGCTTCTCCTCTCTCTCTCTCGTCTTTTCCTTTCCAACAGCAACAATGTCCTGAGAATATTCATGCAAAAGCACACAGGAGCCAACATTTCCCAGCATTTTCCCATTATACAAGACCATCTCCCTGCAGAGGCATATATGGGGAGGAGCCCTGGGTGGGGGGGAGGCGGAGAGGAGGCGAGGGTTTCCCATAGAAAAGAGGAACGATGCCTCAGGTAAAAGTCAGAGCTTAGCCAGTGGTTGCCACAGGAAGGCAGCGAGGACAAGACACCCGAGGTGCATGCTGAGCCCGATCGTCACTTTGTGTGTGAGAGAGAGAGAGTCAAAAAAAGACCTCACAACCTCAAGGGAGCAGAGCTGCCAGAAATGACACCACTAACGGAGCAAAGGGAGAAGCACATTTTTTCTCACCGTGCCTGAAATGCCCCTGCTGTGGTTTTCTCTCCTCCACCATTGTCTGTGCCTCCTCAGCTACAAATGCCTGCTCTTCTGCACACCACTGCTTGGCCTTTGGGGAGTGCAGGGCGGTTGCCTCACTGGCGTTTCACATCTTTCCCCACGATCCCTGCTTCTCGTTGGACAGTAGTATTTCGTCTATGAACAGGTGTCCCTGCTATTGCTACCACTTCTCCCCATTCCTTACTCTGCCGCCTGGGAACAACACCTTGCTGCAAAATCTCTAGCAGGCTGGGTGGGGAGCCCTGCTCCGACCTACCCCTGGGAGTATGGCTGTGTCCTGTGCAGGGGGCATAACCTGCAACCCCAGAGAGGAACCAGGCTCCAGAGGGGGCTGTAGGACTGCCATAAACCCAGACGTGACAAAATCGTCTTATTGCATGGGTGAGGGGGAGAACAGTGAGCAGCGAACTGGACAGGGCATCAGCAGTGTGTCCTCCCAACCACATCCACCACCACCACCACTACCAACACCAGCACCACCAACACCACCAGGGAGCCCATGGGGCACTCCTCAGGGTGCTGCAATGTGAGGGAGTGAATGGGGCAGCCCTGCACCCTGGAGCAGGAAGGGGATGGGAAGGGGTGGGGGAGTGGGCAGGTGGGGGAGGCCCCGTCTTTTCAGATCAACCCTGTGCACCAGTCACAGCAGAGATAACAAGCACTGCTCATTCTGATTAAGTCTAAATAGTCTCTGTTTTGAAAGGAATGACAGTAATAATTATAACAATGTTTGCCTGCATTCCCCACAAGAGCACAGGCATTAAAGCCAGCAGGATCTCTGAATCTTTTCCTTGCTCCTCCCCTGCAAGAAATGTACCTTTCACAGCGTAAAGGGGCTTCCCGGAGAGCTGGAAGCTCCCCAGACTGACACAGCCTGGCCCAGCCAAGGAGTCCTCTCCTTACACCCCACCCCAGAGCGAGCTGGCCCCACTTTGTCCTCCCACAGCCTCCCAAGATGGGTGGGAAGGGGCTATAGGGCTCTCCCCTCCTGGCTTTCACCCTCTTCTACCACCTGCTCCTGAGCCAAGGCAGGCGCAGAGCTCCTTGTTGGTGAATTTAGCAGTACATTTTACAACAGCGGGGGTGTTGCCACCCTCTGACACCAACAGAGACTAAAGATTTGCCCAGTCACTTCCTTGCTCCCACACTCATCCAGGTCACAAAGATGTGCCCAAGCAGAACAAGGCATTGCTTCTGAAAGGTTAACAGCCTGATCTGGGGGAGCTGCGGTTGTTTAGCCTGGAAAAGAGAAGGCTCAGGAAGGATCTTATCAATGTGTTTAGCTACCTGAAGGGAAGGCGTAAAGAGGATGGGACCACACGCTTTCCAGTGGTGCCCAGTGACAGGACGAGAGGCAATGGGCACACACTGAAACACAGGAAGTTGCGTCTGAATCTAAGGAAAACCTTTTTTTACTGTGAGCGTGACTGAGCACTGGAACAGTCTGCCCAGAGAGGTTGTGGAGTCACCACCCTTGGAGATATTCAAAAGCCATTTGGACGTGGTCCTCAGCAACCTCCTAGGTGAGCCAGCGTGAGCAGGGGGGTTGCACTAGATGACCTCTAAAGGGCCCCTCTAACCTCAACCATCTGTCAAAGTTAGACTAACCAGATCTCCATGCCCAGCTGTTAGAGAGTGAGGAACCTGTGCATCTGGAAACCCACTCCCCTTTTTTGACCCCACGTCTGGGCAGAGACCAGGAGCCTGGAGGACCCTCTGCAACCACAGAGTCACGACTCCTGGGTGCTTGGCTGGGAAAGGGGTTTATCAAGCTCCAGTCAAAGGGAGTGGACTTCCCTGTGCCCAGCGTCTGGAGGAGACACCCGCCCTAGTGGTTCGAGCAAGCGGTGCTGGGAGTCAGGCTGCCTCAGGTGAAATGCCAAGGCTGAAAAGGAAGAGGGAGGTCTAATGCTCACAGTCCCTGCACCCCCATTCCTCTCCTCTCTCCTTGGCTATTTGATCCAATAGCTGCAGAAGCAGAGCTTGAAAGTGAAGGTGGCTCCCCAGCTCTCTCCCCCATGTCGCGGACAAGGAGCAGTGCCCTGCAGTAGGAGCAAACACCAGCACATTTACTCCCTCACGGAGCAAACACCAGCTAATGCTTCCCTGCAGCCACCATGGCTCATTTGCCAGCATCAGGCACACCTGCTCTCCAGGGCCAGCTCTTTGCTCCACCAATCACACTTAGCATGGAAAAAGCACTCTGTGCAGAGGGACAAACTAGTTCCCTGAAATGGGGTGACCAGCTGTTTCCTGGTGGGCAGAGAAATCCACACCAGCTCAGGGACACAGCACCTTCACCCAGCCAAGCCCTGCTCTTTCCCCTGACCTGGACAAGAGACATGAAAAGGAGTGGCAGTGCTCAGAGGCAGGGGCTGGCAGGGCCTTGAACGGAGAAGCTTGTCCAGTGTCCGGCTGACGGGTCTTGCTCACATCCTGAGGGCTTAGCTGATTCCCAGATGCAGGGCTACGAAGGCATATTCTTTCCGTGTGCCACTTTGGCCAGGGGGCAAAACCACAAGAGCAGTTGTGTCTCCTACCAAGAGCCCCTTCCCCAACAGGGGCCGTGAGTGGAGACAGAGGGAAGAGGAACAAGAAGAGAAGCAGGTAGGATACTCTCCGAAGTACTTGCTCCAACGTTCCAGCTATTTTGAGCACAGGATCTGTGAGCTTGCCTTGCCTTGTGTATGTTGCAGGCTTCAATGCGTCTGCCTCCAGCCCTGTCTCCCCTGGAACCCATGTCTGATTTGTTGGAACCTTTTCCTCATCCAAGCTCCTGCTTCTAGAAACAGCTCTAAAAGTCACACCAGCACGTGCCTCTCACCATTTTTCCCTGCTGCACAGGCTTGGCAGGCAGAGACCAAACCTCACCACAACCCCCCACATGTGGCTGCTACCACAGGCTTCAGCTCAGGGCTTCATGCAGACAGTGGCAGGGAGCAATCCACTCCCCAAAGCAGCCCACAAGCCTTTCTGTGCAATGCTGCAGGGTGTGAGCACTGGCATGGGCTCAGCACGCAGAGATAGACAGCACTGTCCTGGAGCTTGGCATCCTGCACATGCAGAAGCACCAGGGAGCTCTCAGCAGACAGCACAGAGGAGAACCTCCCTGAATCCACACGAGGTCTGGATTTGTCCACACGCAGCAGCAGCTGAGGGGGCTGGTTCAGGAACTGCTGGTACCACAAGATGTAGGGATAAGAGTCGCTGGTGGAGAAATTGCAGTGTAGTGTTGCACTGTGTCCTGCCTGGACGGTCCTTTTCGGTGGGAGCTGGAGCACAGAGTCCTTTTGCACGTGACCTGTAAAGCCAGGAAGGCATTTTAACTTTGCTTATCCATGTATCCATCTATCGATCACTTCATCAGCCCTCTTGCTATCCCCATTCTCCATCTAACTTCTCATATCATGCAAAATGCTGAACTGTTTGTCCATGCGTGCTTCAGCTTGCAGGTTCTTGTCACTCCTCACACCCCAGGTGATCCTGCTTTTCAGCAGTAGCTCATGGGCTTTGAGTCCATCAGCTGTCTTCCTATCAGTCCCTGAGCTATATTAACTTTGCTCTCTCCTTCAGCAAGACAAGAGATGCACTGTTCCTCTGAGCGTAACTTCTTACTGTAACCTTTCTGCCAAACTACACACCACATAATCTGTCCTCGACCCCTCCTTGTACAGCATTTGAGTTCTTGCACTGAGTTAGCCTTCTCTACATGTCCTTCAAGGATTGCATCCAACCCTACCCAGATTTGTAGCATTTTACCCAATTCGTCTTGGAGAAAGGATCCGATATGCCCTATTGGGCTCTTATCTAGCATCTCTCGCTTTCCAAACAGAGAAGGATTAACAGTGCATACAAGAATGTTAGTTTCTACAAAATTAAAGTGTAGCCTTATTCCTCCTTTGATGCCCATCACACCTGACATACCTCCGGCTATTTGTCATGTCCCACCTGCAGCCCCTGCCTCCCTACAGAAACACTGCCAGTTACCTGGAGGCTCAGCACTCACATCTCTCCCCTCCACCACTGACAGCGCAAACTCTTGCCCTGTTCCTCCTCAGCCTGCAAGTCGTGTCTCACCAAAGTCTGCCAGTCCCGCCACGGCTGCCAGGAAGATCACGGCCATGTCAAGCTCTCCTCTTCACAGGGTGACCAGGGAGCTCCCAGAAGGAGCGAGCTGAAGCTTGCAGGTGCCTGCCTTCTCCTCCCTCTGCCACCTCAAAGCAGCCTCCAAACCTCAGCACAGAGGGCGGAGCAAAGCTCCCTCACTGCTGCTGCAGACAGACCGCCTTGAGACCCACACCTCTACCACAAGAATCTAGACAGATGGCTGACTAGCGCTGAAAGCGCTCAGCAAACGAATCAAACTGCACCTTTGTACTTGGACAGTCTAGCCACAGGTGGCATTTGCTTCCTCTGAAGTCCAGGCTTCATTGACAAAGGGACTGTGGGAACCTAGTGGACAGTTAATGCAGGCTGTGCTCAGGCAAAGGGGACACAAAGGAGGCTACTGAGGCCTTCCCTCTCTTTTGGCCTTCCTGTAGATCGCAACCTGCCCAACCATCCCACAGCAAGGGACAAGCACCCCAGTGATCTTCTCCTGCCACCCAGCACCCAGGCAGACAGAGGGACCTCCAACCAGTTCTGGAAAAGATGGAAAAGGAACCCCTGCAGGCACCCATGTGCACCCTGTCCCAGGGACAGTCTGGATGGAGAAAGGACCATGCGCAAGCATTTTTCTCTTCCTTCTCCCTCAGCCACAGAGGGGGCTTCTCAAGAGAAACATCTTGAAAAGAGCGCCTGCTGCAGAAATCACCCATGCAGGGACAGACACACTCCCTGAATCCAGTAAAGGGAGGACACCCCAGCATAACCCTCTCTTTTACAAACCATGCCTATCCTGAAATTGCCCTGCTTGGGGCACTGCTGGCACCACCACCACTCAGGTCGCTGACCCACTGCCGCAGGGGGAATGTCTGTCCTCGTCCCGGTTTGGGGGAGCGGGGGCAGCAGTGGGGGGCGAGGGGCGGGAGGAGCTGCTTGCCCACTTGCCGCCTTGGGAGACATTTTGGGGCCCCTCCCACCGCCAAGGCCCTGGTGCAGTGGGACCCGCGGCCGGCACGGCAAAGTGCGGAGTGAGGCAGCCCCGGCCGGTGGAACAGCAGCCTGGATAGGAAGATAGGATAGCCTGGATTGGTAGGAAGACAGCAGGAAATGAAAAGGCAGCCTGCAGGGAAGCAACCTGCAGGGAAGCAACAACACAGCCCATGTCATTACCTGGGATGTTTTCCATGCATTATGAGCATCTTAGCAAATTATCACTTCTGCAAAGGGTGCCACTGTGCCTGGGGCAGTGCAGGCCCACCATAACAGGCAGCCCGACTCCCTTGCTCTCTCTTCCACTTCCCTCACCTCCTGCTCAGTGTGAACCAGCTGAGTCTGAGGCCCCCTTCTCCTCCTCCTTCTCCTCTGGGTTGTCTCAGACAATACCTGCTCCCTCATCTTAGGCTGGGTCTTGGGGCTGCTTCTCATGGGAGGGAGAAGGGGGAAGAAGGTCTGGCTCGGAGTGATGCTGGGGCTTCACTGAGGTGGCTCCTGCGTTAGGGGCAAGGCAAGGGCCTTCCTGGGCATGGACGCTCCCTGTAGGGCCCTGGCAGGACAAGGGGAAGGAGAAGAAGCCTGTGTGCCTTCCTCAACAGCCTGCCAATCCCGGCTGACGAGCGAGTGAAGACTTAACAGGACTGAAGAAGTCTGCCGCCTGAGATGCACAAGGACTGATATGCTCAAGGCTGCGGAATAGAAGAGTTAACAGCACTAAAGAACTCTGCTGCCTGATAAGGACAGCCGGGGGAATCTGCATGGACCCCCAGGGAGGGAAGGAGTGATACGGAGGTACTGTGCTCTTGCCTCGCTAGCAGCGTCTTTCCAAGCAGACAAACCAACAGTCCTGTCATTGTGAAACTCGCACAAGTCAGCAAAAGCAGTGTTTGCCCAGAGCCCCAGCCCTATAAAAAGAGACTTGGGAGCTAAGAGAGTTTGAGCGAGGGACAGGAACATCACCTGATCATCCTCTCCGGCTGGACCGTGAGTATTCCCCCCCGCCCTCCCCTTTTCCTGGGACGCTGGGTTAAGGTAACTCCTCGAGGTTGAGAGTCCTCTCACTAAGAGAGTGAACAAGCTAGCTTTCAAGTAGGGATAAGCAGTGCTTCCAATTAATAGCGCAGTAACTGACGGTTCTGGGTTATCCTTTCTAATTGACAGTTCTGGGTTATCCTTTCTAAATTAGTAATCACATTATTTTAATGGATGTTACTAATCCAAGAGCTTGCGTGAGGAAATAATCATATTTTTTATTATGTTACTGTCTCAGCCGTTGCTATCGAACCTTCATAGCGTGACACCAGCCCAGCAGGTGCTTTGGCTCCTCTGTGGCGGGTGACAGGATGCTGCTCACACACCTCCCTGCTCTGCTTGCTCCCTGCCCTCCCTCGCAGGTGCACCTCCAGCCCCCAGACATGTCCTGCTACAACCAGTGCCTGCCATGCTGCCCCTGCGGCCCCACCCCGCTGGCCAACAGCTGCAACGAGCCCTGTGTCAGGCAGTGCCAGGCCTCCACCGTTGTCATTGAACCCCCTCCCGTGGTGGTTGCCCTGCCCGGCACCATCCTCAGCTCCTTCCCGCACAAAACCGCCATGGGATCCTCCACCTCTGCTGCCATTGGCAGCATCCTCAGCTGTGAGGGAGTCCCCATCACCTCTGCATGCTGGGACCTCTCCAGCATTTCCAGATGCTCCTGTGGCAGAAGGTGCCCCCCCTGCTACAGCTGCTGGCGATGGCACCACAGAAGGAATTCAGAAGCTGACGCAGCCCATTGATTTTCTGAGGCTGAGAATCCAGGGCTCCCCTCGCAAAAGGAGGGCAGGAAAGGGGCTAGCGTGGGCTCCCTCAAAACACAGCCGACAACGTCTAACTTGCCTGTCTTCCACTCTCGCCCCTTTCTTTGTTCTCTTCGGCTTCGCTGGCCATGACACGCTCCCCCACCCCCCAACCCAGCCAAGGGGGGACCTGCTGGCCCCTCTCCTTCTGCGGGGCCAGCAGGCACACGCCCTGAGAAGACTGCTCTGCTCAAGGGACACACATTCTTGGCGGCTTCTGGTGCTCCCTGCACTGCGGACCTAAGCTAGGAACAACCGGCGCAGCGGGACCCGCGCCCGGCGCTCTGCGGGGCGGCGCGGAGCCAGGCGGCCCCGGCGGGCGGAGCGGCACCGCCCCCCCCCCACACACACACCCAGACCGCGCCCCCGTCCCCTCCCCCGACCCAAACCAAGACCCAGACCCCGCCCCGCCCCGCAAACCCCGCCCGCGCCGGTTCGTGCCCGGCCACAGCCCCGACCTGTCCCGCCGGGTCTCTCAGCAAGCAGTAATACACCGCGGCGTCCCGCCGCCGGGGCCGGGCGAGCTGCAGGACGCTGAACTGGCGGTCTGCGGCCACGAACACGGTCCCCGGCGGGTCCTGCACCTCTTTGGATCCTCTGACAGCACTCACGATGAAGGCGGGACCTCGTCCCGGGAGCTGCCGGTACCAGTGGATGTAATCGCTGTTCCGTATTTTGGGGTGTGAGCAGTTGATGTTGGTGCTGGCGCCCTCGGTGGTCTCTGCCGACGGCTCCTGTTGCACCTGGGCTCTGCCCGCAGCCACTGCCGAGGAAAGGGCAAAAAAATCTCAGAAGATCGCTTTGCTCGCAGAGAAAAGGTCAGGCAGAGGGAGAGGGGAGGAGAAGACCGTTGAGGGATGGTGGGAAGGTCTTTTGAGAAGAAAGGATGGAGAGCAGCTTTCTCGAGGAGTGGCTCCTCGGAGAGAAGAAGTGAGGAGTGATGTTTGGAGGGCTGGTGCAAACGGAGAAGAGCCCGGAGGGAGGCGGTGAAAAAAGCAGGGCGTAAGGACTGAATGGAAGGATGGCTGCAGAAGGACAGGGAGGAAAGGGGTGGGGGTTGGGGGGTGTGGAAGAGGAATGGCCCGCTGAGAATATGGAGGGAAGGTGGGACGGGTGTTAAGGGAGGGAGGGACGAGAAGAGGGCCGGGGGTCGGAGGTGTGCAAAGGAGCCCGAGGGCCAGAGGCGAGGGCGGCTCGAGGGTCGCGGGCCCCGCAGGGGATGTGACCCCGGGGCTTCCCCAGACCCCCGCCGCCGCCGCCGCCACCGCCAGCCCCGCGCACCCAGGAGCACCGTGGCCAGCGCCGCCAGCCCTGAGCCCCGGCACCGCCGCATCGCGCCGCGCCGCGCCGCTCCGCTCCTCTCCGCTGCGCTCGGCCGCCCGCGCCTCGCTGCCCCCCGCCAGCACCGACTCTGCTGCGGCGCCGGCGCCTCCTCTCGGCCGCCGCCGCCGGCGCCAGCTCCGCCCCGGGGCTGCGCCCTGCCCCGGCGCCGGCGCCGCTTCTCTCCTGCGCCCGGCCCCTGGTCCTGCACTGGGGACCTAAGCTCGAGCAACCCCGTTTCCCTCTTTAGACTCATTAAAGTTCTGCTGCATCCAAGCCTGGGCGTCCATGTGTTTTCTCCCTCTGCGGACAGTGTCTCAAGGTGTACAGGGAGAAAGGCATCACTTGGTGGGGTGCGGGGGCAGGGCGGTGAAAGTAGGGGAGCAAGGTGACCCTTTCCCAGAGTAATAGGAGGGGCAGACACACTGCCACGGGCCCCTTTCGGGCACTGTCCCGTGGAGCTGAGGAAGACATCCCCAGCTACTGCAGAGATGCAACAGATGGACAAGCCTGTGGCCACTGCACAAGGCCCAGCCCATGAGCAGGGCAAGAAGGGCTGAGGGTGTGAAAACAAAGCTGGTATCCTGCCCTGCCTGGGACCTTATGGCCTTGCCACAGCACAGGGTAACCTGGGACAAGCACACAGCAGCCAGTGGCACTTGCTCCTTCCCTTTCCTGCCTTTGGTTCCACCCCAAAACAGCCCTTAAGCAAACTTAATGCCTTAAGTAATCCCCAAGTGCTCTTGCCCTGTGTCCCATAATGTGTCCCAAACCCCTTGGCAGTAACCACACCACCACTCCCACCACACACACACACACACACACACACACACACACACTTAGTCTGACAGCTGCTCTGCTGAGCCTCTTTGGATGATGCATCTTGATGGGTTTCAAACATTGACCGTGGAGATCGTGGCTGTCCTGGCACATCCCTGGGAGGAGCCCAGACAGGGTGTCTTTTCCTCTGAGTATGTAACTTGGGTTCCCCCACCTGCCACTGTGCTCCTTAATGCTTGTGGAGGTGAGTCCCTGATGGGCTGAAGGCTCTCTTGAGATGGGCCTGCGAGTAGCTGGGGCAGGGTATTATGCAGGTTCCCCCACCTGCCATTGTTTCTCTGTGCTCTTTTGTATGTGTGTAGATGAGCTGTTTATCGCATAACCTAACACATTACAGGTGAGACCCAAACCCCTGCATTACCCCTTGCCTCACTGGAGCATTGCGGGGGGGGGGGGGAGGATAAGCACAATCCCGAGTGAAAACAAGGGGAAGGTGAGACTAGGCAGAGGGGAGAAGAGGTCTTTCACTGAAGCCGAAGTGGGGAAGAAGAAGGAGAGCTGCGTGTGTAGAGGATTGTTTGAACCTGCGTGTCCCTTTCTTTCCTAGGGCCCGAAACAGCGATCAGAAGTTTGTGCTGAGCGGCGATAAACTGAAATGAATACAGTTCCGGCGCTGAGACGGCAACGGCCCTCCGCGGGGGTTCTGCCGCCGCCCCGCTCCCGCCGGGGCTGCAGCGCCGCCGGCCCAGAGCCGCTGCCGGCCCGGTCGGCGGCGCCTGCTGCGGCGGCGCCGCGCTCGGGAGCTCGGTGCTGCGCTGCCCAACGCCGCGCCCGGCGGGGCGAGAGGCCGCGGGCAGCGCGCGGCGAGGAGTGGGGCTGAGCGCCGCCTGCTCGCGGGCAGCGGGGCCGGGCCGAGCGCGGGCAGCGCCGGCGCCGGCAGGGGCTGCCGGTGCTGGCGGGGACGGAGCAGCAGGCCCGGCGGGGGCGGCGGGAGGGGAACTCGGCCCCGGGGCCCGCGGCACCTCCTCTGGCTTGGGCCCTCCGAGGGGGCACCTGTGCGCCGCCGCGGGGAGACGGCCTCGGGGCCTGGCTGCCTGCGGGGGCCAAGGCGACTTCTGGAGTCTTTCTCTCGCTCCTCTCCAGCCGTTAGAGCTTGTAGATTGAACCAGCTTTCCTTTCAGGATGGGGCCCAAGTCTCTTCCAGGAGCTGAACAGCCTGTGGCCCGGGTGATGGGGTGAGCTGTGTGAGCAGAGGCTTATCACCGTGGGCTTCACAGAGATGGGAGAAGCAAGGTATGCCTTCATGGAGTAAGAAGAAGGGAGGATTTTATTTATTTATTTTTTAATCAAGGAGCAATGATGGACCAACACGTTGGAGAGCAGTGTGTTCGAGCTAGTGTGTGTGGATTTCAGCTGTGTGGATTTCAGCTGTGGCAGGCAAGCCATACCTGGTCAATACATCCTGTGGTTCTTCTTGTCTGTATTTTTTGCAGTTCCTCTTGATCTAAGTCTTGAGTCTCTCTCTCTCCACCCCCCCTCCCTCCCCCTCACCCCCTAAAGCATTTCATCAGATCATCAGATAAATGCCCATAATGGTAGGGATGAGTTACCTACTTACACATATTGGTGACTGCTGCTTAACTGCTGCTTTTTCTCTCTCTCCCTTTGTTTTATTGTCATGCATGCAAATAGAAGAAGGAAAAAGTGGGACAGGTTCTCTTTAGGTCAGCTCTCATGGCTGCAGATAAAGGAAAGGAGAAAATAAGAAATGGAAATGAATCTAATTTTCAACGGTCTCCCTCTCAAAGCAAGAGATAGCCAGGTTGTTTTGGTGGGGACCAATGTGCCTCCTGTTATTAATAGGGATCGTGTGAGTGCAATGACTGTGCATGTGACTGTGGATGTGTGTGCACAGATGTAACTTTATGTATTTAAAGAGCATGACATTTTGAAAGCTACAAGGAACAGAAATGGGCCAATGAAGCCAAGAAATGTTTCCCAGACTAACTTGTACTCGATTGTGCAGTGTTCAGTGCACCTTTACCGCATCAGGACTGACAAGACGGCGCCTTTGTGCTGGACCTTATAAGGACACTTTACAGCACCCCTGCCTAGTTTGGTGTTTTGAGAGGAGTGAAAAAGAGACACAGTGTATAGCAGGGCTTCTTCAGCTCAGGGAATAACAAAACTCTGTGTCTGAGTATGGTACATGAGACTGGAGAGAGCATCATAAGCACAGCCTCAATTCTGGATTCCCAGACCCAGCTTTTGCAGCCTGCAGGGAGTCTGTCTTGTTGCGGACACACAACCCTCTGCTGCCATGCGAGTGTGTCGCTGTGGCACCGCTCCCTGCTCTGGAGCTGAGACTAATTGGCTGTCACCCATAAGGACCCCACAAGAACCCCAGGGAGACATTTAGGTCTTTGCTTATTTATTTATTTATTTGTTCCTTGCAAACGTGGGGAACACTGGGGTCTTTGGCAATCAGGGCTGTTCTGCATGCTTTACTTTGTCCCTCACACACATAGGGTTTCTTTCTTTTTCCCTTGCAGTTAGAAAACACCCACCTGAATCTCTGTCAAAACACCTCCTGTAAGGGCAGCCAGGCAGGGCTGGCCGAGTGCCTGATTTCCCTGCTCAAGAGCAGGCTTTCAGGAGCTTGCAAGCAGTAGGCGAGAGGGGCTGCAGGCTGGCTCCAGGAGTTCTGGTTCCCAGCAGGGTTTGCCCAGCTGAGCCGGCTAGCAAGGGCAGCAGAGTAGGGCAGTGCTGCCCCAGCTGGTCAGCCAGGGGCAGCCATCTCTGCACAGCCAACACAAAACCCATGGCCCACACGCTGGGACAGGCTTGGCTGCATCAACCCAAGAGGCAAGCTAACAACTCGGTCTAATTCCTAGGAGACTGCAGAGGTGATGCGTGGAGATACTTGGTTCTCCTGGGAGAGAGAGAGAGAGGATGGTGCTGAGTCCTGCTGCGGCATGGTGAGCCAACAGCATGACTGTTCTTGACTCCAGATGCTGGCTGAAGATGGGGAAGAACAGGGAAGCCAACTGGGATTACAAGACAATACTGAGGGACTCTAGCTGCCTTTGCTTCCCCCTCCCGACTCCACCACTTGTTTCAGGCTCACAAGAAAGTCGGAGTCCTCCAAACTCAGTCATTTCCAGTGGAGGCGAGAGGGGGCTTAGCAGGAAGGCAGCTCAGAGAGTTTCTGTGCAGCACGCAGGCAGGCTCCTTTCCCGTGTCCCTCAAGGCACAGCAAAGCATGCCAGTATCGCTCTGCTGGGCTTGTTTGGGCTGAGGCTGGTGGAGTGCTCAAGCCTGATCACGCTCATGAGGACGTCCCCAGCCCTAGGGGTGTCATCGAACCCACTCCTGAGGAGAACAGGTGGTTCCTGCCTGAGATGGGGCTGTTCGTCCTGTGGCCATATATGTGATGTTTTGGCTGTGTTCAGTGCAAATTGTCTTCCGTTCCTCACAGGTGAGGCTGGGAAAGCTGGGCATGGACCCATATAAAGTTCACTGCAAGGCGAAAGGCAGAGCAAGAGGAAGGGGAAAAGACTCACAAGGTCTGTAAGACTGGCCAGAAGTCAGTGTGTGGAGGTCCCATCAGTGGTACTCAGGTACAAGAGCCATTGAGAGATGAGCGAGGCAGGGTGGCTGGGAAGTGGCTGGGAAGGAAGTGACTGGGGGAGGAAGGACACACAAGTATCAGGCACTCTCCCAGAAGAGAGAAGAGAGTGTTGCTGTGCAGGCAGAGCATGGGTGGCAATTCCTTCCTGGGGATGTTCAGAGCGTAGGTGACAAAGTCCCCAGCACCTCTGAGGACCTGCTCAGCAGTGTCTAATATACAGCCTCTTCATGGGATGCAATGCATAGGCTAGGAGTATCCCAGCCCTTTTCTACCCCTCACCCTGCCACACTCTCCCCCACAGATCTCCTGAGCTGGCAGCAAAATCTCCCCAGCAGTGCACCCCCGGCCTGGCTGCGGCCTGGCTGCGAGCACAGAGGAGCTCCGCAAGCAGTTCAGTGAGACCTGATGTGCGCACATGAGATTTCGTGATCCTGCCAGGCTGAAAATGCCCGTCTCTTCCCAACCTTTGACCCTCACAACCTTACAGGGATTGCCAAAAGGAGACTGCTTTCCAGGCCCAACAAGAGACACCAGTGGCAAGTACTGGTTGTGGGGGGATGCTCCCAGCTTCCCCCCCCACACACACACAAACACACATTTGGTGCCAGTTACAAGTAGCCTGAATTCCTGTGTTTCACACTCCAAAAGGGAGGATGTCAAGACTTTGAGATAAGGCCTGCTTCAGCACCTGGGCCTTGAGAAACAAAAGCCTCCTCTCACTGCTGGGGCAGTGTTAATTGCTGTGGTCAGGACTGTCTCCTCCTCATCAGGACCCTGAGAGATAACACCTGCTTTCACAGCTGGGGCCCCATTGCAGACTGGAATTAACTCCTTCTTACCCCAGCTAGGGGATCTCTCCTTGGGACCCCCACTGCAAGAGTAAAGCAGTCATTCACAGTCACTCAGACACCTTGCTTCAGTGCTGAAGAGTGCACAAGGCAGCTAGCCTACCATTGGGGGTGTTCGGCCACCCCCCACCCCCGCCCCATGCCTGTGGGTGTGATCCTCATAACAAGGAGGGAGGAGAGTTGAACCCTGCAGCAGCCAAGAACTAGGGACTGCACCTGTGTGAAGAGAACTGCAACTGGCCTAGTGACTCCACCTCCACCTTCCCCTGGAGGGTGTAAATAGGCTGGGCCTGGAGGCTGTCTTTGGCTGTTTGTGGGTGACAGTGGGTCTGCCAACTTGTGGAACCCCTCGGGAGGGGGATGCCCTCCCACAGTTACTTCCCTGGGATTGAGTGTATGTTGGCTGCTGAGGCAATGCGTGGGTAAGATCAATCAGAATTGTTTTGCCTAGTTCATTCATTTGGGTATTTATAGTTAGTATAAATTAGCTGTCTTTTTCTGTTCACTAAGTAGTTACTGTTAGCATAACTTTTAGTGTAATTAGAAATAAGTATTCTAGTTGAGCTGAGTTTCTGTTAATAAGAATTGCTGCTTTGTGCCATTGCAGCTTCTGCAGTAAATTTTGGTCTTTGAAACAAGCTGTGGAGTCATGCAGCAAATCTCCTTCTCCCCCTCCTCCCCTCCCTCGTGCCACACGAAAAGCATGTGGTCCGGGACTGTAAGGTAGTCGGTTGTCCCGCAACACTGTTGTTCAGTGAGAGCCTGGATCATCTCTCACTCCTGGGTTTATCCTCCAGAACCACCTGGGTGGGAAAAGACCTGCTGCAAGAGGTGTTTTCCCCCAAGTGCCCTCCTACACTGAGCAGGAGGAAATTGCATGTAGATTGTCACAGGGGAGACCTTGGTGCATGCCCTTTGCTCCTCCCCACCTCAGTATATCACCCTCCTTGGGGTCAGGGCTCCAGCTCTTGCTGAAGCTGTGTGAGGGCATCCCTTAGGTTTCCAGCAATGCCCAGTCTCAGAAGGTCCCTCCTCTCTGCCCTCCAGGCAAATGTCCTGTGGAGGAAAAAAAAAAAAAGTATATCTCTAAATATATATATGAAAAAATATATCTATATCTCAAGAGGTACATGAGTCCCTGACCAGGATTGTCCAGCCCTCAGTGCTATGCAGAGAGCAGAACAGCCCACCAGCTCCATGTGAAAAATGTGTGGGCAGTGTGGTGCTGTGCTGGAGTGTGGGGAGAACACTTGCACAGCAGAGGCTTTTTCACTGCCTCCCTCCTTCCTGTGAAGCCACTGGCACCAGCCCCTTTCAGAAAGAGGATCTTTGACTGGAGATGCCTGGATGTGGAGGGAAGATGGCACTACCTAGGGAGAGCTGGAGCTCAGCCTTGCACAGAGACACCCCCTTCCTTCCCCAGGTTCCTGCACAGCCAAGGAATGTGCTTGCACCAGGGTTTCTTGCATATAACAGAGGTCCAAGGCCATAG
Source organism: Apteryx mantelli (assembly GCF_036417845.1). Taxonomy (NCBI): domain Eukaryota; kingdom Metazoa; phylum Chordata; class Aves; order Apterygiformes; family Apterygidae; genus Apteryx; species Apteryx mantelli. The sequence goes on along the minus strand of NC_090005.1, from coordinate 7,277,885 downwards.
TGGAGACCTTGACTTCCTCCAGCTGGAAGAGGCATATTTCCCCATGGTGTTCAGCAATGTGGTGAATCAGCCCCTCTCCTTGAGGCCAGTGGCTGCCTGATAGGAGACCAGCTGAGGGCCTGGCCTCTCCTGTGCTGCTGTCAGAGCAAGGCATCAAAGGTGGAGGTCTGGTAAATCTGGGTGATCTGGAAGGTGCCTGTCTCCTCCACTGTGACTAGTTCCTCTTATGGGGGGGGTGGGGGTCTGGCCCATGGCACCTGGAAGAAAGCAAGGGCCAGGGACTGCACAGGGAAAGACTTCAGGACACAAAGGAAGAGGGGATGCAAACCCCTCAGGGAAGAAGGCTCCCTCTCCCTTGCTCTGCAACAGGAGCCCCAGCCTGGGGACAGCAAGGTGGTGAGTGGTTTGGGGCAGGAGCTTGGAGTTCTTGGCTCCATGCAGATCTCACAGGTCTATAGCACCCACCCTGTTACAAAAGGCCTCAGAGAAGAAAGAGTCTCAAAGGAGGGGGGGGGGAATGGGGGAACTGTTAGCAGCTTGGACAAGAAGGAGCCTCAACAGGAGCCTCAGACAAACATACCCAAGGACACAGGTGCAGCTGTGACCCATACATCCTGAGAAAGTACAGATAAACCAGCAGAAGCCAGTTGGAGCCAAGATTAGGACTGAGACAGCTTTTCTCAAGCAAGGAAGCAAGCCAAGTTGAGACCATGTATGGAAAAGTAGAGCAAAGTTCATGGCAAGACACGGAGTGACACCTCTTCTGACACCACCAGGGACCACCAGAGACCACCACAGAAGACCCCCGGGGACTCAGACCGCATGCGTAATGATTATGTAAATGTAATAATTAGTTCTAGGAAATAGAATGAATATGTATAATCATTCCTGGAAATTTAATGCATATGTATATGATAGAGCAATATAAACTTTAGATGATGTGGCACACGGTGTGCACTTTGGGTGGAGCTATCCCTCATGCACCCAGTGCCATAATAAAGAGAAGGCCTACTTCTTAATGCTACATTGGTGTTAAGGAGTTTTTCTCCCGATTTTGGTGACAGAGTGACTGTGAATGACTGCTTTACTCTTGCAGTGGGGGTCCCAAGGAGAGATCCCCTAGCTGGGGTAAGAAGGAATTAATTCCATTCTGCAGTGGGGCCCCAGCCATGAAAGCAGGTGTTATGTCTCAGGGTCCTGATGAGGAGGAGACAGTCCTGACCACAGCAATTAACACTGCCCCAGCAGTGAGAGGAGGCTTTTGTTTCTCAAGGCCCAGGTGCTGAAGCAGGCCTTATCTCAAAGTCTTGACATCCTCCCTTTTGGAGTGTGAAACACAGGAATTCAGGCTACTTGTAACTGGCACCAAATGTGTGTTTGTGTGTGTGTGGGGGGGGAAGCTGGGAGCGTCCCCCCACACCATCCTAGCCTCAGAGGGATCAGACTAATTCAGTAACCATTCCTGTATTTTTGTCATTTCCCCTTAAAACAAACACACCCCTTCCCAGTCACTACTAGCCTTGGTTTCTTCATAGCCAGTTAGATCTGCATTTGCCTGGGCCTTCACCTTTATCTGTAGAAAATCCTGTTTTCACTCTTTCCATAGAATCATAGAATTGATGAATGATTTAGGCTGGAGGACACCTCTGGAGGTCATCTAGTCCAAGCAGATGTCATGAGATCAAGTTGCTCAGGGTCCTGCCCAGTTAAGTCTTGAATACCTCCAAGAATTGCTATTTTACAGCCTCTCTGGGAAACTTGATCCACCCTCAGGGTAAATAATAATAATGATGTCCTAATTTCTAATCCAAATTTCCCATGTTCCAGTTTGTATCCATTGCCTTTCACTCTCTTGCTGAGCACCTTTGACTTTGAGAAGAACCTGCCTCCGGGTGGCTTTTTAGCCTCCAGTCAGGTAACTGTGGACAGCAAGAAAGGCTTCCTTTAGCTCTCTCTTTTTCAGGCTGAAGAAGCCCAGGTCGCCAAGCCTCTCCTCGTGTGTCATGTGCTCCAGCCCCATGACCTGCTCGGTGGCCTCTGCCAAACTCACGCCTGCATGTCAGTGCCTCGAGAAGCTGAAAGGGGCCTTTGCCCAGGGGAAATGTTGTCTCTTGAGTCGAGCCTTTGGGGGAAAATGCCCTGGGAAGCAGTGCCTCCCTTCCTGTCTGACACCTGGGCGCAGGGAACCCGCAGTTTAGTTTGCTCTTCTGGGGTCAGTCATTGGCAGGAGGGAGTGTTAGAAGTACTGCAGACAGCCGCATGGAAGAATCGTCCTCTGAGCTCTCACCAGACACACTGTGCGTCCAGCTCTCCATCTCCAAATGTGGCCAGGAAAACACAACAGATGTCAGCGGACTAACTCATGCCCTCTGCCTGCACTTCTCAGTGACTCTCAGTCTGTGAAGGGTCCCCCAACAGCATCCTCAGCAATGCTAAGTCATGGCATTCACTTTTCAGGACATCTGGCGAAGCTGTGACCATAAAAGAACGGGGAAAGATTAGTGCCATGGGCAATCAGGATCAATGTAACATGCTGAGAAAAAAGCACGCAGGTCATTTCAACTGTCATTTTGGAATGAGTTAGTAGTGCCCCCAAATTCAAACATGTTTGTTATTTGGTCTCCCACACGCCCCACTTTTCTCACAGAATCCTGAATCTTCCATCACACATCTTTGGGTGCTTCGAGAGCAAGAGGACACAACTGAAATCATCCTCCAGCTGGCATCCAAACCATTGCTTTCTTTCCCATCCAAGTGGGAGCGCGGCTACTCATCCACCTTCCTGTCCCCCACAGGCACAGGCCACCTCTTTTCTCCAGGTGCCTCATTCTCCTTCCCTCCTTCTCATTCTCTCTGTGCTGTCTCTCCTTCGCATGCATTCCCCACCCCCTCCTTGGCACAAAGACTGAGCTCTGTGTGGCACCTCAGGAGGCCTCACTGCAAACACCTGCACATTTACTCGCCCAGGGAGGAAAACCCACACAGTGTCTCCTTCCACCACAGCTGCTCTCCAGGGCCAGCTCTTTGCTCCACCAAACAGAGCTTAGCACCACAACAGCACTGCACACAGAACAACAAACTGGATCCCAGAAACAGGGGGACCAGGTAATCCTTTTGGCAGAGAAACCCACACTCACTCAGGGACATAGGGACTCCCCCCAGACAAGCACTGGTGATTCCCCACAGCTGCAGGAGACACATGAAAAGGAGTGGGACATCTTGAGGGGATGGAGCAGAGAATCTTCTCCATTGTCTGGCAGAGGCGACCTGCTCGAATGCTGAGAGTTTGCCTCATTCCCAGATGCAGGGCTAGGAAGGGATTTTCCCTCCTCGGGCTACCTACGCTAGGTGGTATAAAACCCTAAGGACAGTCGTGTCTCCCACGAAGGGCCCTCTTCTCCAACAGTGGCCATCAGTGGTGGCTGAGGAAAGAACAAGAGCTGGACAAGCAAGTAGGATACTGCTCCTGCATACGCGCCCCTGGGACACAATTAGTTTCTACAGCTCCGGGGTGTTCCTGAGTCTGGTGTGGCTTATGTGCTAATAGCTCTGCAGTAGCTCTCCTCCCAGGGCAGGCTCCCCTTGAAACCGTGTCAGTTTTGCTATACCATTTTGATCATTTCCCAGGACCCTGGATCTAGGCACATCTATTCAAGTCCCACTGACATCTGCTTAAGGACACTTCTTCCCGCTGCACAGGCAGGGGAGGCAACAATCCAGCCTCACCACAGCCCCCAGGTGCTGTTGCTGGGCAGGCGGAGCTCAAAGCTACATGCAAACAGAGGCAAGGAGAGAAACACTCCTCAGAGCACCCACACACGCCTTTCTGTGCAAGGCTGCACGCTGAGGGCACCAGTGTGGGCTCAGTGCACAGAGATAGACAGCACTGTCTTGGAGCTCAGCGTTCTGCACATGGAGAAGCACCTGGGAGTTCTCCACAGACAGCACGGAGGAGAACCTTCCTGACTCCTCCCGAGGTTTCCTTCTTGTCACTTGCAGTAACAGTTTAGGGGGCTGCGTTGGGAGCTGCTGGTACCAGAAGATGTAGGGATCAGAATAGCTGGTGGAGAAATTACAGCGCAGCGTTGTGTTGTGTCGTGCCTGGATGGTGGCTTCTGGTGGGAACTGGAGCACAAAGTCCCTTTGTGCATGACCTGTAAAGCCAGAAAGGCACTTCAGCACTGCTTGTCTCTGTATCCATCTATCTATCACTTCATCAGCTCTCTCACTATCCCCCATCTCCATTCTTCACTTTTCACAGCCCAGGAAAGACTAAGGGGTTTGTCTGTCCACTCTTCTTTCTGCAAGTTCTTGGTGCTCCTCATAGGCCAGGCTGTGAGCTCATCCTGATTTCCATCAGTAGCTCTTTGGGCTGTGAGGCCATCAGGTGTTTCTGTATGTGTCACTGGCTTTTTGCCCCTCCTGGAGATCAGAAGCAGCTGTATTAACTGTTGCTCTCTCCTTCTGCCTCTCCTAGCTCTGTTCCTACTTCTCACTGTAACATTCATACCACTGTGTCTGTCCATGCCCTGGCTTTTGAAAGCTTTCCACCTCTCCCAGCATGGACTTAGCCTTCTCTGAATGCCCTTCAAGCATTTTGTCATTCCAGCATAGATTGGCAACAAAAGTGTTTGAAAAAAGTTTCAAAGGCACCCAGGAGAGAATTTCCCATATCTAGCACTGGTGCCTCCCCGGCAGCTCTCTCTCTCTCCCTCTCTCTCTAAATACATATGGATAAACAGTGCACATAAAGGTTCTTGTTTTCTGAGAAAGAGATGTGCAGAGCCTTATTCCCCCTTTTATGCCCATCACTCCTGGCATCCCTCAGAGTACTTGCTGTGCTCCAAACGCAGCCCCCTGCTCTCCCTGCAGGAAGACTGCCAGGTCCCCGCAAAGTCAGAATTCGCATGCCCCCCTCCAGCACTGACGGGACACTCCCTTGTTCTGATCCTCCCCAGCTTGAAAGTCGTGTCTCACCAAAGTCTGCCAGTCCCACGAAGGCTGCCAGAAAAATCAGGGCCATGTCACGATCTCCACTCCACGAGGTGTCTGCTGTCTCCGAGAAAGAGGGTGCTGAAGATACCAGGTCCTGCCTTCCCCTCCCTCTGCAAGCTCAAAGCACCCTCCAGGCCTCAGCCCAGAGGGTGGAGCAAAACTCTCTCACTGCTGCTCCACACAGATCTCCTTGGGACCTTACACCTCTGACCCAGGGAGGCTCTCTGGAGAAAGGAGCTGCAGTTGCTAAAATGCTCAGCCTAAGGAAGCAATCAAGTTGTGCCCTTCTCTGTGCTCCATGTTCCCAAGGGCCAAGGGGAGGCTTCTTCAGCACTGGGAGGTTCCCATGTGCACTCAGGCCACGTCCGAGCTCTTTCACAACCCAATAGCTCCAAAGGTGCTTGCATATCCTCTCACTCAGACATACCCAGCTGTAGCACTGCTGCCTTTGAACTCTGTGCCGCATTGGCAAAGGGGCCCCGGGCACCTAAAATATCACGTAGGAGCCTAAGACTGTGCAGCCTGCTGTCAGGCACAAGGAGGCTGCTGGGTGTCTTCCTGCTTTTTGCCCCTCCTGGAGATCAGAAGCAGCCCAGCCATCCCCCAGCAAGGAAGAAGTGTCCGTGGTGAACTTCCCCTGCCATCCAGAGCCCAGCCCGAGACAGAGGCTTGTGCCCACCCCAGCACAGGATCAGGAAGGGCCCCTCTGCACCTGCTCGTGTCCCCCTTCTCCCTAGGTACTGTTTGAACAGAGGTAGGGCCAGACACAGACACAGACAAAGGCACCTGCACCCATGTGTCTGATTTTCTATCCCCATGGAGTTTTCTGTCCGTTCCCCCACAGCCACAGAGAAGGCTCATCAAGGGAACTATCTCTGTGATCGGCACCTGCAGTCCCCTTCTCCTGAGGTAACACCAGCAAGATGAGTCAATGGGAATGGCTCTCCCTCGAACATCGTGTGAACTTAGGCGTGTTACTGCCTACAGAGGCATGGGAGTCAGTATGGGATGCAGTGGAGGACCATTTCAGGATTGCACAAGACTTCTTATGGGATGCTTTGAGGAATGTCCAAAGACTGGGAAAGGGAGGGATCAAGGAAGTTTGGCAAGAAGGAAGCGTGGGAAAAAGAGAAAGGGATAAAAGGGGCCAGCTGCATGTGAACAGGTGACTAGTCAGTATGCTTTCCTGGCCACATCCTGCACCTGAGCAGCACAGCCTGTCCTGCCTTCTAATTAAACTCCATTTCTAACACTTTTCCTGGGTGAGGGGGCTGTCTAGTTTGTGTGCATGTTTGTGTGGGGGTGTCAGTGCCAGCAACACCGTGTCTGTGGTGCCAGCACCTGGAGAGACTGTAGTGTGTGCAGATTGTGTGGGAGTGGGTATTGGTGTATAATCACTAGCAAACAGCAAGCTGGACCAGCTGGAGAGTGGGACAGAGGCTTGTGAGCCAGGTATGGAAGGAGAGGTGGTAAGTCTGGGTCAGATGCTGCAGAGACCAAAGGCGCTGAGAGACAACCACTGGAGGAACCAGGAGGGCCAAGCCAGCTCTTGGAGAAACCATGGGCTCTGGGATTGCCTAGTAGTAGGGCCACAAGTCTGCAACCAGCTACTAGAGAGACCAGTTTGCATCCATGTTTTCCTCTGTGTGTGTGTGTTTGTCTGTGCCTGAGGCAACTGGGAGCCCAGACTATCCAGGGGCCAGCTATTGAATAGACCTGAGTGTCCCAATTACCAGAGGGACTCATAGTATGCACAGAGTGTGTGTGTGTGTGTGTGTGTGTGTGTGTGTGTGTCTGTAGATCTGAGTACCATCAACTCTTCTGAGACTGTGGACCTCAGGGGCACATAAACCCAGGTACTAGCAAAGGGAGAGACCAAGGCATCATGGAGCCAGCTCCAGCTCCTGGCTGAGGCCAGCGGGGCCGTTGGCTGAGAAGCACCACAACTGCTCAGGTCACCTTTCCTTCCCCACTGTTGCCATCCCAGGTTGAGGGTTTGCCTGGTCGGTGGCTTGGGAGCCATTTCGGGGAAGCCTTTCACGGCCGAGGCGCAGGGCTGCCAGGTGCCGGGGGATGCGGTGGCCTCGACGGGCCTGAGCCCGGGCGGGCGGGGGGAAACTGCCCCGGGCTGGGTGGGAGCCGCGCGGGGCGAGGCGGCTCCTACGGGCGGAGCGGCAGCGCCCCCCGGCGGGCCCGGCCGGGGTGAGCCCCCAGCCCCAGCCCCAGCCCCGCACATCGCGCCCTGCTCCGCACCCCCCGCGGCCGTTCGTGCCCGGCCACAGCCCCGGCCTCTCCTGCCGGGTCTCCCACGGCGCAGTAACACACCGTGGCGTCCCGCCGCCAGGGCCGGGCGAGCTGCAGGGCGCTGGAGCGGTGGTCTGTGGCCACGAGCAGGGTCCCCGGCAGGTCCTGCATGGTTCTGCTCCCTTTGTCACTGAATATGATGAATGCGAGGCCTCGGCCAGGGATGTACTGCTACCAGTAAACATACATGTTCTCCTGTATGTTGGGGTGTGAGCAGGCGATGTTGATGCCAGTGCCCTCGGTGGCCTCTGCCGACGGCTCCTGCTGCACCTGGGCTCTGTCCATAGCCACTGCCGAGGAAGAAGGAGAAAACGCCGAAAATCAGTTTCCTTCTCCAACTTCCATTTTCCTGCATAAAGTCTGCAGAAGAGCTCAAACACGGGTACAGAAGTGGAAATAGAAACGGCCTGTGTGGAGGGAAGATATGGCCTAGGGTTTGGTTGGAGGGGCAGTTTGCTGGTGGTGCTTTAGTGGCTAGAAAGAAGCGTGGGCTAAAGTATGGATGAAGCGATGCAGAGTGGCAAGGCAGGAGAATTCAGGGTTGGATCTGAGGACGATAAAGAGCAAAGCAGCAGATAGGGGGTTGGGTTAAGTACGGCAGGACGGACAGAGGAAGGAGGTTTGTGAAGGAGCTGGAGAGCTAGAGGCGGGCGGTCTGAACCCGGGCACAGCCCCGGACCCCCAACCCCACAGCCGCCGCCGGCCCCGCGCACCCGGGAGCACCGTGGCCAGCGCCGCCAGCCCTGCGCCCCGGCACCGCCTCATCCCGCCGCGCCGCTCTGCTCCGCTGCGCTCGGCCGCCCGCGCCTCGGTGCCCCCCGCCAGCACCGACTCTCTGCTGCGGCGCCGGCGCCTCCTCTCGGCCGCCGCCGCAGGCGCCAGCTCCGCCCACGCGTGAGGTCCCCTCAGGAGCGACATCTGCCTGCGGCAAGCCTTGGCTGGCCACGGGGACCCCTGGCTGCCCTGGAAGTAGTGCTATCGGGGTGGGGGACGGCAGACAAAAGGGAATGGCAGGAATCATTTAAAGTTAAGTACTCATGTATTTTAAAATATTGCTTTTTTTTTTTTTTTTAATAAATGCCTGTTTGTAAATTTGCTCCATTTAAAAGTAGAACTGGAAATAAAGAACCCTGGATTCTGCTGGACGCTAACACATCCATCCACTCAATGTAAAAACTTTGACATCATTTCAGTCAATGGAATGCAGTGACGACTGTCATTGACAAATTCAGGAAGAAAAAGGAGTGCCAGTGGGTGGGCTTATTGAGGGGGAATCAATAAAAAGGAAGAAGTATAACTGGCTTTAGAAGAAATTAGAGCTGTTGGTAAAGTCATGATTATGGCTGCCAAGCTTGGGAGAAACAGAGAGACCCTGAAGGTACAGTTACAAAGAAAAAAAAAGGCTGTAAATTAGAGAAACAGATAGTAAGTATTTACAAAAATGCTGTAAAAACTAACAAACAAGCAAAACTAGATGTTTTGTCTGATCATGAAGTGAAAAAAAGAAAAAATCTTGAAAGGACCAGTTAAGGTAAGTTAACAAAAGAAGAAGAGGAAGAAGAAGAGGAAGAAGAAGAAGAGGAAGAAGAAGAAGAAGAGGAAGAAGAAGAAGAAGAAGAGGAAGAAGAAGAAGAGGAAGAAGAAGAAGAAGAGGAAGAAGAAGAAGAGGAAGAAGAAAAAGAAGAAGAAGAAGAAGAAGAAGAAGAAGAAGAAGAAGAAGAAGAAGTATCAGCTAAGTCTGGAAATGTTTCCCAGAGGAGCCTGTTCTTTACCTGATCGCACAGCATGGAATGCATTTTTACACTGTGGGGAGGGAGAAGGTAGCAGCTGCACACAGGGCGGTGCAGGAATATTTTATAACAGCTCTGCAGGCAGTGGTGGTGTGGGGCTGGGCAGGACAGAACTGCTGCGACGGAGCGGTGCTCCCTCGCCTCGAAGTTGGGGATCACAAGCCCACACCCAAGCTTGGTGTGTCTGTGTGCCAGGCCGGGGGCAAGGCTGCAGCAGTGCCAGTGTAGAGCTCCCAGTGGCCATGCTGGCCTGTGCAGTCGCTCCCCCAAGGTGTCCCTTGAGCTGCGGGCACAAGGAAGAGTTTGGATATCCTGGAGCTGAGCCCTGGGCTCCTTTCCTCGATCGCTCTTACCTGGAACAAGGCCAGCGTTGCCAGGCCCAGGGCCTGTGACTCTCTCAGCCCTCTTGCCCCTGGCACCCACACCTGTCCCCATACAGGCAGGGCACTAAAAACTTGGGACAAGTGAGTCCTGGCCCCAGAGAACTTCCTCCTGCACTCTCAGAGCTCTTCTCATGGGGTCATCTTCCACCCAGTGCATGTGTGTGCATCATCCTGACACAGGCTGTGACAGCCCTACCCTGCTGGAATTTCTCCCTGACTCCTGAGCTGCCTTGACTTGGTCCCGAGAGTGGAAGGTATTGCTTCGAGCTACGGGGGCCTCTGGTCCTTCTGCAACTAGATGAAGCCTGAGTAGCTCTTGGAGGTCTTTCCACCTCAGTCCACTGCCCCCATCCTTGTCTCTGTCCTATCACTGTAATACCCCTGGGTCATTCTGTGCACGAGAGCAAGGTGTCCAAGCATATGTTCTGGCCTGACAGCACAAATACTGGTGTGACTTCACCTCTAAATGGCAAAACGAAGACTGGTGCAACCCTTTTTCTTAGCTAATTAGCCAGCACTAATTCAGGGTGATGGATATGATCATCTGGACTACTCAGATGTTAGAAATGTTTCAGCACAGTTTGGCCTCAGGTCACTAGCACTCCTACTTGCTGAATGTGTGGGCTGTGGGAGCGTGTCGAGGCAATCATTGTGTGTATATGTGTGCATGTCTGGGTTTGTGGGTGAGAGAAGGAGTGGGTGTACAGACACCCTGCATACTGCTGAGGGTGGTACTATGTTGGTGAGGCAGTGAGGGACTGGACCCAGCTTTGTGGACTTCACTTCTGTGACACAGTGAGAATGAAGCCAGCAGTCACTGAGGCTCCAGATTGCCAAGATGGTTCAGGATGAGAACAGGACCATGGAGATAACCTTGATTTCCAGCAATGAAGCCTAGGCACAAAGGTACCATTTGATTCTGACCCAGCGAGGTCTCTGCCCTTTCTCTTTCAGTTGGACCCACTCCATTTGTGGATCAGCTTCACATCCTCTCCTTCTCACTCAGTTGCTCTCAGCCTTGGGGAGATGGGGAGAAAGCTGGTGAAATTAATGGAAGAGAAGATCGTGTGCCTCCAGGATGATATGATCTTCTTCTCTCCATACATCCTGAGTCCATCAGTTCCCATCTTCTGCTCGCTGTTCTAAGCTTGCTTCTCTGCTCTTTGTCTCTTATAAGCCGAAGTGGGACAATTCATGAAACCAGTGTGCCCTGCCTATAAAACCATGCTAACAACCCCTTTGGGGAGCCATTAAAATGATGATCAGCTTGTCCTCTGTGTCTCTGCACCGCTTCCTTGAGCATTCTGTCAGATGTCCCAGTGATGCCCAACTCTCCCTAACTCAGTGTACCCCTGAGATGCTCCTGGGCAGGACAGCCTCCCAGAGCAAAGTTTGGGTCAGTCATTCACAGACAGCTAATCAGAAAGCTTGTTTTCTTAGCCAGGGAGCTGCTAAGCAGGAGGATTCGAATGAGACCTTGAGGAAGCGGGATTTTATTTTCTCTTCTGTGTCATGCTTTGCATTTTGGTCTTAGTAGTCTAAGAAATGAAGAATTTGAAAATGAAATGGGTTATTTACCCCTTCAGGGTAAATTTCATTCCATTCCTATGGGGTTCAGACTCAGACTCCAAAGACATCCTCGTGTAGAAGCTCCTTCACCAAACTCACTGCCCTGGAGTTAGCAGCCAACAGAGCCTTTTTTGTTCCAAGTCTAACTCTCCAGGCCCCACCCCACACACACTCAGTGAAGAGGCAGCAGCTCACTCAGAGAAGAAATTAACCTATCGCAAAGCTGACGTGTAAGATAAACGGGATGAATCACCTTTTTGGCAGCACTGATCTCTCTCTCTTGCCCAGTCACGGCCTCTGAACTACCTGTCCAGCATGAGCTCACAGCAGGACCAGTAGGCATGGTCATGCATGCATGGCTCATGTCATCATAAGATCTGAACTGAATTAATCACTTGCTTTACCGGCTTCTACAAGCGCCTCCATGCCATCACTAAACTCCATACCCATGTCCAAGGTACTCTAGGGAGAGGGAGAGCAGGGAAGGGGCAGGGGGGTGTGGATGAAAGTGCTCAAGCTAGACAAGTTGCTCTAGCCAGCTGCATCTGCCCACACATCATGAAACAGCCTTCCTTCAAACAAATTGCCTTAACCAGAACTGTGGCTCCATAACAGGAGTTGCAGAAGATGACAATCTAATTTTTTCAGTCTTTTTCTTTGCCTAAGGCTTTGCCTTCTGGTCCTAGTAAAGACGAGACATTCAGAGGTCACAAATTCAGTGGATCAAAATGCCTTCATAGGAGATGGAGTATATACCTCTGATCACAACCTTCCGAGCCCAGACATCCAGCGAATGTTTCACCCACCTTAAGCTCCACTTCTCCATATTTTATCTCCACAGTTTGGCTATAAGGATAATTTGGGAGAGAGTGTTGAAGGTGTTAGTAAAGGCAATGTGAATAAACTGTCCTCTGATCTCTGATTGAGTGCTGTGAACCTGCTGTATGGCCACAAGTGCCTGGCTCACTTCATCACATGATCAGAAGTGAATCCATCACCTGCCATACTGGTCTGTACAAGCACCTCCATCCCCTTGCTGAAACTCGTACCCATGTCCAAAGTATTTGAGAGAGAGAGAGAGAGAGAGAGGGAGAGAGAGAGAGAGAGAGAGAGAGAGAGGTGGCAGGGAGAGGGATTTTGTGTGCAGGAGTCAAGTTGGGCAGGTTACTCTAATCGGCTGGACCTGCCCCATGCACCATGCGAAGCACTCTTTCCTTAACATCAACCAATGTTAATTAAGCAAGCCCTTAGACATGACACAGGAGCTGCAGAGGATGACTCTGTCATTTACAACATCTCTCTGTGGTGGCCTTGGGCAGTGAAGACATCTTCTCTTTGGGTGCAAAGCTCCTCAACTAACTCTGGATGTCTACTCTGCTGGGGTTTTGTTGTTGTTGTTTGTTTTCTGTCTGAGTCAGTTGTCTAGTCTCTCTTAAGCATCACCGGAAGAAAAATGGATGCTTCTAAGGCAGGGCTTGCCTGACCTGTATTAGACAGGAACTTTTGGAGGAGGTGAACTGAGGCCTGAAAGTGCCTGTTTCTCTTCCCTGCTGATCAGCAGAGCAAAGATGAATAGATCGTGTGGAGGCACCTGCCCTGAAGGCAGGGGAGGTCAATATGCCTATACTCAAGTCTTGTCTGACTTAGAGCTTAGCTCTTCACTTAGATTAAGACTGAAAACTTAGGCCGCAACTGCTGTTAGATATTCTGACAGCTGAAATGAGGTAGGTGAATCCCACCTTTCTATCTCTGTATTCGTATGACCATATTTGTCTTTAATTATCCCCAGCCTGGAGATTTCAAGATCTTAATGCCCAGCATCCAGGTATTTGACACTTCCAGTCTTTTGGGGCATGGCTATTTCAGACATCAGCATGCCAGGAAATTGCCACACAAGAGAACACTGAGTTTCTGCCAAGGCTCGCATACCGTGGCAGGCAGGTGGCAAAAAACCACATCTGACAGCCACTTTAGAGAATTGCATTACTGTTCTTTAATTAGCCTGTGTGAAGAGAGAACACTATCCATTTTCAACAAGCCTGTGAAATCCCCCAAGAGCTCAAACTCCCTGTGGCACACAGAGGAAAATTTCAAAACAGTCTCCTCTGCATAGCCAGTTGGAGCTTCAGTGTGCTAACAAGGTGGGTGTGGGGATGTATTTATGCTAGGGATGCTGGGGGAGTTCTCAGCAGAAAAAAGGCATTTGTTCACAGTCTTTTGGCTGTGAAGAGTTTGCCTGTCTTGTAATTCTCTGCTGTATGCTGTCACTACATGGAGGTAAAGTGGAGATAATTTAGCGTGTGTGTGTGTGTGTGTGTGTGTGTGTGTGTGCGTGCTAAGCCCGCTTTGTAGAGGTACAGTGGTGGCTGTGAGGGGGAAAGAAAAGCAGGAGTGCAAGCTGCCACTACCTAATGGGTGGAAGGGAAGGAATCACCATCAGGCAATTTGATACATCTTGCAGTGAGTCAGGAAGGTGTTCATCTTCACTTCTCTTGTGGAGAGACTGGAGACTGCCATAGCGAGAGGCAGTGCTTTCTGAGGCACTTGTCTAGAATAGCTCCAATAAATCACCCTCTTTCCTCTGATTTCCTTCAGCCAAGGGGGATCACGGCTTCATCTGGAGGAGAGATGATGTTGTATGAAGAGAGTTTGTTTAGATCATTTCCGTTGGCAGAGCTGGTACGTGACGCCTGCCCAGGACATCTGGTGTAGACTTTCAATGCCTGGCACGTTTAAAGAGAAATGGATTAAGGAGGATTTCTTTGCTCTAGCCACGTGAGATTTTGCATATATGTTCCTAAGGAGGATGAAAGGAAAGAAAGGGATTCTTCAGATGATGATTCGACCCCATCTGTCCTAGACACACCCCTGAGGAAGAGATCAGCTCTTCTCTGGAGGTACTGTTCTCCCTCCATTAACTGGAAGGAGGAAGTAGCTTAAACCCCTCAGATCAGCTGGCTTCTCAACAGAGTTATGTTGGGTGGGATTCAGCTTAGTGAATTTGGCCTGCAAGAGGTGATAGATACAGGGATACCTCTGCCCAAGTTGACATGTCTGACTTGTCCACCTGAGCTGGTTGCTAGACTCCTACCCTAGTCCTCAGGGAGAAATTGGCACTTCTAGAGTGCTTTTAGCCATCTCTATGAAACGAGGTAAGCCATGCCTCCTGTTTTTGTATCCTTTGAGAAAGAAGGGACTTTAGCTGAGGCGGTCAGATATGATTTATTATTATTGTTAGTGTTGTTGTTGTTGTTGTTGTTGTTGTTGTTGTTTTTGTTTAAATGTGGTCAGCATAGATTCTTCCCATGACTTTCAGATGGCAAAATTACGGAGGTGAATCCTACACCTCCTGAGTAGCTATGTTGAGAAGCAGACCTAAATGGAGGTAACAGAGGTAATTCTGAAAGCTTCCAGTCCTGAGGACTTGGAAAAAGGTAAATTTAGGAGACCATGAGTTCTTAAGTAACGCCTGTCATTCTACTCTGTTGTCCTGTGACACTGCCACTTCAGCCTGAAGCCCTTGTGATCAGCTGGCCTATAAGAGGTCAGAAAATCTTCTCCAGTGTCATGTTCTCCTCATCGTTTACTGGTACCTCAGTCTCATTTGCTGAAATCATAACTCAGTATTGTTTGCCCTGCGGAGTGCAGCTATGCTATTCCCTTCCTCTGTGCTACAGCCTTTCATGTAGGTGAAGACTCTCAGCCTGTCTTTTGCACTTCCCTGAACAGGATTTTCATCTCTCAGAAGCCATTAGAGTCACCATGTTCTAAAGAAGACCCATGCACTTGGTCAGATAAAGAATTCTCCAGGTTCCTTCGACTGTGTTGCCTGGTCTTCAGAGTCCTATTCAACTGTACAGACATAGGTATGATTTAGCTGACATCTTTAATTCAAGGTAGACAAAACCCTCCCTAAAGTATTGCAGTGCAGTCTCTTCCTCATGGAGTATGGAGCGCAGGTACAGCTTTTTCCTGCTTTGGAGAAGCTGTATTTTCAGGGATGGTGATCTTGTTTAATTACTGGTAGCATGTTTACCTGCCAGTAGGCCCAGCCTAGGCATTCAAACTATCACATGATCTTTTCTGTCTTGACAGATGGACCTCTGCACTTGGAGGGACATGGAAAACATGACAACTGTGCAAGAATTCATCCTTTTGGGTTTCCCAGGCACATGGCATTTCCGGGTGTCCCTTGTGGTGCTGTTTGCACTGATGTATTCCCTGACAGTAACAGGCTATGCATCCATCATAGCCCTTGTATGGGCAAACAGGAACCTCCATACCCCAATGTATTTTTTCCTCTGTAATCTCTCCTTTCTGGAGATCTGGTACATAACGGGCATTGTTCCCAAAGCTATGGGAGTCATGCTGGGGACTAGCCAGACCATCTCCTTCAGAGTCTGCATCCTTCAGTTGTTCTTTCTTCTCTCCCTAGGCTCCACCGAATGTTTTCTCCTGGCTGTCATGGCCTACGACCGCTATTTAGCCATATGTTACCCTTTGAGATACAACTCCCTCATGAACAATGTCTTCTCTGCTCAGCTGGCCCTCGGCTCCTGGCTGGGAGGCTTTCTGATCATCTCGCTGCTGGCCTTTTTGACATCCAGGCTGACATTCTGTGGACCAAAAGTCATCAATCATTTTTTCTGTGATATAGATTCCTGCCTCGCCCTCTCCTGCACAGATACACGGCCCGTGGAGCTGGCGACCTTCCTCATCTCCATAATTGTTGTGGTGGTCTCCTGTGTGGTTACGCTAGTCTCCTACATGTACATCATCTCTACCATCCTGAGAATCCAATCAGCCCAGGGCCGGAAGAAGGCCTTTTCCACCTGCTCTGCCCATCTCACAGTCGTTACAGTATGGTATGGCTCCATTATATTCTTGTATGTCAAGCCGTCAGCCCAAAACTCCTTGGATCTGCACAAGTTTGTTAATATCTTTAACAACACAGTTGTAACTCCCTTGTTGAACCCCTTCATTTACACACTCAGAAACAAGGAAGTGATACAAGCTCTGGAGAAGGCGTTCCAGAAGAAGTGAAGGAGCTTATCAGAAGGCCTTGATGTGAGCAACAGACTCATTCCCCCCTGACTTCTGACCCCCAGAAGTTCCTCACCTTGGTGTAAGTGCACCTGGGCATCACAGGTGGCAACAAACCACCAGCTCCAGTGCAAGTTCATCTCAATCACCTTGCAGCCTGGGGTGAAGGATGGGGTGTAGCTTGATTCTCATGTGCCCACCTCCCTCTGGTCACTATAGGATAAACCTAGAGTGCCTCATAGCGCTCCAAAGACTAGCCCCTGAAAAGGATAAGATAGCCCACCCAAACACAACTCCCTGACAGAGCCAGAGGAGTGGTCCTCTGGTGGTTCATGCTTCAATTTGCTAAAGGCTTAACTTTGTCAGGAATTAATGTGAATCCCCTAAAGAACTTCAGATACCTGCATCGTTGCTTTGTGGAAGTGGACACATAGTCTCCTTTTTAATCTGCTATTGTCTGGATGTATCTATGCCACCTTCCTGTGGCTCTTTCATTGGATCATCCTTAGACGCAAGATGTATTTGACCATGGCTGATATCCTTAACAGTAGCCTTTATTCCTGGCATAAGACGATCAACAAAGTTTACATTCTCATTTCCTCACCACCCCTAGTTTCTCAATGTATTTATTAATTTTCATTAAAAATACTCAAAATACCATGATTCGTGCTAGGTGAGTTGGGACATGTCCACATCTACAGTGTCATGCCAGTCCTAAGCAGACCATCATTCCATGCATTTGTGGCTTTGTTGTGGAAACACTTACAGCTATTTTGCAAAGTCACCAGAGAACAGATTCCTCTCACTGGAAATGACAGAGGACTGAGAGGGTTCCTGGGTAGCAGGTCTGTCTTTACACTCAGTGAAAAGAGATTAGTACTTCCAAAGGGCGCTTGCTTTTACCCTTCCTAGGGCTTTTATTTCAGAACAAGATGAATCATGCTCCTGAAGTTCCTCTTTCTGCACACTAACAACAAAGGGAGTCTGTGTGACCCCCAGAATCACCCCCAGAATGGCTGAGGTTGGAAGGGACCTCTGGAGATCATCTAGTCCAACTCTCTGCTCAAGCAGAGTCACAGTTCTCACTAGAGCAGGCTGCCCATGACTGCATCCGGATGGCTTTGGAATATCTCCAAGGATGGAGACTCCACGTCTCTGGGGAATCTGTTTCAGTGTACAACCAGCCTCACAGTAAAAAAAGCTTTTTCTTAGATTCAGACAGAATTTCCTGTGGTTCACTTTGTTCCCATTGCCTCTTGTCCTGTCAATGCGCACCACTGGAAAGGGACTGCCTCCATCCTCTTGACACCCTCCCTTCAGGTATTTATACACATTGATAAGATCCTCCCTCAGTCTGCTCTTCTCCAGGCTAAACAATCCCGGTTCTCTCAGCCTTTCCTGATATGAGAGATGCTCCAATCCCTTAAGTATCTTAGTAGCACTGGACTCACTTGAGTAGCTCTGTATCTCTCTTATCCTGGGGAGCCCAGAACTGGACACAGCACTCCAGGAGTGGCCTCACCAGGGCTGAGTAGAGGGGAAGCATCACTTCCCTCAACCTGCTGATGACACTCTTCCTAATGCAGCCCAGGATACCATTGGTCTTTTTTGCCACAAGAGCACATTGCTAGCTCATGGTCAACCTCTGGTCCACCAGGGCCTGCACATCCTTCTCTGCAAAGCTGCTTTCCAGCACGTTAGCCCCCAACCTATACTGATGTATGGGGTTATTCCTTCCCAGGTGCAGGACTCTGCATTTCTCTTTGTGGAACTTCATTAGGCTCCTCTCTGCCCATTTCCTGAGGTCCCTCTCAATGGCAAAACAACCCTCTGCGGTATCAGCCACTCCTCCCTGTTTTGCATCCTCAGCAAACCTGCTGAAGGTACACTCTGCCCCGTCATCCAGATCATTAATGAAGAAGTTGAACAGGATTGGACCCAGTATTGACCCTTGGGGGTACAACACTAGTGATTGTTCTCCTGCTGGACTTCCTACTTCCCACAACCCTCTGAGCCCAGCACTTCTGACACTTCTCAATCACCTTCATTGTCCACTTACCTAGCCAGCACTTCATCAGCTTCTCTATGAGGAAGTTATGGGAGAGAGTGTCAAAATCCTTACTAAAAGCAATATAGACAGCACCCACTGCTCTCCTCTCATCCGCCAAGCCAGTCATCTGGTCATAGAAGGCTATCAGGTTGGTTAAGCGGGATTTCCACTTCATAAATCCGTGATGACTACTCCTGATCATCTGCTTGTTTTTCACATGCCTGGAAATGGTTTCCAGAATTAGTTGTTCCATCACCTTTCCAGGGACTGAAGTGAGGCTGACTGGCTTGCGGTTCCCTGGATCCTCCTCCTTTCCCTTCTGGAAGATAGGGGTGACATTTGCTCTCTTCCCATTCTCAGGCATCTTCCCTGATTGCCATGACTTTTCAGAGAGAATTGTGTGGCCTCACAGTGACATCAGCCAGCTTCCTCGGCACTCGTGAATGCATCCCATCAGGGCCCATGGGCTTGTGTAAGTCCAGTTTGCTTAAGTGATCCCTAAACTGATCCTCCCCCTGCCTCAATGGGTTTGGAGTCTTAATTGCTCTAGAATTCCCCACTGGTCTCAGTGGCTTGGGATTCCCAAAGGCCAGTCTTACCAGCAAAGGCTGAGGAGAAGGCGGCATTCAGTACCTCTGTCTTTTCAGTGTCCTTTGTCACCAGGGCCCCTGCCCCATTAAGCAGCAGGACCGTATTTTCCCCAGCCTTCCTTTTGTTGCTGACGCACTTGTAGAAGCCTTTCTTGTTGCCCTTCACGTGCCTTGCCAGTTTCAACTCCAGATGGGCTTTAGCTCTCCTAACCCCATCCCTGCATGCTCTGACAGTGTCCTTATATTCCTCCTGGGTCATCTCTCCCTGCTTCCACCTTCTGTATACTTCCTTTTTATGTCCGAGTTTTGGCAGCAGCTCCTTGTTCATTCATGCAGACCTCCTGCCACCTTTGTTTGCTTTCCTGCATGTTGGGATGGACCATTCTTGAGGTTGAAGGAGCAGATGCTTGAATATCAACCAGGTCTCTTGGATCCCTCTTCTCTCCAAAACCATATCCCACGGGATTCTTCCAAGCAGTTCCCTGAACAGGCTGAATTCTGCTCTCCTGAAGTCAACGGCTCTGATCCAGCTTTTTTCCTTCCTCCCTCCTCTCAGGATTGTGAACTCCACTGCCTCGTAGTTGCGGCAGCCAAGGCTGTCCCCAGCTTTCACATTTCTGAGCAGTTCTTCCTTGTTTGTAAGTATGAGGTTTTCCTCTCCTTCTCAGCTCCTCAGTCACCTGTGTTAGGAAGTTATCATAATGCACTGCAGAAACCTCCTGGCTTATTTGTGCCCTGCTGTGTTGTGCCTCCAGCAGCTGTTGGGTTGGCTAAAGTTCCCCGTGAGGATGAGCGCCTGCAAACATGAGGCTTCTTCAGACTTTCTGAAAAAGGTCTCATCTATCTCTCCTTCCTGATCAGACCACCTATAGCGGACACCCACTACACCACCCATGCTGGTCTGCACACTAATCCCGACCCAAAAGCTCTTGGCACGCCCCTAGCACATCCCTAGGCAGAGCTCCATGCATTCCCGTTGCTCTCTCACATAAAGGGCAACTTCCCCTCCTTGCCCTCCTGGCCAGTCCTTCCTAAAGAGCCTGTACCTATCCATCTAGCACCTTGCAGCACTCTACTTGTGTGAACTATCCCCCATGTCCCCATGATCCCAATGAGATTGGAGCCCTGTAGCTGCACACAGACTTTTACTTCCTCCTCTAAGTTTCCCCATGCTGTGTGCATTTGAATACAGTCTGTTATCTATGAGCAATTTGTTACTGTGAACACAGATTTTCTCTTGACATGGGAATCATTCTTTGAGTTGTGCAGCAGACCCAGAAAGGTGAATATCTATGTCTAGCTCCTCATGCCCTTCGGCAGAAAAAATCTGCAGGTTACTTTTAATTCTAAAGTCAGTTAGGAGCCTGGATGAGGTGCTTCAGTCAGGACTGACATCCCTTCTGGGAGTGTAAAACTGAAAACACAGTCTGGAGAGGGCTGTACCTAGACTGTTGTCCCTTTAGAGTTAAGGCTGAGAAAACGAGGTGAATACTCTAAGGACCAGGACATCATGACAGTGTCTCAGAACAGACTCTCCTGAGTCCCAGCCAGCTGAGATGGGATTTCACAAGCACTGCATTTTCCAAAGCTTGTCTGGCACAGGACAGGAACGTCACAGCCCTTCTCTGTTCCTCACCCTGCTGCACTCTCCCCCATGAATCTCCTGAGCTGGCAGCAAAATCTCTCCAGCTGTGCACACCCTGCCTGGCTGAGGCCTGTCCCTGAGCGCAGAGGAGCTCCATATGAAGCTAAGTGAAACCTGACATATACACAGATTCGTTCTTAAACCCACCACATTGGAAACACCCATCTCTTCCCAGCAATTGTCCCTCACAGACCTGCAAGGACTGCCAAAAGGACACTGCTTTCCAGCCCCAACTGCAGGCACTGACAACAGGCTCTCCTGCTCAGCCAGAGTCACTCACAGATATGGAGGAACAGCTCAGGTCTGTGCAGTCCAGGTCAGCAAGTCCTTCACAAAGCTGTATTTTATGCACACAAAGAGAATAGACAATGCCCCCCCCCCGCCCCGCCCCCTGTTTCCCACTAACAACTTCTCAGAGGGCAAATGAGAATGAGGTTTCTTGCTTTCATGAGAAAATCCATCTTCTCCTGATAAAATACAGCGCTGAGGGTTTTGTTTTGTTGTGTTTTGCTTGGATTATAAATTTAATTCACAAAGTAAGGTTGATATTTTCCAGCTGGGGAACTGCCTGGACAGTGCACAAATTTGAGATGTATTCTCTTCTGCTCCCAGTTCCTCTCCCCTCAGGCCTGCAGGGGTTGCAGTCAGACTTGCCCCTGAGAAACTGCTCAGGTGAGGATGAAACATCCTCACCCCTGGCTCTGGCCTCCAGAAACGTCAGGGTTTTTTTTTTAAAAAAAATCTTCAAGAGTTGTTTTCATCCAAAACAACAACGGCCCTCACAGTGGTCAGCATGCATCCAAGTCAAGGCGGAAGTGCATGCAGATTGTCACAGGGTTCAGCAAATGCATTGGCAAACATTGGTGTGTGGCCATTGATTCTCCCCGCCCCAAGAGATTCCCACTTCTTGGGGGCTGAGGCCTGCTGAACCCTGAGTATGGAGGACAAATAGGTTGCCAAGTGAGAGCTGAGAGCCCCTTCCCCAGAGCTCAGCCTTGCACAGAGACACCACCTTCTTCCCTCCCAGTTTTTGCACAGCCAAGGAAGTTGCCTGCACCAGACTGTCACTCACAGCACAGAGGAGCAAGGCAGTCAGAGCCCTTGATCTCCTCCAGCTGCAGGAGGCTGTATTTCCCTGTCATGTTCAGCAATGTGGTGAGCGTCTGCTGTCCTTGAGGCCAGCTGCCAATTGATAAGAGACCAGCTGGAGGGCTTGACATCTCTGCTGCTACCAGAACAAGGTGTAAAAGTTAAGGATTTGGCACAGGCAGGTAGTCTGGAAGGTGCTGATCTCCTCCACTGTGACTAGTACCTCTGGCTGGGTAATGGTGGCCTGGACCATTGCAGCTGGCAGAATTGCAGTCAGCAACTGTGCAATAGTTTCCCATAGAAAAGAGGAATTATGCCTCAGGTAAAAGTCAGAGCTTAGCCAGTGGTTGCCACAGGAAGGCAGTGAGGATGAAATACCTGAGATGCATGCTGAACCTAATCCCCCAGTTCGTGTGTGAGAGAGAGTCAAAAAAAGACCTCACAACCTCGAGGGAGCAGAGCTGCCGGAAATGACACCACTAACGGAGCAAAGAGAGAAGCACATTTTTTCTCATTGTGCCTGAAATGCCCCTGCTGTGGTTTTCTCTCCTCCACCATTGTCTGTGCCTCCTCAGCTACAAATGCCTGCTCTTCTGCACACCACTGCTTGGCCTTTTGGGAGTGCAGGGCGGTTGCCTCACTGGCGTTTCACATCTTTCCCCACGACCCCTGCTTCTCGTTGGACGGTGGTATTTCTTCTACGAACAGGTGTCCCTGCTATTGCTACCACTTCTCCCCAACCCTTACTCCGCGGCCTGGGAACAACACCTCGCCGCAAAATCTCTAGCAGGCTGGGTGGGGAGCCCTGCTCTGACCTACCTCTGGGAGTATGGCTGTGTCCTGTGCAGGGGGCATAACCTGCAACCCCAGAGAGGAACCAGGCTCCAGAGGGGGCTGTAGGACTGCCATAAACCCAGACGTGACCAAATCGTCTTATTGCATGGGTGAAGGGGTGAACAGTGAGCAGCGGACTGGACGGGGCATCAACAGTGTGTCCTCCCCACCACCTCCATCACCACCACCATCAGCACCACCAGCACCACCAGGGAGCCCATGGGGCACTCCTCAGGGTGCTGCAATGTGAGGGAGTGAATGGGGCAGCCCTGCACCCTGGAGCAGGAAGGGGATGGCAAGGGGTGGGGGAGTGGGCAGGTGGGGGAGGCCCCGTCTTTTCAGATCAACCCTATGCACCAGTCACAGCAGAGATAACAAGCTCTGCTCGTTCTGATTAAGTCTAAATAGTCTCTGTTTTGAAAAGAATGACAGTAATAGTTATAACAATGTTTGCCTGCATTCCCCACAAGAGCACAGGCATTAAAGCCAGCAGGATCTCTGAATCTTTTCCTTGCTCCTCCCCTGCAAGAAATGTACCTTTCACAGCGTAAAGGGGCTTCCCGGAGAGCTGGAAGCTCCCCAGACTGACACAGCCTGGCCCAGCCAAGGAGTCCTCTCCTTACACCCCACCCCAGAGCGAGCTGGCCCCACTTTGTCCTCCCACAGCCTCCCAAGATGGGTGGGAAGGGGCTATAGGGCTCTCCCCTCCTGGCTTTCACCCTCTTCTACCACCTGCTCCTGAGCCAAGGCAGGCGCAGAGCTCCTTGCTGGTGAATTTAGCAGTACATTTTACAACAGCGGGGGTGTTGCCACCCTCTGACACCAACAGAGACTAAAGATTTGCCCAGTCACTTCCTTGCTCCCACACTCATCCAGGTCACAAAGATGTGCCCAAGCAGAACAAGGCATTGCTTCTGAAAGGTTAACAGCCTGATCTGGGGGAGCTGCGGTTGTTTAGCCTGGAAAAGAGAAGGCTCAGGAAGGATCTTATCAATGTGTTTAGCTACCTGAAGGGAAGGCGTAAAGAGGATGGGACCACACGCTTTCCAGTGGTGCCCAGTGACAGGACGAGAGGCAGTTGGAACACACTGAAACACAGGAAGTTGCGTCTGAATCTAAGGAAAACCTTTTTTTACTGTGAGCGTGACTGAGCACTGGAACAGGTTGCCCAGAGAGGTTGTGGAGTCACCACCCTTGGACATATTCAAAAGCCATTTGGACATGGTCCTCAGCAACCTCCTAGGTGAGTCAAAGTGAGCAGGGGGGTTGCACTAGGTGACCTCTAAAGGGCCCCTCTAACCTCAACCATCTGTCAAAGTTAGACTAACCAGATCTCCATGCCCAGCTGTTAGAGAGTGAGGAACCTGTGCATCTGGAAACCCACTCCCCTTTTTTGACCCCACGTCTGGGCAGAGACCAGGAGCCTGGAGGACCTGCTGTGACTGCAGAGTCATGACTCCTGGGTCCTTGGCTGGGAAAGGGGTTTATCAAGCTCCAGTCAAAGGGGGTGGACTTCCCTGTGCCCAGCGTCTGGAGGAGACACCCGCCCTAGTGGTTCGAGCAAGCGGTGCTGGGAGTCAGGCTGCCTCAGGTGAAATGCCAAGGCTGAAAAGGAAGAGGGAGGTCTAATGCTCACAGTCCCTGCACCCCCATTCCTCTCCTCTCTCCTTGGCTATTTGATCCAATAGCTGCAGAAGCAGAGCTTGAAAGTGAAGGTGGCTCCCCAGCTCTCTCCCCCATGTCGCGGACAAGGAGCAGTGCCCTGCAGTAGGAGCAAACACCAGCACATTTACTCCCTCACGGAGCAAACACCAGCTAATGCTTCCCTGCAGCCACCATGGCTCATTTGCCAGCATCAGGCACACCTGCTCTCCAGGGCCAGCTCTTTGCTCCACCAATCACACTTAGCATGGAAAAAGCACTCTGTGCAGAGGGACAAACTAGTTCCCTGAAATGGGGTGACCAGCTGTTTCCTGGTGGGCAGAGAAATCCACACCAGCTCAGGGACACAGCACCTTCACCCAGCCAAGCCCTGCTCTTTCCCCTGACCTGGACAAGAGACATGAAAAGGAGTGGCAGTGCTCAGAGGCAGGGGCTGGCAGGGCCTTGAACGGGGAAGCTTGTCCAGTGTCCGGCTGACGGGTCTTGCTCACATCCTGAGGGCTTAGCTGATTCCCAGATGCAGGGCTACGAAGGCATATTCTTTCCGTGTGCCACTTTGGCCAGGGGGCAAAACCACAAGAGCAGTTGTGTCTCCTACCAAGAGCACCTTCCCCAACAGGGGCCGTGAGTGGAGACAGAGGGAAGAGGAACAGGAAGAGAAGCAGGCAGCATACCTCTCCTAAGTACTTGCTCCAGTGTTCCAGCTATTTTGAGCACAGGATCTGTGAGCTTGCCTTGCCTTGTGTATGTTGCAGGCTTCAAGGGGTCTGCCTCCAGCCCTGTCTCCCCTGGAACCCATGTCTGATTTATTGGAACCTTATTGGAACCTATTGGAATCTGCATGGACCCCCAGGGAGGGAAGGAGCGATACAGAGGTATTGTGCTCTTGCCTCGCTAGCAGCGTCTTTCCAAGCAGACAAACAAACAGTCCTGTCATTGTGAAACTCGCACAAGTCAGCAAAAGCAGTGTTTGCCCAGAGCCCCAGCCCTATAAAAAGAGACTTGGGAGCTAAGAGAGTTTGAGCAGGGATGGAAACGTGACCTGATCATCCTCTCCGGCTGAACCGTGAGTATTCCCCCCCACCCTCCTCTTTTCCTGGGATGCTGGGTTAAGGTAACTCCTCGAGGTTGAGAGTCCTCTCACCAAGACAGTGAACAAGCTAGCTTTCAAGTAGGGATAAGCAGTGCTTCCAATTAATAGCGCAGTAACTGACGGTTCTGGGTTATCCTTTCTAAATTAGTAATCATTATTTTAATGGATGTTACTAATCCAAGAGCTTGCGTGAGGAAATAAACATATTTTTTATTGTGTTACTGTCTCAGCTGTTGCTATCGAACCTTCATAGCGTGACACCAGCCCAGCAGGTGCTTTGGCTCCTCTGTGGCGGGTGACAGGATGCTGCTCACACACCTCCCTGCCTCTCTTGCAGGTGCACCTCCAGTCCCCAGACATGTCCTGCTACAGCCAGTGCCTGCCAGGCTGCCCCTGCGGCCCCACCCTGCTGGCCAACAGCTGCATCGAGCCCTGTGTCAGGCAGTGCCAGGCCTCCACCGTTGTCACTGAACCCTCTCCCGTGGTGGTTGCCCTGCCCGGCACCATCCTCAGCTCCTTCCCGCACAAAACCGTCATGGGATCCTCCACCTCTGCTGCCGCTGGCAGCATCCTCAGCTGTGAGGGAGTCCCCATCACCTCTACATGCTGTGACCTCTCCAGCATTTCCAGACGCTCCTGTGGCAGAAGGTGCCTCCCCTGCTACAGCCGCTGGCGATGGCACCACAGAAGGAATTCAGAAGCTGACACAGGCCGTTGATTTTCTGAGGCTGAGAATCCAGGGCTCCCCTTGCAAAAGGAGGGCAGCAAAGGGGCTAGCGTGGGCTCCCTCAAAACACAGCCGACAACGTCTAACTTGCCTGTCTTCCACTCTCGCCCCTTTCTTTGTTCTCTTCGGCTTCGCTGGCCATGACACACCCCCCCACCCCCACCCCCCAACCCAGCCAAGGGGCCACCTGCTGGCCCCTCTCCTTCTGCGGGGCCAGCAGGCACACGCCCTGAGAAGACTGCTCTGCTCAAGGGACACACATTCTTGGCGGCTTCTGGTGCTCCCTGCACTGCGGACCTAAGCTAGGAACAACCGGCGCAGCGGGACCCGCGCCCGGCGCTGTGCGGGGCGGCGCGGGAACAGGCGGCCCCGGCGGGCGGAGCGGCAGCGCCCCACACCCAGACCCCGCCCCAGACACAGACCCCGCCCCGCCCCGCAAACCCCGCCCGCGCCGGTTCGTGCCCGGCCACGGCCCCGACCTGTCCCGCCGGGTCTCTCAGCAAGCAGTAATACACCGCGGCGTCCCGCAGCCGGGGCCGGGCGAGCTGCAGGACGCTGAACTGGCGGTCTGCGGCCACGAACACGGTCCCCGGCGGGTCCTGTACCTCTTTGGACTCTTTGAGTGTGCTCACGATGAAGGCGGGACCTCGTCCCGGGAGCTGCCGGTACCAGTGGATGTACTCTCTGGTCTGTATTTTGGGGTGTGAGCAGTTGATGTTGATGCTGGCGCCCTCGGTGGTCTCTGCCGACGGCTCCTGTTGCACCTGGGCTCTGCCCGCAGCCACTGCCGAGGAAAGGGCAAAAAAATCTCAGAAGATCGCTTTGCTCGCAGAGAAAAGGTCAGGCAGAGGGAGAGGGGAGGAGAAGACCGCTGAGGGATGGTGGGAAGGTCTTCTGAGAAGAAAGGATGGAGAGCAGCTTTCTCGAGGAGTGGCTCCTCGGAGAGAAGAACTGAGGAGTGATGTTTGGAGGGCTGGTGCAAACGGAGAAGAGCCCGGAGGGAGGCGGTGAAAAAAGCAGGGCGTAAGGATTGAATGGAAGGATGGCTGCAGAAGGACAGGGAGGAAGGGGTTGGGGGGGGTGGAAGAGAAATGGCCCGCTGAGAATATGGAGGGAAGGTGGGACGGGTGTTAAGGGAGGGAGGGACGAGAAGAGGGCCGGGGGTCGGAGGTGTGCAAAGGAGCCCGAGGGCCAGAGGCGAGGGCGGCTCGAGGGTCGCGGGCCCCGCAGGGGATGTGACCCCGGGGGCTTCCCCAGACCCCCGGCCCGCCGCCGCCGCCAGCCCCGCGCACCCAGGAGCACCGTGGCCAGCGCCGCCAGCCCTGCGCCCCGGCACCGCCGCATCGCGCCGCGCCGCTGCGCTCCGTTCGGCCGCCCGCGCCTCGCTGCCCCCGGCAGCACCGACTCTGCTGCGGCGCCGGCGCCTCCTCTCGGCCGCCGCCGCCGGCGCCAGCTCCGCCCCGGGGCTGCGCCCTGCCCCGGCGCCGGCGCCGCTTCTCTCCTGCGCCCGGCCCCTGGTCCTGCACTGGGGACCTAAGCTCGAGCAACCCCGTTTCCCTCTTTAGACTCATTAAAGTTCTGCTGCATCCAAGCCTGGGCGTCCATGTGTTTTCTCCCTCTGCGGACAGTGTCTCAAGGTGTACAGGGAGAAAGGCATCACTTGGTGGGGTGCGGGGGCAGGGCAGTGAAGGTAGGGGAGCAAGGTGGCCCTTTCCCAGAGTAATGGGAGGGGCAGACACACTGCCACGGGCCCCTTTCGGGCACTGTCCCGTGGAGCTGAGGAAGACATCCCCAGCTACTGCAGAGATGCAACAGATGGACAAGCCTGAAGCCACTGCACAAGGCCCAGCCCACGAGCAGGGCAAGGAGGGCTGAGGGTGTGAAAACAAAGCTGGTATCCTGCCCTGCCTGGGACCTTATGGCCTTGCCACAGCACAGGGTAACCTGGGACAAGCACACAGCAGCCAGTGGCACTTGCTCCTTCCCTTTCCTGCCTTTGGTTCCACCCCAAAACAGCCCTTAAGCAATCTTAATGCCTTAAGTAATCCCCAAATGCTCTTGCCCTGCGTCCCATAAGGTGTCCCAAATCCCTCAGCAGTAAACACACCACCACTCCCTACACACACACACACACACACACACACGCTTAGTCTGACAGCTGCTCTGCTGAGCCTCTTTGGATGATGCATCTTGAAGGGTTTCAAGCCTTGATCATGGAGATTGTGGAGATCATGGCTCTCCTGGCACATCCCTGGGAGGAGCCCAGGTAGGGTGTCTTTTCCTCTGAGTATGTAACTTGGGTTCCCCCACCTGCCACTGTGCTCCTTAATGCTTGTGGAGGTGAGTCCCTGATGGGCTGAAGGCTCTCTTGAGATGGGCCTGCGAGTAGCTGGGGCAGGGTATTATGCGGGTTCCCCCACCTGCCATTGTTTCTCTGTGCTCTTTTGTATGTGTGTAGATGAGCTGTTTATCGCATAACCTAACACATTACAGGTGAGACCCAAACCCCTGCATTACCCCTTGCCTCACTGGAACATTTGGGGGGGGGGGGGGATAAGCACAATCCAGAGTGAAAACAAGGGGAAGGTGAGACTAGGCAGGGGGGAGATGAGGTCTTTCACTGAAGCCAAAGTGGGGAAGAAGAAGGAGAGCTGCGTGTGTAGAGGATTGTTTGAACCTGCGTGTCCCTTTCTTTCCTAGGGCCCGAAACAGCAATGATGACCAACATGTTGGAGAGCAGTGGGTTCGAGCTAGGAGTAAGAAGAAGGGAGGTTTTTTTTGTTTTTTTTTTTAATCAAGGAGCAATGATGGACCAACACGTTGGAGAGCAGTGGGTTCAAGCTAGTGTGTGTGGATTTCAGCTGTGTGGATTTCAGCTGTGGCAGGCAAGCCATACCTGGTCAATACATCCTGTGGTTCTTCTTGTCTGTATTTATTGCAGTTCCTCTTGATCTAAGTCTTGAGTCTCTCTCTCTCCGCCCCTCACCCCCCCCCCCCCTTAACCCCCTAAAGCATTTCATCAGATCATCAGATAAATGCCCATAATGGTAGGGATGAGTTACCTACCTACACATATTGGTGACTGCTGCTTAACTGCTGCTTTTTCTCTCTCTTCCTTTCTTTTATTGTCATGCATGCAAATAGAAGAAGGAAAAAGTGGGACAGGTTCTCTTTAGGTCAGCTCTCATGGCTGCAGATAAAGGAAAGGAGAAAATAAGAAATGGAAATGAATCTAATTTTCAGCGGTCTCCCTCTCAAAGCAAGAGATAGCCAGGTTGTTTTGGTGGGGCCCAATGTGACTCCTGTTATTAATAGGGATCATGTGAGTGCAATGACTGTGCATGTGACTGTGGATGTGTGTGCACAGATGTAACTTTATGTATTTAAAGAGCATGACATTTTGAAAGCTACAAGGAACAGAAATGGGCCAATGAAGCCGAGAAATGTTTCCCAGACTACCTTGTACTCGATTGTGCAGTGTTCAGTGCACCTTTACCGCATCAGGACTGACAAGACGGCACCTTCATGCTGGACCTTACAAGGACACTTTACAGCACCCCTGCCTAGTTTGGTGTTTTGAGAGGAGTGAAAAAGAGACACAGTGTATAGCAGGGCTTTTTCAGCTCTGGGAATAAAAAAACTGTATCTGAGTATGGTACATGAGACTGGAGAGAGCATCATAAGCACAGCCTCAATTCTGGATTCCCGGACCCAGCTTTTGCAGCCTGCAGGGAATCTGTCTTGTTGCGGACACAAAACCCTCTGCTGCCATGCGAGTGTCACTGTGGCACCGCTCCCTGCTCTGGAGCTGAGACTAACTAGCTGTCACCCATAAGGACCCCACAAGAACCCCAGGGAGATGTAAGGCTCCATTTAGGTCTTTGCTTATTTATTTATTTATTTATTTGTTCCTTGCAAACGTGGGGAACACTGGGGTCTTTGGCAATCAGGGCTGTTCTGCATGCTTTACTTTGTCCCTCACACACATAGGGTTTCTTTCTTTTTCCCTTGCAGTTAGAAAACACCTGCCTGAATCTCTGTCAAAACACCTCCTGTAAGGGCAGCCAGGCAGGGCTGGCCGAGTGCCTGATTTCCCTGCTCAAGAGCAGGCTTTCAGGAGCTTGCAAGCAGTGGGCGAGAGGGGCTGCAGGCTGGTTGCAGGAGTTCTGGTTCCCAGCAGGGTTTGCCCAGCTGAGCCGGCTAGCAAGGGCAGCAGAGTAGGGCAGTGCTGCCCCAGCTGGTCAGCCAGGGTCAGTCTCTCCACAGCCAACACAAAACCCATGGCCCAAACACTGGGACAGGCTTGGCTGCATCAACCCAAGAGGCAAGCTAACAACTCGGTCTAATTCCTAGGAGACTGCAGAGGTGATGCTTGGGGATACTTGGTTCTCCTGGGAGAGAGAGAGAGAGAGGATGGTGCTGAGTCCTGCTGCGGCATGGTGAGCCAACAGAATGACTGTTCTTGACTCCAGATGCTGGCTGAAGATGGGGAAGAACAGGGAAGCCAACTGGGAGTACAAGACAATACTGAGGGACTCTAGCTGCCTTTGCTTCCCCCTCCCGACTCCACCACTTGTTTCAGGCTCACAAGAAAGTCAGAGTCCTCCAAACTCAGTCATTTCCAGTGGAGGTGAGAGGGGGCTTAGCAGGAAGGCAGCTCAGAGAGTTTCTGTGCAGCACGCAGGCAGGCTCCTTTCCCGTGTCACAGCAAAGGCACAAGGCACAGCAAAGCATGCCAGTATCGCTCTGCTGGGCTTGTTTGGGCTGAGGCTGGTGGAGTGCTCAAGCCTGATCACGCTCATGAGGACGTCCCCAGCCCTAGGGGTGTCATCGAACCCACTCCTGAGGAGAACAGGTGGTTCCTGCCTGAGATGGGGCTGTTCGTCCTGTGGCCATATATGTGATGTTTTGGCTGTGTTCAGTGCAAATTGTCTTCCGTTCCTCACAGGTGAGGCTGGGAAAGCTGGGCATGGACCCATATAAAGTTCACTGCAAGGTGAAAGGCAGAGCAAGAGGAAGGGGAAAAGACTCACAAGGTCTGTAAGACTGGCCAGAAGTCAGTGTGTGGAGGTCCCATCAGTGGTACTCAGGTACAAGAGCCATTGAGAGATGAGCGAGGCAGGGTGGCTGGGAAGTGGCTGGGAAGGAAGTGACTGGGGGAGGAAGGAGGAAGGACACACAAGTTATCAAGCACTCTCCCAGAAGAGAGAAGAGAGTGCTGCTGTGCAGGCAGAGCATGGGTGGCAATTCCTTCCTGGGGATGTTCAGAGCATAGGTGACAAATTCCCCAGCATCTCTGAGGACCTGCTCAGCAGTGTCTAATATACAGCCTCTTCATGGGATGCAATGCATAGGCTAGGAGTATCCCAGCCCTTTTCTGCCCCTCACCCTGCCACACTCTCCCCCACAGATCTCCTGAGCTGGCAGCAAAATCTCCCCAGCAGTGCACCCCCGGCCTGGCTGAGGCCTGGCTGCGAGCACAGAGGAGCTCCGCAAGCAGTTCAGTGAGACCTGATGTGCGCACATGAGTTTTCGTGATCCTGCCAGGCTGAAAATGCCCGTCTCTTCCTAACCTTTGACCCTCACAACCTTACAAGGATTGCCAAAAGGAGACTGCTTTCCAGGCCCAACAAGAGACACCAGTGGCAAGTACTGGTTGTGGGGGGATGCTCCCAGCTTCCCCCCCACACACAAACACACATTTGGTGCCAGTTACAAGTAGCCTGGATTCCTGTGTTTCACACTCCAAAAGGGAGGATGTCAAGACTTTGAGATAAGGCCTGCTTCAGCACCTGGGCCTTGAGAAACAAAAGCCTCCTCTCACTGCTGGGGCAGTGTTAATTGCTGTGGTCAGGACTGTCTCCTCCTCATCAGGACCCTGAGAGATAACACCTGCTTTCACAGCTGGGGCCCCATTGCAGACTGGAATTAACTCCTTCTTACCCCAGCTAGGGGATCTCTCCTTGGGACCCCCACTGCAAGAGTAAAGCAGTCATTCACAGTCGCTCAGACACCTTTCTTCAGTGCTGAAGAGTGCACAAGGCAGCTAGCCTACTGTTGGGGGTGTTTGGCCACCCCCACCCCCCACCCCATGCCTGTGGGTGTGATCCTCATAACAAGGAGGGAGGAGAGTTGAACCCTGCAGCAGCCAAGAACTAGGGACTGCACCTGTGTGAAGAGAACTGCAACTGGCCTGGTGACTCCACCTCCACCTTCCCCTGGAGGGTGTAAATAGGTTGGGCCTGGAGGCTGTCTTTGGCTGTTTGTGGGTGACAGTGGGTCTGCCAACTTGTGGAACCCCTCGGGAGGGGGATGCCCTCCCGCAATTACTTCCCTGGGATTGAGTGTATGTTGGCTGCTGAGGCAATACGTGGGTAAGATCAATCAGAATTGTTTTGCCTGGTTCATTCATTTGAGTATATAGTTAGTATAGTTAGTATAAATTAACTGTCTTTTTCTGTTCACTAAGTAGTTACTGTTAGCATAACTTAGTGTAATTAGAAATAAGTATTCTAGCTGAGCTGAGTTTCTGTTAATAAGAATTTCTGCTTTGTGCCATCACAGCTTGTTTCAAAGACCAAAATTTACTACAGAAGCTGCAGAGTCATGCAGTAAATCTCCTTCTCCCATTCCTCCCCTCCCTCGTGCCACAGGAAACCCACACGGTCCGGGACTGTAAGGTAGTCGGTTGTCCCGCAACACTGTTGTTCAGTGAGAGCCTGGATCATCTCTCACTCCTGGGTTTATCCTCCAGAACCACCTGGGTGGGAAAAGACCTGCTGCAAGAGGTGTTTTCCCCCAAGTGCCCTCCTGCACTGAGCAGGAGGAAATTGCATGCAGATTGTCACAGGGGAGACCTTGGTGCATGCCCTTTGCTCCTCCCCACCTCAGTGTATCGCCCTCCTTGGGGTCAGGGCTCCAGCTCTTGCTGAAGCTGTGTGAGGGCATCCCTTAGGTTTCCAGCAATGCCCAGTCTCAGAAGGTCCCTCCTCTCTGCCCTCCAGGCAAATGTCCTGTGGGGGGAAAAATATATATCTATAAATATATATATAAAAATATATATCTATATCTCAGGATGTACATGAGTCCCTGACCGGGATTGTCCAGCCCTCGGTGCTATGCAGAGAGCAGAACAGCCCACCAGCTCCATGTGAAAAATGTGTGGGCAGTGTGGTGCTGTGCTGGAGTGTGGGGAGAACACTTGCACAGCAGAGGCTTTTTCACTGCCTCCCTCCTTCCTGTGAAGCCACTGGCACCAGCCCCTTTCAGAAAGAGGATCTTTGACTGGAGATGCCTGGATGTGGAGGGAAGATGGCACTACCTAGGGAGAGCTGGAGCTCAGCCTTGCACAGAGACACCCCCTTCCTTCCCCAGGTTGCTGCACAGCCAAGGAATGTGCTTGCACCAGGGTTTCTTGCATATAACAGAGGTCCAAGGCCATAGTGGAGACCTTGACTTCCTCCAGCTGGAAGAGACGTATTTCCCCATGGTGTTCAGCAATGTGGTGAATCAGCCCCTCTCCTTGAGGCCAGTGGCTGCCTGATAGGAGACCAGCTGAGGGCCTGGCCTCTCCTGTGCTGCTGTCAGAGCAAGGCATCAAAGGTGGAGGTCTGGTAAATCTGGGTGATCTGGAAGGTGCCTGTCTCCTCCACTGTGACTAGTTCCTCTTATGGGGGGGGTGGGGGTGGGGGTCTGGCCCATGGCACCTGGAAGAAAGCAAGGGCCGGGGACTGCACAGGGAAAGGCTTCAGGACACAAAGGAAGAGGGGGTGCAAACCCCTCAGGGAAGAAGGCTCCCTCTCTCTTGCTCTGCAACAGGAGCCCCAGGCTGGGGACAGCAAGGTGGTGAGTGGTTTGGGGCAGGATCTCAGAGTTCTTGGCTCCATGTAGATCCCACAGGTCTATAACACCCACCCTCACCTGCCAGGATGCCCCAGAAGGAGAGCTCTGCTGTGCCCCTGCTCCTTGTTCTCCTGCTGCCCAGAGGCCCAGGGAACACACTGTCAGGCCTGGCCCTCACGCGCTTGGACCAGGACACCTCCAGCAGGGTGAGGGATCTAGGCAAGCTGCTAAGAAAAGTCACATCTTGCTCCCCGTTCCCTGTCATCTTGGATTGTTGTCCCAAATCAGGGATTCGTTACCCGGTGTGCAGCAAGTCAATCCACACACAGAGTCGAGATATCATTTTGTTTCGAGATTGCACAAAGTCGGGCGCTAGGTGGTAAATCCACAAAGCTAGCACACCAAGTATTTCTTTATCATTCTATTTGTACAGTTCTTCTCAGCCAAGAGCTGCCTCTTGTTCTGCCCCTATTACATGAGTGGTTAAATTATTTGCATATTGCTTACACTGCACTTCTCACTTATGCATGCCCAGTGGGGAAAGGTTTCCCCACAATTAGGGGTCTGCAACCTAGTGGGTGTGATGTTTAGCATTATAATGATATTATAATGAAGAAAGTTCACTCTCGGTTACAGCTAGTTGTTGTTTTTTTGCTGAATGATTAGATATATACAGGTTCCCAAGAAGTTCCTAACTGAAAGTATGAACATCGGGCGCTAACAGTGATTAGGAGTTCCTCCCCTGTTCACCCTTGGCAGCTTTAAAGATAGGTGCTCCAGTCCTAAATCTTAACCATTTAAGTTCCTTCTGAAGTGAAATTCGCAAGTTCAGTTAATAATTCAGATAACAGGATGACTCCTGGGTGCCCAAGTACACACAAGAAAGGAAGCCCTGGCAGTGTTGACTTGCTGAAGGAGACTGGGGGCCACAGCATGCTGCCTTGCATGTGCCAGTCTGGAGGGAGACTGGCACTCCCTAATGATGTCAACTGGATGAGAGCTTGCAAGTCCATTCATGGGCTTTGGCTTTGATAAGACCAGCTTTTTGTGCTGCAAAGACAGAAATGGGGGTGTGCAGAATAGCTGTGAAAGAGCTGCAAAACATTGGTGCCAGGATGGGTCAGAAGAGAGAGGCAGAGAAAGATGGGCAGAAGGGGAAAGAAAGGCAGGAGCAAATTGTCTGAAGAGAATGGGGAGGAGGAGTCTCTTCCCTGCCTCCTCTCTTCTTTGCCAGCAGTGACAACACCTGGAGAAAACTGCTGCAAGAACACATCTGGGAGCTGAGATTTCCCAGCATTTTCCCATTACTCAAGAGCAGTGGCCTGCAGTGACCTGGTAAGGGTGGTGAGGGTTTCCTGGAGCAAAGAAGAACTGTGCCTCGCGGCAAAACCCGTACTTACCTAGCAATTGCCTCAGGAAGGCAGTGAGGACGAGATACCTGAGGTGCAGACTTAGGTGGACACTCCTGTTAGGGAGGGACAGTCAGAAAACCACTTGCCAGCCCAGAGAGAGCAGAGCTGTCGGAAATGAGTCCACAGGGCAGGGAGCAAAGGTAGAAGCGGGGAAGAGAAAGTGCTTGTTGTTATCATGCCTGAAATGCTCCCTCGGTGTTTCTCGCTCCTCCGGCAGTGACACAGTGTTGCTCCCTCAGCCAACAGGCCACTGAATGCCTTGACAGCGGAGGGGACCTGGGAGCTCTGGGCTCCCCATGGCAGGAAGCATCTGTTCTTGGTTTGATCTCCCAGTGGAGTCCTCTCCTCAGCGGTTAGAAGTGCTTGCTTTTCTGCACACCCTCGGTTTGGCCACTTGTGATTTCAGGGGGTTCTTCCCCACTGCGGTTTCACGTCTTGCACTTCCTCAGCTCTCTGGGGAAGGTGCAATTTCCTCTTCAAACAGAAGTATCCTCCACCTCTGGGGCTTCTGCCCTTTTCCTCCTCTGGGGCCTGGGAATGATACCTCTCACCAGAATTCCCAGAAGTAGGTGGGCAACCCTGCTCTGCACCACCCCGGGGTGTCTGGCTGTGTCCTGTTCCAGCAGGATAACCTGCAAGCCACGGTCCACACTGCCCACACATTTTTTCACATGGAGCTGGTGGGCTGTTCTGCTCTCTGCATAGCACCAAGGGCTGGACAAACCCAGTCAGGGACTCATGTGTCACCGAAAACTGTCACGGAAATCAGGAGTAAAAGTCCTTAACACCAGTGCAACATTAAGAAGGTGGCATTCTCTTTATTATGGCGCCGGATGCGCAGGGGATCGCTCTGCCCAACGGGCATGCCGTATGTTGCATCAGCCAAAGTTTATATTGCTCTGTTACATACACATGCACTAAATTTCCTGGAATGATTATACATATTCATTCTATTTCCTGGAACTAATAATCATATTTGCATAGTCATTACGCATGCGGTCTGAGTCTCCGAGGGGCTTCTATGGGGGTCCCTGGTGGTCCCTGGTGGTTGCTGAAGAGGTACCTCCTAGTGTTTTTCCATGAACTTTGAGCTCCTTTTCCATATATGGTCTCGGTTTGACTCATCTCTTTGTTTGAAAAAGCTGTCTCGTTCCCTATCTTGGTTTCTGCTGGTTTAGCTGTACTCCTTCAGGATGTACCATTCACAGTTGCAAGAATTGTGTCCTTGGGTGTATTCTTGTCTGAGGCCCCTGGTAACAGTTTACGTCTTGAGATATAGATATATTTTTATATATATTTATATATATACATAACCTGTCTCCAGTGGGGGCTGTGGACTCCCACAAACCCAGAGGTGACAAGCACATCTTATTGTATGGCTGAAGGGGGAAAAGCTGTGAATTAGGAAGTTGCTGCCTCCCCAGGGTGTACATGAGGCACTCCTTGGGGTGCTGGTCTGTGAAGCCTGTGCACAGGGCAGCCCTGAACCTTGGAACAGGAAGGAGATGGGAAGGGGTGGGGTAATGAGGATGGGAATACACCCCCCTCCCCACCCACACACACACATACACACCACCACCTCCTTTTTGGATCAGCTCTAGAGGAACCCCATGTACCAACCACAGGAGAGAGAACAAGCTCTGTTCATTTTGTTTAAGTCTGACTTAGGCTTTGCTCGAAAAAACTCCACAATGATAATGATAACACCACCACCACTGTTACCACAACTACTACTACTAGGCTGGAGGAGACCTCTGGAGGTCATCTAGTCCAAGCAGATGTCATGAGATCAAGTTGCTCAGGGTCCTGCCCAGTTAAGTCTTGAATACCTCCAAGGACTGCTATTTTACAACCTCTCTGGGAAACTTGAGCCATCCGCAGGGTAAATAAGAATAATAATAATGTCCTAATTTCTAATCCAAATTTCCCATGTTCCAGCTTGTGTCCATTGCCTTTCACTCTCTTGCTGAGCACCTTTGACTTTGAGAAGAGCCTGCCTCCGGGTGGCTTTTTAGCCTCCAGTCAGGTAACTGTGGACAGCAAGAAAGGCTTCCTTTAGCTCTCTCTTTTTAAGGCTGAAGAAGCCCAGGTCGCCAAGCCTCTCCTCGTGTGTCATGTGCTCCAGCCCCATGACCTGCTCGGTGGCCTCTGCCAAACTCACGCCTGCATGTCAGTGCCTCGAGAAGCTGAAAGGGGCCTTTGCCCAGGGGAAATGTTGTCTCTTGAGTCAAGCCTTTGGGGGAAAATGCCCTGGGAAGCAGTGCCTCCCTTTCTGTCTGACACCTGGGCACAGGGAACCCGCAGTTTAGTTTGCTCTTCTGGGGTCAGTCATTGGCAGGCGGGAGTGTTAGAAGTACTGCAGACAGCCGCATGGAAGAATCGTCCTCTGAGCTCTCGCCAGACACACTGTGCGTCCAGCTCTCCATCTCCAAATGTGGCCAGGAAAACGCAACAGATGTGAGCATACTAACTCAGCAGACTAACTCATGCCCTCTGCCTGCACTTCGCAGTGACTGCTCAGTCTCTGAAGGGTCCCCCAACAGCATCCTCAGCAATGCTAAGTCATGGCATTCACTTTTCAGGACATCTGGCAAAGCTGTGACCATAAAAGAACAGGGAAAGATTAGTCCCATGGGCAATCAGGATCAATGTAACATGCTGAGAAAAAAGCACGCAGGTCATTTCAACTGTCATTTTGGAATGAGTTAATAGTGCCCCCATATTCAAACATGTTTGTTATTTGGTCTCCCACACGTCCCACTTTTCTCACAAAATCCTGAATCTTCTGTTACACATCTTTCCCTCCTCAGGCTACCTACGCTAGGTGGTATAAAACCCTAAGGACAGACGTGTCTCCCATGAAGGGCCCTCTTCTCCAACAGCGGCCATCAGTGGTGGCTGAGGAAAGAACAAGAGCTGGACAAGCAAGTAGGATACTGCTCCTGCATATGTGCCCCTGGGACCCTGTTAGTTTCTACAGCTCAGGGGTGTTCCTGAGTCTGGTGTGGCTTATGTGCTAATAGCTCTGCAGTAGCTCTCCTCCCAGGGCAGGCTCCCCTTGAAACCGTGTCAGTTTTGCTATACCATTTTGATCATTTCCCAGGACCCTGGATCTAGGCACATCTATTCAAGTCCCACTGACATCTGCTTAAGGACACTTCTTCCTGCTGCACGGGCAGGGGAGGCAACAATCCAGCCTCACCGCAGCCCCCAGGTGCTGTTGCTGGGCAGGCGGAGCTCAAAGCTACATGCAAACAGAGGCAAGGAGAGAAACACTCCTCAGAGCACCCACACACGCCTTTCTGTGCAAGGCTGCACACTGAGGGCACCAGTGTGGGCTCAGTGCACAGAGATAGACAGCACTGTCTTGGAGCTCAGCGTTCTGCACATGGAGAAGCACCTGGGAGTTCTCCACAGACAGCACGGAGGAGAACGTTCCTGACTCCACATGAGGTTTCCTTTTTCTCACTTGCAGCAACAGTTTAGGGGACTGTGTTGGGAGCTGCTGGTACCAGAAGATGTAGGGATCAGAATAGCTGGTGGAGAAATTACAGCGCAGCGTTGTGTTGTGTCGCGCCTGGATGGTGGCTTCTGGTGGGAACTGGAGCACAAAGTCCTTTTGTGCATGACCTGTAAAGCCAGAAAGGCATTTCAGCACTGCTTGTCTCTGTATCCATCTATCTATCACTTCATCAGCTCTCCCACTATCCCCCATCTCCATTTTTCACTTTTCACAGCCTAGGAAAGACTAAGGGGTTTGTCTGTCCACTCTTCTTTCTGCAAGTTCTTGGTGCTCCTCATAGGCCAGGCTCATCCTGATTTTCATCAGTAGCTCTTTGGGCTGTGAGGCCATCAGGTGTTTCTGTATGTGTCACTGGCTTTTTGCCCCTCCTGGAGATCAGAAGCAGCTGTATTAACTATTGCTCTCTCCTTCTGCCTCTCCTAGCTCTGTTCCTACTTCTCACTGTAGCATTCATACCACTGTGTCTGTCCATGCCCTGGCTTTTTAAAGCTTTCCACCTCTCCCAGCATGGATTTAGCCTTCTCTGAATGCCCTTCAAGCATTTTGTCATTCCAGCACAGATTGGCAACACTTTTTTCAAAGACACCCAGGAGAGAATTTCCCATATCTAGCAATGGTCCCCCCTCCCCTCCCCCCTGGCATTTCTCTCTCTCTCTAACAACATATGGATAAACAGTGCACATAAAGGCTCTTGTTTTCTGAGAAAGAGATGTGCGGAGCCTTATTCCCCCTTTTATGCCCATTACTCCTGACATCCCTCAGAGTACTTGCTGTGCTCCACCCGCAGCCCCCTGCTCTCCCTGCAGGAAGACTGCCAGGTCCCCACAAAGTCAGAATTCGCATGCCCCCCTCCAGCACTGACGGGACACTCCCTTGTTCTGATCCTCCCCAGCCTGAAAGTCGTGTCTCACCAAAGTCTGCCAGTCCCACGAAGGCTGCCAGAAAAATCAGGGCCATGTCACGATCTCCACTCCACCAGGTGTCCGCTATCTCCGAGAAAGAGGGTGCTGAAGATACCAGGTCCTGCCTTCCCCTCCCTCTGCAAGCTCAAAGCACCCTCCAGGCCTCAGCCCAGAGGGTGGAGCAAAACTCTCTCACTGCTGCTCCACACAGATCTCCTTGGGACCTTACACCTCTGACCCAGGGAGGCTCTCTGGAGAAAGGAGCTGCAGTTGTTAAAATGCTCAGCCTAAGGAAGCAATCAAGTTGCCCCCTTTTCTGTGCTCCATGCTCCCAAGGGCCGAGGGGAGGCTTCTTCAGCACTGGGAGGTTCCCATGTGCACTCAGGCCACATCCGAGCTCTTTCACAACCCAATAGCTCCAAAGGTGCTTGCATAGCCTCTCACTCAGACATACCCAGCTGTAGCACTGCTGCCTTTGAACTCTGTGCCGCATTGACAAATGGGCCCTGGGCACCTAAAATATCACGTAGGAGCCTAAGACTGTGCAGCCTGCTGTCAGGCACAAGGAGGCTGCTGGGTGTCTTCCTGCTTTTTGCCCCTCCTGGAGATCAGAAGCAGCCCAGCCATCCCCCAGCAAGGAAGAAGTGTCCGTGGTGAACTTCCCCTGCCATCCAGAGCCCAGCCCGAGACAGAGGCTTGTGCCCACCCCAGCACAGGATCAGGAAGGGCCCCTCTGCACCTGCTCGTGTCCCCCTTCTCCCTAGGTACTGTTTGAACAGAGGTAGGGCCAGACACAGACACAGACACAGACAAAGGCACCTGCACCCATGTGTCTGATTTCCATCCCAAGGGAGTTTTCTGTCCGTTCCCCCACAGCCACAGAGAAGGCTCATCAAGGGAACTATCTCTGTGATCGGCACCTGCAGTCCCCTTCTCCTGAGGTAACACCAGCAAGATGAGTCAACGGGAATGGCTCTCCCTCGAACATCATGTGAACGTAGGCGTGTTACTGCCTACAGAGGCATGGGAGTCAGTATGGGATGCAGTGGAGGACCATTTCAGGATTGCACAAGACTTCTTATGGAATGCTTTGAGGAATGTCCAAAGACTGGGAAAGGGAGGGATCAAGGAAGTTTGGCAAGAAGGAAGCGTGGGAAAAAGAGAAAGGGATGAAAGGGGCCAACTGCATGTGAACAGGTGACTAGTCAGTATGCTTTCCTGGCCACATCCTGCACCTGAGCAGCACAGCCTGTCCTGCCTTCTAATTAAACTCCATTTCTAACACTCTTCCTGGGTGAGGGGGCTGTCTAGTTTGTGTGCATGTTTGTGTGGGGGTGTCAGTGCCAGCAACACCGTGTCTGTGGTGCCAGCACCTGGAGAGACTGTAGTGTGTGCAGATTGTGTGGGAGTGGGTATTGGTGTATAATCACTAGCAAACAGCAAGCTGGACCAGCTGGAGAGTGGGACAGAGGCTTGTGAGCCAGGTATGGAAGGAGAGATGGTAAGTCTGGGTCAGATGCTGCAGAGACCAAAGGCGCTGAGAGACAACCACTGGAGGAACCAGGAGGGCCAAGCCAGCTCTTGGAGAAACCATGGGCTCTGGGATTGCCTAGTAGTAGGGCCACAAGTCTGCAACCAGCTACTAGAGAGACCAGTTTGCATCCGTGTTTTCTTCTGTGTGTGTTTGTCTGTGCCTGAGGCAACTGGGAGCCCAGACTATCCAGGGGCCAGCTATTGAATAGACCTGAGTGTCCCAATTACCAGAGGGACTCATAGTATGCACAGAGTGTGTGTGTGTGTGTGTATAGATCTGAGTACCATCAACTCTTCTGAGGCTGTGGACCTCAGGGGCACATAAACCCAGGTTCTAGCAAAGGGAGAGACCAAGGCATCATGGAGCCAGCTCCAGCTCCTGGCTGAGGCCAGTGGGGCTGTTGGCTGACAAGCGCCACCACTGCTCAGGTCACTCTTTCCTTCCCCACTGCTGCCATCCCAGTTTGAGGGTTTGCCTGGTCGGTGGCTTGGGAGCCATTTCGGGGAAGCCTTTCACGGCCGAGGCGCAGGGCTGCCAGGTGCCGGGGGATGCGGTGGCCTCAACGGGCCTGAGCCCGGGCGGGCGGGGGGAAACTGCCGCGGGCTGGGTGGGAGCCGCGCGGGGCGAGGCGGCTCCTACGGGCGGAGCGGCAGCGCCCCCCGGCGGGCCCGGCCGGGGTGAGCCCCCAGCCCCAGCCCCAGCCCCGCACATCGCGCCCTGCTCCGCATCCCCCGCGGCGGCTCGTGCCCGGCCACAGCCCCGGCCTCTCCTGCCGGGTCTCCCACGGCGCAGTAATACACCGCGGCGTCCCGCCGCCGGGGCCGGGCGAGCTGCAGGGCGCTGGAGCGGCGGTCTGTGGCCACGAGCAGGGTCCCCGGCAGGTCCTGCATGGTTCTGCTCCCTTTGTCACTGAATATGATGAATGCGAGGCCTCGGCCAGGGATGTACTGCTACCAGTAAACATACATGTTCTCCTGTATGCTGGGGTGTGAGCAGGCGATGTTGATGCCAGTGCCCTTGCTGGCCTCTGCCGACACCTCCTGCTGCACCTGGGCTCTGTCCATAGCCACTGCCGAGGAAGAAGGAGAAAACGCCGAAAATCAGTTTCCTTCTCCGACTTTCATTTTCCTGCATAAAGTCTGCAGAAGAGCTCAAACACGGGTACAGAAGTGGAAATAGAAACGGCCTGTGTGGAGGGAAGATATGGCCTAGGGTTTGGTTGGAGGGGCAGTTTGCTGGTGGTGCTTTAGTGGCTAGAAAGAAGCGTGGGCTAAAGTATGGATGAAGCGATGCAGAGTGGCAAGGCAGGAGAATTCAGGGTTGGATCTGAGGACGATAAAGAGCAAAGAAGCAGATAGGGGGTTGGGTTAAGTACGGCAGGACGGACAGAGGAAGGAGGTTTGTGAAGGAGCTGGAGAGCTAGAGGCGGGCGGTCTGAACCCGGGCACAGCCCCGGACCCCCAACCCCACAGCCGCCGCCAGCCCCGCGCACCCAGGAGCACGGTGGCCAGCGCCGCCGGCCCTGCGCCCCGGCGCCGCCGCATCGCGCCTCGCTGCCCCCCGCCAGTACCGACTCTCTGCTGCGGCGCCGGCGCCAGCTCCGCCCCGGGGCTGCGCCCTGCCCCGGCGCCTGCCCCGCTTCTCGTCCGCGTCCACGCCCGGGCCCGGGCCGTGGCGGGGAGGCGAGAGGGGCGGGAGCGGGGCGCTCGGCTCCGTGCGGCACAGGGAGGCGGCGGGGCCGGGCGGCGGTCCACGCCGCGCACGGCGCTCCGGGGCCCGGCACGGTGCCCGGTGACCGCGGCCATGGCACGGACACAGGAGCCGGGCCGGGCCGGGCCGGGCCGAGTGGGGAGGAGAAGGCGCATCGGCGGCGCGGGGAGCCGGGGCCGCGCGGGACGAGCGCGGCAGGGGCGGGCGTCGCGGCGGGGACGAGCGCTGCTGCCGCGGAGCGGGGCGAGCCGCGGTTGCGGAGCGACCCAGAGGTCCTGAATCCCGGCGGCAGGAACGGTTAATGTGTTGCTGCACGGGGACAGCACACCCCAGAAGAATACCAACTTTCCCGCCAGGTGCCCGCGGGTTTCTGCTGCCCGTGGAGTTGCTGCCGCTGGCCGAGTCTCCCGTGAAACCCCAGGAGCGTCCCCAGAGCAGGGGCTGCGAGCAGGAGCCGCCTCTCAGCCGCGGGGTCTGAACGCAGACACGCGTGAGGTCGCCTCAGGAGCGACATCTGCCTGCGGCAACCCTTGCTTGGCCACGGGGACCCCTGGCTGCCCTGGAAGTAGTGCTATCGGGGTGGGGACGGCAGACAAAAGGGAATGGCGGGAATCTTTTAAAGTTAAGTGCTCATGTATTTAAAAGTATTGTGGGTTTTTTTCCTTTTTTTTTTTTTTTTTTTTAAATAAATGCCTGTTTGTAAATTTACTCCATTTAAAAGTAGAACTGGAAAAAAGATCTCTGGATTCTGCTGGATGCTAACACATCCATCCACTCAATGTAAAAACTTTGACATCATTTCAGTCAATGGAATGCAGTGACAACTGTCATTGACAAATTCAGGAAGAAAAAGAAATGCCAGTGGGTGGGCTTATTGAGGG
This sequence comes from Apteryx mantelli, assembly GCF_036417845.1. Classification (NCBI taxonomy): domain Eukaryota; kingdom Metazoa; phylum Chordata; class Aves; order Apterygiformes; family Apterygidae; genus Apteryx; species Apteryx mantelli. Next base: position 7,234,307 of record NC_090005.1, on the reverse strand, counting down.
GGAACCAATAAAAAGGAGGAAGTTTAACAGGCTTTAGACAAAATCAGAGCTGTTGGTAAAGTCATGATTATGGCTGCCAAGATTGGGAGAAACAGAGAGACCCTGAAGGTGCAGTTACAAAGAAAAAAAAAGGCTGTAAATTAGAGAAACAGATAGTAAGTATTTACAAAAATGCTGTAAAAACTAACAAAGAAGAAAAACTAGATGTTTTGTCTGATCATGAAGAGAAAAAAAAAATTGAAAGGACCAGTTAAGGTAAGTTAAAAGGAAGAAGAAGAAGAAGAAGAAGAAGAAGAAGAAGAAGAAGAAGAAGAAGAAGTATCAGCTAAGTCTGGAAATGTTTCCCAGAGGAGCCTGTTCTTTACCTGATCGCACAGCATGGAATGCATTTTTACACTGTGGGGAGGGAGAAGGTAGCAGCTGCACACAGGGCGGTGCAGGAATATTTTATAACAGCTCTGCAGGCAGTGGTGGTGTGGGGCTGGGCAGGACAGAACTGCTGCGACGGAGCGGTGCTCCCTCGCCTCGAAGTTGGGGATCACAAGCCCACACCCAAGCTTGGTGTGTTTGTGTGCCAGGCCGGGGGCAAGGCTGCAGCAGTGCCAGTGTAGAGCTCCCAGTGGCCGTGCTGCCCTGTGCAGTCACTCCCCCAAGGTGTCCCTTGAGCTGCGGGCACAAGGAAGAGTTTGGGTATCCTGGAGCTGAGCCCTGGGCTCCTTCCCTCAGTTGCTCTTACCTGGAACAAGGCCAGCGTTGCCAGGCCCAGGGGCCTGTGACTCTCTCAGCCCTCTTGCCCCTGGCACCCACACCTGTCCCTATGCAGGCAGGGCACTAAAAACTTGGGACAAGTGAGTCCTGGCCCCAGGGAACTTCCTCCTCCACTCTCAGAGCTCTTCTCATGGGGTCATCTTCCACTCAATGCATGTGTGTGCATCATCCTGACACAAGCTGTGACAGCCCTACCCTGCTGGAATTTCTCCCTGACTCCTGAGCTGCCTTGACTTGGTCCCGAGAGTGGAAGGTATTGCTTCGAGCTACTGGGGCCTCTGGTCCTTCTGCAACTAGATGAAGCCTGAGTAGCTCTTGGAGGTCTTTACACCTCAGTCCACTGCCCCCATCCTTGTCTCTGTCCTATCACTGTAATACCCCTGGGTCATTCAGTTAGCACCCAACAGAGCCTTTTTTGTTCCAAGTCTAACTCTCCAGGCCCCACCCCACACACACTCAGTGAAGAGGCAGCAGCTCACTCAGAGAAGAAATTAACCTATCGCAAAGCCGATGTGTAAGATAAATGGGATGAATCACCTTTTTGGCAGCACTGATCTCTCTCTTGCCCAGTCACGGCCTCTGAACTACCTGTCTAGCATGAGCTCACAGCAGGACCAGTAGGCATGGTCATGCATGCATGGCTCATGTCATCATAAGATCTGAACTGAATTAATCACCTGCTTTACCGGCTTCTACAAGCACCTCCATGCCATCACTAAACTCCATACCCATGTCCAAGGTACTCTAGGGAGAGGGAGAGCAGGGAAGGGGCAGGGGGTGTGGATGAACATGCTCAAGCTGGACAAGTTGCTCTAGCCAGCTGCATCTGCCCACACATCATGAAACAGCCTTCCCTCAAACAAATTGCCTTAACCAGAACTGTGACTCCATAACAGGAGTTGCAGAAGATGACAATCTATTTTTTCAGTCTTTTTCTTTGCCTAAGGCTTTGCCTTCTGATCCTAGTAAAGACGAGACATTCAGAGGTCACAAATTCAGTGGATCAAAATGCCTTCATAGGAGATGGAGTATATACCTCTGATCACAACCTTCCGAGCCCAGACATCCAGTGAATGTTTCACCCACCTTAAGCTCCACTTCTCCATAGTTTATCTCCACAGTCTGGCTATAAGGATAATTTGGGAGAGAGTGTTGAAGGTGTTAGTAAAGGCAATGTGAATAAACTGTCCTCTGATCTCTGATTGAGTGCTGTGAACCTGCTGTATGGCCACAAGTGCCTGGCTCACTTCATCACATGATCAGAAGTGAATCCATCACCTGCCATATTGGTCTGCACAAGCACCTCCATCCCCTTGCTGAAACTCGTACCCATGTCCAAAGTATTCGAGAGAGAGAGAGAGAGAGAGAGAGAGAGAGAGAGAGAGAGAGAGAGAGAGAGAGAGATGGCAGGGAGAGGGATTTTGTGTGCAGGAGTCAAGTTGGGCAGGTTACTCTAATCGGCTGGACCTGCCCCATGCACCATGTGAAGCACTCTTTCCTTAACATCAACCAATGTTAATTAAGCAAGCCCTTAGACATGACACAGGAGCTGCAGAAGATGACTCTGTCATTTACAACATCTCTCTGTGGTGGCCTTGGGCAGTGAAGACATCTTCTCTTTGGGTGCAAAGCTCCTCAACTAACTCTGGATGTCTACTCTGCTGGGGTTTTGTTGTTGTTGTTTGTTTTCTGTCTGAGCCAGTTGTCTAGTCTCTCTTAAGCATCACAGGAAGAAAAATTGATGCTTCTAAGGCAGGGCTTGCCTGACCTGTATTAGACAGGAACTTTTGGAGGAGGTGAACTGAGGCCTGAAAGTGCCTGTTTCTCTTCCCTGCTGATCAGCAGAGCAAAGATGAATAGACCGTGTGGAGGCACCTGCCCTGAAGGCAGGGGAGGTCAATATGCCTATACTCAAGTCTTGTCTGACTTAGAGCTTAGCTCTTCACTTAGATTAAGACTGAAAACTTAGGCCGCAACTGCTGTTCGATATTCTGACAGCTGAAATGAGGCAGGTGAATCCCACCTTTCTATCTCTGTATTCGTATGACCATATTTGTCTTTAATTATCCCCAGCCTGGAGATTTCAAGATCTTAATGCCCAGCATCCAGGTATTTGACACTTCCAGTCTTTTGGGGCATGGCTATTTCAGACATCAGCATGTCAGGAAATTGCCACACAAGAGAACATTGAGTTTCTGCCAAGGCTCACATACCGTGGCAGGCAGGTGGCAAAAAAAAAACCCCACATCTGACAGCCACTTTAGAGAATTGCATTACTGTTCTTTAATTAGCCTGTGTGAGGAGAGAACACTATCCATCTTCAACAAGCCTGTGAAATTCCCCTAAGAGATCAAACTCCCTGTGGCACACAGAGGAAAAATTCAAAACAGTCTCCTCTGCATAGCCAGTTGGAGCTTCAGTGTGCTAACAAGGTGGGTGTGGGGATGTTTTTATGCTAGGGATGCTGGGGGAGTTCTCAGCAGAAAAAAAGGCATTTGTTCACAGTCTTTTGGCTGTGAAGAGTTTGCCTGTCTTGTAATTCTCTGCTGTATGCTGTCACTACATGGAGGTAAAGTGGAGATAATTTAGCGTGTGTGTGTGTGTGTGTGTGTGTGTGTGTGTGTGTGCGTGCTAAGCCCGCTTTGTAGAGGTACAGTGGTGGCTGTGAGGGGGAAAGAAAAGCAGGAGTGCAAGCTGCCACTACCTAACGGGTGCAAGGGGAGGAATCACCATCAGGCAATTTGATACATCTTGCAGTGAGTCAGGAAGGTGTTCATCTTCACTTCTCTTGTGGAGAGACTGGAGCCTGCCATAGCGAGAGGCAGTGCTTTCTGAGGCACTTGTCTAGAACAGCTCCAATAAATCACCCTCTTTCCTCTGTTTTCCTTCAGCCAAGGGGGATTACGGCTTCATCTGGAGGAGAGATGATGTTGCATGAAGAGAGTTTGTTTAGATCATTTCCATTGGCAGAGCTGGTACGTGACGCCTGCCCAGGACATCTGGTAGAGACTTTCAATGCCTGGCACGTTTAAAGAGAAATGGATTAAGGAGGATGTCTTTGCTCTAGCCACGTGAGATTTTGCATATATGTTCCTAAGGAGGATGAAAGGAAAGAAAGGGATTCTTCAGATGATGATTCGACCCCATCTGTCTTAGACACACCCCTGAGGAAGAGATCAGCTCTTCTCTGGAGGTACTGTTCTGCCTCCATTAACTGGAAGGAGGAAGTAGCTTAAACCCCTCAGATCAGCTGGCTTCTCAACAGAGTTATGTTGGGTGGGATTCAGCTTAGTGAATTTCGCCTGCAAAAGGTGATAGATACAGGGATGCCTCTGCCCAAGTTGACATGTCTGACTTGTCCACCTGAGCTGGTTGCTAGACTCCTACCCTAGTCCTCGGGGAGAAATTGGCACTTCTAGAGTGCTTTTAGCCATCTATGTGAAATGAGGTAAGCCATGCCTCCTGCTTTTGTATCCATTGAGAAGGAAGGGACTTCAGCTGAGGCGGTCAGATATGATTTATTTTTATTATTATTGTTGTTGTTGTTGTTGTTGTTGTTCACAGAATCACAGAATCACAGAATCACAGAATCACAGAATCACAGAATCACAGAATCACAGAATCACAGAATCACTGAGGTTGGAAGGGACCTCTGGAGATCATCTAGTCCAACCCCCCTGCTCAAGCAGGGTCACCTAGAGCACATTGCACAGGATTGCATCCAGGCAGCTTTTGAATATCTCCAGAGAAGGAGACTCCACCACCTCTCGGGGCAACCTGTTCCAGTGCTCTGTCACCCTCACAGTGAAAAAGTTTTTCCTCATGTTAAGATGGAAGTGTCTGTGTTTCAGTTTGTGCCCATTGCCTCGCGTCCTGTCGCTCGGCACCACTGAAAAGAGTCTGGCCCCATCCTCTCGACACCCTCCCTTCAGATACTTATACACATTGATAAGATCTCCTCTCAGCCTTCTCTTCTCCAAGCTAAACAGGCCAAGCTCTCTCAGCCTTTCCTCATAAGAGAGATGCTCCAGTCCCCTAATCATCTTTGTGGCCCTTCGCTGGACTTGCTCCAGTAGTGCCACATCCCTCTTGTACTGGGGAGCCCAGAACTGGACGCAGTACTCCAGATGTGGCCTCACCAGGGCTGAGTAGAGGGGGAGAATCACTTCCCTCGACCTGCTGGCAACACTCTTTCTGATGCAGCCCAGGATACCATTGGCCTTCTTGGCCACAAGGGCACATTGCTGCCTCATACTTAACTTGGTGTCCACCAGCACTCCCAGGTCCTTCTCAGCAGAGCTGCTTTCCAGCAGGTCAACCCCCAGCCTGTACTGCTGCATGGGGTTATTCCTCCCCAGGTGCAGGACCCTGCACTTCCCTTTGTTGAATTTCATGAGGTTCCTCTCTGCCCACCTCTCCAGCCTGTCCAAGTCTCTTTGAATGGCAGCACAGCCCTCTGGCGTATCGGCCACTCCTCCCAGTTTTGTATCGTCAGCAAACTTGCTGAGGGTGCACTCTGTGCCTTCATCCAGGTCATTGACGAAGAAGTTGAACAAGACTGGACCCAGTACTGACCCCTGGGGGACACCGCTAGCTACAGGCCTCCAACTAGACTCTGTGCCACTGAGCACAACTCTCTGAGCTCTGCCATTCAGCCAGTTCTCAATCCACCTCACTGTCCACTCATCTAACCCACACTTCCTGAGCTTATCTATGAGGATGTTATGGGAGACAGTGTCAAAAGCCTTGCTGAAGTCTAGGTAGACAACATCCACTGCTCTCCCCTCATCTACCCAGCCAGTCATTCCATCATAGAAGGCTATCAGATTGGTTAGGCATGATTTCCCCTTGGTGAAGCCATGCTGACTACTCCTGATCACCTTCTTTTCCTCCACATGCATGGAGATGGCTTCCAGGATGAGCTGCTCCATCACCTTTCCAGGGATGGAGGTGAGGCTGACTGGCCTGTAGTTCCCTGGGTCCTCCTTCTTGCCCTTTTTAAAGACTGGGGTGACATTGGCTTTCTTCCAGTCCTCGGGCACCTCTCCTGTTCTCCATGACCTTTCAAAGATGATGGAGAGTGGCTTAGCAATAACGTCCGCCAGCTCCCTCAGCACTCATGGGTGCATCCCATCAGGGCCCATGGATTTGTGGGTGTCAAGTTTGCTTAAATGATCTCTAACCCACTCCTCCTCCACCAAGGGAAAGTCTTCCTCTCTCCAGACTTTCTCTCTTGCCTCCAGGGTCTGGGGTTCCTGAGGGCTGGCCTGAGCAGTAAAGACTGAAGCAAAGAAGGCATTCAGTAACTCTGCCTTCTCTGCATCCTTCGTCACCAGGGCACCCACCCCATTCAGCAAAGGGCCCACGTTTTCCCTAGTCTTCCTCTTGCTGCTGATGTATTTGAAGAAGCCCTTCTTGTTGTCCTTGACATCTCTAGCCAGATTTAATTCCAAACGGGCCTTAGCCTTCCTCGTCGCATCCCTGCATACTCTGACAACATTCCTATATTCCTCCCAAGTGGCCTGTCCCCCTTTCCACTTTCTGTATACTTCCTTCTTCTGGTTGAGTTTTGCCAGGAGCTCCTTGCTCATCCATGCAGGTCTCCTGCCTCCTTTGCTTGACTTCTTACTCATAGGGATGCACCGCTCTTGAGCCTGGAGGAAGTGATGTTTGAATATTAACCAACTCTCTTGAACACTCCTTCCTTCTAGGGCCCTCACCCATGGGATTCCTCCAAGTAGGTCCCTGAAGAGGACAAAGTTTGCTCTCCTGAAGTCCAGGGTTGCGATCCTACTTGGTGCCCTGCCTCCTCCTCGCAGGATCCTGAACTCCACCATCTCATGGTCACTGCAGCCAAGGCAGCCCCCAACCTTCACATCTTCCACCAGTCCTTCTTTGTTTGTTAGTACGAGGTCCAGCAGCACACCTCTCCTTGTTGGCTCCTCCACCACCTGGGTCAAGAAGTTGTCACCAATGCTCTGCAGGAATCTCCAGGACTGTTTGTGCCTAGCTGTGTTGTCTTTCCAGCAGATATCGGGGTGGTTGAAGTCCCCCATGAGAACCAGGGCCTGGGATTGTGAGGCTACTTCCAGCTGTCTGTAGAAGGCCTCATCCACTTCCTCATCCTGATCAGGTGGCCTGTAGTAAACACCCACAACAGTGTCACCTCTATTAGCCTGCCCTTTGATCCTTACCCATAAGCTCTCGACTCGCTCTTCATCCACCCCTAGGCACAGCTCAATACATTCCAGTTGCTCTCTCACATAAAGAGCAACTCCACCACCTCGCTTTCCTGGCCTGTCTTTCCTAAAAAGTACGTAGCCATCCATGACAGCACTCCAGTCATGCGAGCTATCCCACCATGTCTCTGTAATGGCAATGAGATCATGGCCCTGCGACCGCACACACATCTCTAGTTCTTCCTGTTTGTTCCCCAAGCTGCGTGCATTGGTGTACAGGCATTTCAGGGAGGTGATCGAGCATGCAGGTTTCCCAGGAGGGATACAAGAGGGTCCTCCATAGCCACATCCCATGCGCACTTCCCTGGCTGCATTCACCTGTTGGAGGCATCCTGACTTGAGCAGTCTTTTGCCAACTACCCTGTCACTATAACTCTCCCCTTCCCCCATCTTTCCTAGTTTAAAGCCCTCCTTACCAGGTTGGCCAACCTGTTGGCAAAGACCCGCGTGCCCCGCCTCGTGAGGTGGATCCCATCTCTCGCCATCAGTTGTCGATCTTCAAACAGGGTCCCATGGTCGTAGAAACCAAAACCCTGTTGCCAACACCAGCGGCGCAGCCAGTCGTTAACCTGGAAAGTCCGTCTCCTCCTCCTCTCATCCATCCCCCTCACTGGCAGGATTGAGGAGAAGATGACCTGGGCTCCCAGACCCTTGACCACCATCCCCAGAGCTCTGAAATCCTGCTTGATGGTCTGCAGTTTGCCCTTGGTGTCATTGGCGCCCACATGGAAGAGCAGCAGTGGGTAATAGTCCGAAGAATGGACGAGCCTTGGCAGTCTTTGCATGACATCTCTCACACGAGCCCCCGGCAGGCCACAAACCTCTCTAGACAAGAGGTCAGGTCGGCAGATAGATGCCTCCGTCCCCTGTAGCAGGGAGTCCCCCACAACAATCACCCGCCGCTTTTTCCGGGTGTTCCGGTAGGGCACAGGGTCTGTTGTCCCGGTTACTTCCCTGGCAGCCATGCCCATCTCCTCCTCATCCTGGAGCGCACTAAACCTGTTCTTCAGCTTCAGGTCTTCAGGAGGAGTAGGAGCCTTTCTCCTCCCACGAGCAGTGACCAGTTTCCAGCCTTCTTCTATGATGTTATGATGTACCATTTCACACGGCACAGAGCCCTCTGGCAACTCCACTGCTGCAGGGGGTTGGGACTCCCGAAGCTGCACAGTCTCCGAGAATACCCTGTCTATCTCTTGCTCTGCTTCTCGGATGCTGCGCAGCCTACTGACCTCCTCCCGTAACTCCCTTACCTGACGACACAACTCATCAACAGCAGCACACCTCCTGCAGGAGAGCTGGCTGCCAGCCCAGGCCTCCTGGAGAGGCCCCAAGCACTCCCTGCAGCCTGAGACCTGTAGAGCTGCATCTATTGTCAGAGGGCCAGTCTGGGTCCAAGCCTCTGACACAGCAACTCCAGCAGCCGCTGGGGAACGTGCTGTGCGGCGTGTCACGACCATATTGGGGAAGTGTACACCGCAGGGAACAGAAATGAAGGTCCCTTCGCACGTCCCTTCGCACGCCCTTCTGCGCGAACTGCTGCGCAAACTGCTGCGTCTGTTCGCTGCCTCTGTAGCAAACTGCTGTGTCTGTTCGCTGCCTCTGTAGCAAACTGCTGCGTCTGTTCGCTGCCTCTGTTAGCTGCGCTCTGGGAGCTGCGCTCTAGGCCTGGCTCTTATATAGGCCTCTCCCTAGCACTGACTCACAGGGTGCTTGACCGCCCAATCAAGGGCCACTGGGATCAAAGGCCCCAACCCCCTCTGGTCAGGGGCAACCCAGAGAGCTCGTTAGCAGCAGCCACTCCTAGCTGGAGCTTTTCCCACGAGCTTTTCCCAGGAGAAGTCAAGGCCTCCTGCAGTTGTCCTTGCCTAGCTTCCCCTTTCCTGTTCACAGCGATCACCTTCTAGGTCCTCGGGGGTCCTCAGAAAGCCCACAACTTCCACAAGATCCTCAAGTTCTAGTCAGAGCCCAACCACTGCTGCGCAAACTGCTGCGTCTGTTCGCTGCCTCTGTTAGCTGCGCTCTGGGAGCTGCGCTCTAGGCCTGGCTCTTATATAGGCCTCTCCCTAGCACTGACTCACAGGGTGCTTGACCGCCCAATCAAGGGCCACTGGGATCAAAGGCCCCAACCCCCTCTGGTCAGGGGCAACCCAGAGAGCTCGTTAGCAGCAGCCACTCCTAGCTGGAGCTTTTCCCACGAGCTTTTCCCAGGAGAAGTCAAGGCCTCCTGCAGTTGTCCTTGCCTAGCTTCCCCTTTCCTGTTCACAGCGATCACCTTCTAGGTCCTCGGGGGTCCTCAGAAAGCCCACAACTTCCACAAGATCCTCAAGTTCTAGTCAGAGCCCAACCACTGCTGCGCAAACTGCTGCGTCTGTTCGCTGCCTCTGTTAGCTGCGCTCTGGGAGCTGCGCTCTAGGCCTGGCTCTTATATAGGCCTCTCCCTAGCACTGACTCACAGGGTGCTTGACCGCCCAATCAAGGGCCACTGGGATCAAAGGCCCCAACCCCCTCTGGTCAGGGGCAACCCAGAGAGCATAGATTCTTCCCATGACTTTCAGATGGCAAAATTATGGAGGTGAATCCTACACCTCCTGAGTAGCTATGTTGAGAAGCAGACCTAAATGGAGGTAATAGAGGTAATTCTGAAAGCTTCCAGTCCTGAGGACTTGGAAAAAGGTAAATTTAGGAGACCATGAGTTCTTAAGTAATGCCTGTCATTCTACTCTGTTGTCCTGCGACACTGCCGCTTCAGCCTGAAGCCCTTGTGATCAGCTGGCCTATAAGAGGTCAGAAAATCTTCTCCAGTGTCATGTTCTCCTTATCGTTTACTGGTACCTCAGTCTCATTTGCTGAAATCATAACTCAGTATTGTTTGCCCTGCGGAGTGCAGCTATGCTATTCCCTTCCTCTGTGCTACAGCCTTTCATGTAGGTGAAGACTCTCAGCCTGTCTTTTGCACTTCCCTGAACAGGATTTTCATCCCTCAGAAGCCGTTAGAGTCACCATGTTCTAAAGAAGACCCATGCACTTGGTCAGATAAAGAATTCTCCAGGTTCCTTCGACTGTGTTGCCTGGTCCTCAGAGTCCTATTCAACTGTCCAAACATAGGTATGATTTAGCTGACATCTTTAATTCAAGGTAGAGAAAACCCTCCCTAAAGTATTGCAGTGCAGTCTCTTCCTCATGTAGTATGGAGCGCAGGTACAGCTTTTTCCTGCTCTGGAGAAGCTGTATTTTCAGGGATGGTGATCTTGTTTAATTACTGGTAGCATGTTTACCTGCCAGTAGGCCCAGCCTAGGCATTCAAACTACCACACGATCTTTTCTGTCTTGACAGATGGACCCCTGCACTTGGAGGGACATGGAAAACATGACAACTGTGCAAGAATTCATCCTTTTGGGTTTCCCAGGCACATGGCATTTCCAGGTGTCCCTTGTGGTGCTGTTTGCACTGATGTATTCCCTGACAGTAACAGGCTATGCATCCATCATAGCCCTTGTATGGGCAAACAGGAACCTCCATACCCCAATGTATTTTTTCCTCTGTAATCTCTCCTTTCTGGAGATCTGGTACATAACGGGCATTGTTCCCAAAGCTATGGGAGTCATGCTGGGGACTAGCCAGACCATCTCCTTCAGAGTCTGCATCCTTCAGCTGTTCTTTTTTCTCTCCCTAGGCTCCACCGAATGTTTTCTCCTGGCTGTCATGGCCTATGACCGCTATTTAGCCATATGTTACCCTTTGAGATACAACTCCCTCATGAACAATGTCTTCTCTGCTCAGCTGGCCCTCGGCTCCTGGCTGGGAGGCTTTCTGGCCATCTCGCTGCTGGCCTTTTTGACATCCAGGCTGACATTCTGTGGACCAAAAGTCATCAATCATTTTCTCTGTGATATAGATTCCTTCCTCGCCCTCTCCTGCACAGATACACGGCCCGTGGAGCTGGCGACCTTCCTCATCTCCATAATTGTTGTGGTGGTCTCCTGTGTGGTTACGCTAGTCTCCTACATGTACATCATCTCTACCATCCTGAGAATCCAATCAGCCCAGGGCCGGAAGAAAGCCTTTTCCACCTGCTCTGCCCATCTCATGGTCGTTACAATATGGTACAGCTCCACTATATTCCTGTATGTCAAGCCGTCGGCCCAGAACTCCTTGGATCTGCACAAACTCGTTAATACCTTTACCACAGTTGTAACTCCCTTGTTGAACCCCTTCATTTACACACTCAGAAACAAGGAAGTGATACAAGCTCTGGAGAAGGCGTTCCAGAAGAAGTGAAGGAGCTTATCAAAAGGCCTTGATGTGAGCAACAGACTCATCCCCCCCCTGACTTCTGGCCCCCAGAAGTTCCTCACCTTGGTGTAAGTGCACCTGGGCATCGCAGGTGGCAACAAACCACCAGCTCCAGTGCAAGTTCATCTCAATCACCTTGCAGCCATTAAGATGGCTGGGGTGAAGGATGGGCTGTAGCTTGATTCTCATGTGCCCACCTCCCTCTGGTCACTATAGGATAAACCTAGAGTGCCTCATAGCGCTCCAAAGACTAGCCCCTGACAAGGACAAGATAGCCCACCCAAACACAACTCCCTGGCAGAGCCGGAGGAGTGGTCCTCTGGTGGTTCATGCTTCAATTTGCTAAAGGTTTAACTTTGTCAGGGATTAATGTGAATCCCCTAAAGAACTTCAGATACCTGCATCACTGCTTTTTGGAAGTGGACACATAGTCTCCTTTTTAATCTGCTATTGTCTGGATGCATCTATGCCACCTTCTTGTGGCTGTTTCACTGGATCATCCTTAGATGCAAGATGTATTTGACCATGGCTGATATCCTTAACAGTAGCCTTTATTCCTGGCATAAGACGATCAACAAAGTTTACATTCTCATTTCCTCACCACCCCTAGTTTCTCAATGTATTTATTAATTTTCATTAAAAATACTCAAAATACCATGATTCGTGCTAGGTGAGTCAGGGCATGTCCACATCTACAGTTCCATGCCAGTCCTAAGCAGACCATGATTCCATGCATTTGTGGCTTTGTTGTGGAAACACTTACAGCTATTTTGCAAAGTCACCAGAGAACAGATTCCTCTCACTGGAAATGACAGAGGACTGAGAGGGTTCCTGGGTAGCAGGTCTGTCTTTACACTCAGTGAAAAGAGATTAGTACTTCCAAAGGGCGCTTGCTATTACCCTTCCTAGGGCTTTTATTTCAGAACAAGATGAATCATGCTCCTGAAGTTCCTCCTTCTGCACACTAACAACAAAGGGAGTCTGTGTGACCCCCAGAATCACCCCCAGAACGGCTGAGGTTGGAAGGGACCTCTGGAGATCATCTAGTCCAACCCCCTGCTCAAGCAGAGTCACAGTTCTCACTAGAGCAGGCTGCCCATGACTGCGTCCAGATGGCTTTGGAATATTTCCAAGGATGGAGACTCCACATCTCTGGGGAATCTGTTTCAGTGTACAACCAGCCTCACAGTAAAAAAAGCTTTTTCTTAGATTCAGACAGAATTTCCTGTGGTTCACTTTGTTCCCATTGCCTCTTGGCCTGTCAGTGTGCACCACTGAAAAGAGACTGCCTCCATCCTCTTGACACCCTCCCTTCAGGTATTATACACATTGATAAGATCCTCCCTCAGTCTGCTCTTCTCCAGGCTAAACAATCCCGGTTCTCTCAGCCTTTCCTGATATGAGAGATGCTCCAATCCCTTAAGTATCTTAGTAGCCTTTCACTGGACTCACTCGAGTAGCTCCGTATCTCTCTTACCCTGGGGAGCCCAGAACTGGACACAGCACTCCAGGAGTGGCCTCACCAGGGCTGAGTAGAGGGGAAGCATCACTTCCCTCAATCTGCTGACGACACTTCCTAATGCAGCCCAGGATACCATTGGTCTTTTTTGCCACAAGAGCACACTGCTGGCTCATGGTCAACCTCTGGTCCACCAGGGCCTGCACGTCCTTCTCTGCAAAGCTGCTTTCCAGCACGTTAGCCCCCAACCTATACTGATGTATGGGGTTATTCCTTCCCAGGTGCAGGACTCTGCATTTCTCTTTGTGGAACTTCATTAGGCTCCTCTCTGCCCATTTCCTGAGGTCCCTCTCAATGGCAAAACAACCCTCTGCGGTATCAGCCACTCCTCCCTGTTTTGCATCCTCAGCAAACCTGCTGAAGGTACACTCTGCCCCGTCATCCAGATCATTAATGAAGAAGTTGAACAGGATTGGACCCAGTATTGACCCTTGGGGGTACAACACTAGTGATTGTTCTCCTGCTGGACTTCCTACTTCCCACAACCCTCTGAGCCCAGCACTTCTACACTTCTCAATCACCTTCATTGTCCACTTACCTAGCCAGCACTTCATCAGCTTCTCTATGAGGAAGTTATGGGAGAGAGTGTCCAAATCCTTACTAAAATCAATATAGACAACACCCACTGCTCTCCTCTCATCCGCCAAGCCAGTCATCTGGTCATAGAAGGCTATCAGGTTGGTTAAGCGGGATTTCCACTTCATAAATCCGTGATGACTACTCCTGATCATCTGCTTGTTTTTCACATGCCTGGAAATGGTTTCCAGAATTAGTTGTTCCATCACCTTTCCAGGGACTGAAGTGAGGCTGACTGGCTTGCGGTTCCCTGGATCCTCCTCCTTTCCCTTCTGGAAGATAGGGGTGACATTTGCTCTCTTCCCATTCTCAGGCATCTTCCCTGATTGCCATGACTTTTCAGAGAGAATTGTGTGGCCTCACAGTGACATCAGCCAGCTTCCTCGGCACTCATGAATGCATCCCATCAGGGCCCATGGGCTTGTGTATGTCCAGTTTGCTTAAGTGATCCCTAAACTGATCCTCCCCCTGCCTCAATGGGTTTGGAGTCTTAATTGCTCTAGAATTCCCCACTGGTCTCAGTGGCTTGGGATTCCCAAAGGCCAGTCTTACCAGCAAAGGCTGAGGAGAAGGCGGCATTCAGTACCTCTGTCTTTTCAGTGTCCTTTGTCACCAGGGCCCCTGCCCCATTAAGCAGCAGGACCGTATTTTCCCCAGCCTTCCTTTTGTTGCTGACACACTTGTAGAAGCCTTTCTTGTTGCCTTTCACGTGCCTTGCCAGTTTCAAATCCAGATGGGCTTTAGCTCTCCTAACCCCATCCCTGCATGCTCTGACAGTGTCCTTATATTCCTCCTGGGTCATCTCTCCCTGCTTCCACCTTCTGTATACTTCCTTTTCATGTCCGAGTTTTGGCAGCAGCTCCTTGTTCATTCATGCAGACCTCCTGCCACCTTTGTTTGCTTTCCTGCATGTTGGGATGGACCATTCTTGAGGTTGAAGGAGGAGATGCTTGAATATCAACCAGGTCTCTTGGATCCCTCTTCTCTCCAAAGCCATATCCCATGGGATTCTTCCAAGCGGTTCCCTGAACAGGCTGAATTCTGCTCTCCTGAAGTCAAGGGCTCTGATCCAGCTTTCTTCCTCCCTCCCTCCTCTCAGGATTGTGAACTCCACTACCTCGTAGTTGCGGCAGCCAAGGCTGTCCCCAGCTTTCACATTTCTGAGCAGTTCTTCCTTGTTTGTAAGTATGAGGTTTTCCTCTCCTTCTCAGCTCCTCAGTCACCTGTGTTAGGAAGTTATCATAATGCACTGCAGAAACCTCCTGGCTTATTTGTGCCCTGCTGTGTTGTGCCTCCAGCAGCTGTTAGGTTGGCTAAAGTCCCCCATGAGGATGAGCGCCTGCAAACATAAGGCTTCTTCAGACTTTCTGAAAAAGGTCTCATCTATCTCTCCTTCCTGATCAGACCACCTATAGCGGACACCCACTACATCACCCATGCTGGTATGCACACTAATCCCGACCCAAAAGCTCCATCCATCCCGACCATTGCAGCTGGCAGAATTGCAGTCAGCAACTGTGCAATAGTTTCCCATAGAAAAGAGGAACTATGCCTCAGGTAAAAGCCAGAGCTTAGCCAGTGGTTGCCACAGGAAGGCAGCGAGGATGAAATACCTGAGATGCATGCTGAACCTAATCCCCCAGTTCGTGTGTGAGAGAGAGTCAAAAAAAGACCTCACAACCTCGAGGGAGCAGAGCTGCCAGAAATGACACCACGAACGGAGCAAAGGGAGAAGCACATTTTTTCTCACCGTGCCTGAAATGCCCCTGCTGTGGTTTTCTCTCCTCCCCACTGTCTGTGCCTCCTCAGCTACAAATGCCTGCTCTTCTGCACACCACTGCTTGGCCTTTGGGGAGTGCAGGGCGGTTGCCTCACTGGCGTTTCACATCTTTCCCCACGATCCCTGCTTCTCGTTGGACGGTGGTATTTCTTCTACGAACAGGTGTCCCTGCTATTGCTACCACTTCTCCCCATCCCTTACTCTGCGGCCTGGGAACAACACCTCTCCGCAAAATCTCTAGCAGGCTGGATGGGGAGCCCTGCTCCAACCTACCCCTAGGAGTATGGCTGTGTCCTGTGCAGGGGGCATAACCTGCAACCCCAGAGAGGAACCAGGCTCCAGAGGGGGCTGTAGGATTGCCATAAACCCAGATGTGACAAAATCGTCTTATTGCATGGGTGAAGGGGTGAACAGTGAGCAGCGAACTGGATGGGGCATCAACAGTTTGTCCTCCCCACCACATCCATCACCACTAACACCAGCACCACCAGGGAGCCGATGGGGCACTCCTCAGGGTGCTGCAATGTGAGGGAGTGAATGGGGCAGCCCTGCACTCTGGAGCAGGAAGGGGATGGGAAGGGGTGGGGGAGTGGGCGGGTGGGGGAGGCCCCGTCTTTTCAGATCAACCCTATGCACCAGTCACAGCAGAGATAACAAGCTCTGCTCGTTCTGATTAAGTCTAAATAGTCTCTGTTTTGAAAAGAATGACAGTAATAGTTATAACAATGTTTGCCTGCATTCCCCACAAGAGCACAGGCATTAAAGCCAGCAGGATCTCTGAATCTTTTCCTTGCTCCTCCCCTGCAAGAAATGTACCTTTCACAGCGTAAAGGGGCTTCCCGGAGAGCTGGAAGCTCCCCAGACTGACACAGCCTGGCCCAGCCAAGGAGTCCTCTCCTTACACCCCACCCCAGAGCGAGCTGGCCCCACTTTGTCCTCCCACAGCCTCCCAAGATGGGTGGGAAGGGGCTATAGGGCTCTCCCCTCCTGGCTTTCACCCTCTTCTACCACCTGCTCCTGAGCCAAGGCAGGCGCAGAGCTCCTTGCTGGTGAATTTAGCAGTACATTTTACAACAGTGGGGGTGTCGCCACCCTCTGACACCAACAGAGACTAAAGATTTGCCCAGTCACTTCCTTGCTCCCACACTCGTCCGGGTGACAAAGATGTGCCCAAGCAGAACAAGGCATTGCTTCCAAAAGGTTAATGGCCTGATCTGGGGGAGCTGTGGTTGTTTAGCCTGGAAAAGAGAAAGCTCAGGAGGGATCTTATCAATGCGTTTAGCTACCTGAAGGGAAGGCGTAAAGAGGATGGGGCCACACGCTTTCCAGTGGTGCCCAGTGACAGGACGAGAGGCAATGGGCACACACTGAAACACAGGAAGCTGCGTCTGAATCTAAGGAAAACCTTTTTTTACCGTGAGTGTGAATGAGCACTGGAATAGCTTGCCCAGAGAGGTTGTGGAGTCACCACCCTTGGACATATTCAAAAGCCATTTAGACGTGGTCCTCAGCAACCTCCTAGGTGAGCCAGCGTGAGCAGAGGGGTTGCACTAGATGACCTCTAAAGGGCCTCTCTAACCTCTAACCTCTCTAACCATGCCCAGCTGTTAGAGAGAGAGGAAACTGTGCATCTGGAAACCCACTCCCCTTTTTTGACCCCACGTCTGGGCAGAGACCAGGAGCCTGGAGGACCTGCTGTGACTGCAGAGTCATGACTCCTGGGTCCTTGGCTGGGAAAGGGGTTTATCAAGCTCCAGTCAAAGGGGGTGGACTTCCCTGTGCCCAGCGTCTGGAGGAGACACCCGCCCTAGTAGTTCGAGCAAGCGGTGCTGGGAGTCAGGCTGCCTCAGGTGAAATGCCAAGGCTGAAAAGGAAGAGGGAGGTCTAATGCTCACAGTCCCTGCACCCCCATTCCTCTCCTCTCTCCTTGGCTATTTGATCCAATAGCTGCAGAAGCAGAGCTTGAAAGTGAAGGTGGCTCCCCAGCTCTCTCCCCCATGTCGCGGACAAGGAGCAGTGCCCTGCAGTAGGAGCAAACACCAGCACATTTACTCCCTCACGGAGCAAACACCAGCTAATGCTTCCCTGCAGCCACCATGGCTCATTTGCCAGCATCAGTCACACCTGCTCTCCAGGGCCAGCTCTTTGCTCCACCAATCACACTCAGCATGGAAAAAGCACTCTGTGCAGAGGGACAAACTAGTTCCCAGAAATGGGGTGACCAGCTGTTTCCTGGTGGGCAGAGAAATCCACACCAGCTCAGG
Source organism: Apteryx mantelli (assembly GCF_036417845.1). Classification (NCBI taxonomy): domain Eukaryota; kingdom Metazoa; phylum Chordata; class Aves; order Apterygiformes; family Apterygidae; genus Apteryx; species Apteryx mantelli. The sequence goes on along the minus strand of NC_090005.1, from coordinate 7,216,867 downwards.
GACACCGCACCTTCACCCAGCCAAGCCCTGCTCTTTCCCCTGACCTGGACGAGAGACATGAAAAGGAGTGGCAGTGCTCAGAGGCAGGGGCTGGCAGGGCCTTGAACGGGGAAGCTTGTCCAGTGTCCGGCTGACGGATCTTGCTCACATCCTGAGGGCTTAGCTGATTCCCAGATGCAGGGCTACGAAGGCATATTCTTTCCGTGTGCCACTTTGGCCAGGGGGCAAAACCACAAGAGCAGTTGTGTCTCCTACCAAGAGCCCCTTCCCCAACAGGGGCCCTGAGTGGAGACAGAGGGAAGAGGAACAGGAAGAGAAACAGGTGGGATACTCTCCGAAGTACTTGCTCCAGTGTTCCAGCTATTTTGAGCACAGGATCTGTGAGCTTGCCTTGCCTTGTGTATGTTGCAGGCTTCAAGGGGTCTGCCTCCAGCCCTGTCTCCCCTGGAACCCATGTCTGATTTATTGGAACCTTTTCCTCATCCAAGCCCCTGCTTCTAGAAACAGCTCTAAAAGTCACACCAGCACGTGCCTCTCAGCATTTTTCCCTGCTGCACAGGCTTGGCAGGCAGAGACCAAACCTCACCACAACCCCCCACGTGTGGCTGCTACCACAGGCTTCAGCTCAGGGCTTCATGCAGACAGTGGCAGGGAGCAATCCACTCCCCAAAGCAGCCCACAAGCCTTTCTGTGCAATGCTGCAGGGTGTACGCACCAGCATGGGCTCAGCGCGCAGAGATAGACAGCACTGTCCTGGAGCTTGGCATCCTGCACATGCAGAAGCACCAGGGAGCTCTCAGCAGACAGCACAGAGGAGAACCTCCCTGAATCCACACGAGCTTTGGATTTGTCCACACGCAGCAGCAGCTGAGGGGGCTGGGTCAGGAACTGCTGGTACCACAAGATGTAGGGATAAGAGTCGCTGGTGGAGAAATTGCAGTGCAGTGTTGCACTGTGTCCTGCCTGGACAGTCCTTTTCGATGGGAGCTGGAGCACAGAGTCCTTTTGCGCGTGACCTGTAAAGCCAGGAAGGCATTTTAACTTTGCTTATCCGTGTATGCATCTATTGATCACTTAATCAGCCCTCTTGCTATCCCCATTCTCCATCTAATTTCTCATATCTGGTTATTTGTCATGTCCCACCTGCAGCCCCTGCCTCCCTACAGAAACACTGCCAGTTACCTGGAGGCTCAGCACTCACATCTCTCCCCTCCACCACTGACAGCACAAACTCTTGCCCTGTTCCTTCTCAGCCTGCAAGTCGTGTCTCACCAAAGTCTGCCAGTCCCGCCACGGCTGCCAGGAAGATCACGGCCATGTCAAGCTCTCCTCTTCACAGGGTGACCAGGGACCTCCCAGAAGGAGCGAGCTGAAGCTTGCAGGTGCCTGCCTCCTCCTCCCTCCGCCACCTCAAAGCAGCCTCCAAACCTCAGCACACAGGGTGGAGCAAAGCTCCCTCACTGCTGCTTCAGACAGACCTCCTTGAGACCCACACCTATACCACAAGAAGGCTCTCTAGACACATGGTGGCTAGCGCTGAAAGCGCTCAGCAAACGAATCAAACTGCACCTTTGTACTTGGACAGTCAAGCCACAGGTGGCATTTGCTTCCTCTGAAGTCCAGGCTACTTTGCCAAAGGGACTGTGGGAACCTAGTGGACGGTTAATGCAGGCTGTGCTCAGGCAAAGGGGACACAAAGGAGGCTACTGAGGCCTTCCCTCTCTTTTGGCCCTCCTGTAGATCGCAACCTGCCCAACCATCCCACAGCAAGGGACAAGCACCCCAGTGATCTTCTCCTGCCACCCAGCACCCAGGCAGACAGAGGGACCTCCAACCAGTTCTGGAAAAGATGGAAAAGGAACCCCTGCAGGCACCCATGTGCACCCTGTCCCAGGGACAGTCTGGATGGAGAAAGGACCATGCACAAGCATTTTTCTCTTCCTTCTCCCTCGACCACAGAGGGGGCTCCTCAAGAGAAACATCTTGAAAAGAGTGCCTGCTGCAGAAATCACCCATGCAGGCACAGACACACTCCTTGAATCCAGTAAAGGGAGGACACCCCAGCATAACCCTCTCTTTTACAAACCATGCCTATCCTGAAATTGCCCTGCTCGGGGCACTGCTGGCACCACCACCATTCAGGTCGGTGACCCACTGCCGCAGGGGGAATGTCTGTCCTCATCCCGGTTTGGGGGAGCGTGGGCAGCAGTGGGGGGCGAGGGGTGGGAGGAGCTTCTTGCCCACTTGCCGCCTTGGGACCATTTCAGGGCCCCTTCCACTGCCAAGGCCCCAGCGCAATGAGACCTGTGGCCGGTGTGGCACAGCACGGCGTGGGGTGAGGTGGCCCCAGCAGGCCCCAGCAGGTGGAGTGGCAGCCTGGGCAGGAAGATAGGATAGCCTGTATTGGTAGGAAGACAGCAGGAAATGAAAAGGCAGCCTGCAGGGAAGCAACAATACAGCCTGTGTCATTACCTGGGATGTTTTCCATGCATTATGAGCATCTTAGCAAATTGTCACTTCTGCAAAGGGTGCCACTGTGCCTGGGGCAGTGCAGGCCCACCATAACAGGCAGCCCGACTCCCTTGCTCTCTCTTCCACTTCCCTCACCTCCTACTTGGTGTGAACCAGGAGAGTCTGAGGCCCCCTTCTCCTCCTCCTTCTCCTCTGGGTTGTCTCAGACAATACCTGCTCCCTCATCTTAGCCTGCGTCTTGGGGCTGCTTCTCATGGGAGGGAGAAGGGGGAAGAAGGTCTGGCTCAGAGTGATGCTGGGGCTTCACTGAGGTGGCTCCCAGGTTATGGGCAAGGCAAGGCCCTTCCTGGGCATGGACGCTCCCTGTAGGGCCCTGGCAGGACAAGGGGAAGGAGAAGAAGCCTGTGTGCCTTCCTCAACAGCCTGCCAATCCCGGCTGACGAGCGAGTGAAGACTTAACAGGACTGAAGAAGTCTGCCGCCTGAGATGCACAAGGACTGATATGCTCAGGGCTGCGGAATAGAAGAGTTAACAGCACTAAAGAACTCTGCTGCCTGATAAGGACAGGCTGGGGAATCTGCATGGACCCCCAGGGAGGGAAGGAGCAATACGGAAGTATTGTGCTCTTGCCTTGCTAGCAGGGTCTTTCCAAGCAGACAAACCAACAGTCCTGTCATTGTGAAACTCGCACAAGTCAGCAAAAGCAGTGTTTGCCCAGAGCCCCAGCCCTATAAAAAGAGACTTGGGAGCTAAGAGAGTTTGAGCAGGGATGGAAACGTGACCTGATCATCCTCTCCGGCTGGACCATGAGTATTCCCCCCCCACCCTCCTCTTTTCCTGGGACGCTGGGTTAAGGTAACTCCTCGAGGTTGAGAGTCCTCTCACTAAGAGAGTGAACAAGCTAGCTTTCAAGTAGGGATAAGCAGTGCTTCCAATTAATAGCGCAGTAACTGACAGTTCTGGGTTATCCTTTCTAAAGTAGTAATTGACAGTTTTGGGTTATCCTTTCTAAATTAGTAATCACATTATTTTAATGGATGTTACTAATCCAAGAGCTTGCGTGAGGAAATAAACATATTTTTTATTGAGTTACTGTCTCAGCCGTTGCTATCGAACCTTCATAGCGTGACACCAGCCCAGCAGGTGCTTTGGCTCCTCTGTGGCGGGTGACAGGATGCTGCTCACACAGCTCCCTGCTCTGCTTTCTCCCTGCCCTCTGTCACTGGTGCACCTCCAGCTCCCAGACATGTCCTGCTACAACCGGTGCTTGCCATGCCGGCCCTGCGGCCCCACCCCGCTGGCCAACAGCTGCAACGAGCCCTGTGTCAGGCAGTGCCAGGACTCCACCGTTGTCACTGAACCCCCTCCCGTGGTGGTTGCCCTGCCCGGCACCATCCTCAGCTCCTTCCCGCACAAAACCATCATGGGATCCTCCACCTCTGCTGCTGTTGGCAGCATCCTCAGCTGTGAGGGAGTCCCCATCACCTCTACATGCTGTGACCTCTCCAGCATTTCCAGACGCTCCTGTGGCAGAAGGTGCCTCCCCTGCTACAGCCGCTGGCGATGGCACCACAGAAGGAATTCAGAAGCTGACACAGGCCGTTGATTTTCTGAGGCTGAGAATCCAGGGCTCCCCTTGCAAAAGGAGGGCAGCAAAGGGGCTAGCGTGGACTCCCTCAAAACACAGCCGACAATGTCTGACTTGCCTGTCTTCCACTCTCGCCCCTTTCTTTGTTCTCTTCTGCTTCGCTGGCCATGGCACGCCCCCCCCACCCCCACCCCCCAACCCAGCCAAGGGGCCACCTGCTGGCCCCTCTCCTTCTGCGGGGCCAGCAGGCACACGCCCTGAGAAGACTGCTCTGCTCAAGGGACACACATTCTTGGCGGCTTCTGGTGCTCCCTGCACTGCGGACCTAAGCTAGGAACAACCGGCGCAGCGGGACCCGCGCCCGGCGCTGTGCGGGGCGGCGCGGGAACAGGCGGCCCCGGCGGGCGGAGCGGCAGCGCCCCACACCCAGACCCCGCCCCAGACACAGACCCCGCCCCGCCCCGCAAACCCCGCCCGCGCCGGTTCGTGCCCGGCCACAGCCCCGACCTGTCCCGCCGGGTCTCCCACGGCGCAGTAATACACCGCGGCGTCCCGCAGCCAGGGCCGGGAGAGCTGCAGGACGCTGAACTGGCGGTCTGCGGCCACGAACAGGGTCCCCGGCGGGTCCTGCACCTCTTTGGACCCTCTGACAGCCCTCACGATGAAGGCGGGACCTCGTCCCGGGAGCTGCCGGTACCAGTAGATGTACTCGCTGGTCTGTATTTTGGGGTGTGAGCAGTTGATGTTGATGCTGGCGCCCTCGGTGGTCTCTGCCGACGGCTCCTGTTGCACCTGGGCTCTGCCCGCAGCCACTGCCGAGGAAAAGGCAAAAAAATCTCAGAAGATCGCTTTGCTTGCAGAGAAAAGGTCAGGCAGAGGGAGAGGGGAGGAGAAGACCGTTGAGGGATGGTAGGAAGGTCTTTTGAGAAGAAAGGATGGAGAGCAGCTTTCTCGAGGAGTGGCTCCTCGGAGAGAAGAAGTGAGGAGTGATGTTTGGAGGGCTGGTGCAAACGGAGAAGAGCCCGGAGGGAGGCGGTGAAAAAAGCAGGGCGTAAGGATTGAATGGAAGGATGTCTGCAGAAGGACAGGGAGGAAGGGGTTGGGGGGGTGGAAGAGAAATGGCCCGCTGAGAATATGGAGGGAAGGTGGGACGGGTGTTAAGGGAGGGAGGGACGAGAAGAGGGCCGGGGGTCGGAGGTGTGCAAAGGAGCCCGAGGGCCAGAGGCGAGGGCGGCTCGAGGGTCGCGGGCCCCGCAGGGGATGTGACCCCGGGGGCTTCCCCAGACCCCCGGCCCGCCGCCGCCGCCAGCCCCGCGCACCCAGGAGCACCGTGGCCAGCGCCGCCAGCCCTGCGCCCCGGCACCACCGCATCGCGCCAGCGCCGCTCCGCTGCGCTCCGCTCGGCCGCCCGCGCCTCGCTGCCCCCCGCCAGCACCGACTCTCTGCTGCGGCGCCGGCGCCTCCTCTCGGCCGCCGCCGCCGGCGCCAGCTCCGCCCCGGGGCTGCGCCCTGCCCCGGCGCCGGCCCCGCTTCTCGTCCGCGTCCACGCCCGGGCCCGGGCCGTGGCGGGGAGGCGAGAGGGGCGGGAGCGTGGCGCTCGGCTCCCTGCGGCACAGGGAGGCGGCGGGGCCGGGCGGCGGTCCACGCCGCGCACGGCGCTCCGGGGCCCGGCACGGTGCCCGGTGACCGCAGCCATGGCACGGACACAGGAACCGGGCCGGGCCGGGCCGAGTGGGGAGCAGAAGGCGCATCGGCGGCGGGGGGAGCCGGGGCCGCGCGGGACGAGCGCGGCAGGGGCGGGCGTCGCGGCGGGGACGAGCGCTGCTGCCGCGGAGCGGGGCGAGCCGCGGTTGCGGAGCGACCCAGAGGTCCTGAATCCCGGCGGCAGGAACGGTTAATGTGTTGCTGCACGGGGACAGCACACCCCAGAAGAATACCAACTTTCCCGCCAGGTGCCCGCGGGTTTCTGCTGCCCGTGGAGTTGCTGCCGCTGGCCGAGTCTCCCGTGAAACCCCAGGAGCGTCCCCAGAGCAGCGGCTGCGAGCAGGAGCCGCCTCTCAGCCGCGGGGTCTGAACGCAGACACGCGTGAGGTCGCCTCAGGAGCGACATCTGCCTGCGGCAACCCTTGCTTGGCCACGGGGACCCCTGGCTGCCCTGGAAGTAGTGCTATCGGGGTGGGGACGGCAGACAAAAGGGAATGGCAGGAATCATTTAAAGTTAAGTACTCATGTATTTTAAAATATTGCTTTTTTTTTTTTTAAATAAATGCCTGTTTGTAATTTTACTCCATTTAAAAGTAGAACTGGAAATAAAGAACTCTGGATTCTGCTGGATGCTAACACATCCATCCACTCAATGTAAAAACTTTGACATCATTTCAGTCGATGAAGTGCAGTGACAACTGCCATTGACAAATTCAGGAAGAAAAAGAAATGCCAGTGGGTGGGCTTATTGAGGGGGAACCAATAAAAAGGAGGAAGTTTTACAGGCTTTAAAAGAAATCAGAGCTGTTGGTAAAGTCATGATTATGGCTGCCAAGATTGGGAGAAAGAGAGAAACCCTGAAGGTACAGTTACAAAGAAAAAAAAGGCTGTAAATTAGAGAAACAGATAGCAGGTATTTACAAAAATGCTGTAAAAACTAACAAACAAGCAAAACTAGATATTTTGTCTGATCATGAAGCAAAAAAAAAGAAAAAATCTTGAAAGGACCAGTTAAGGTAAGTTAACAAAAGAAGAAGAAGAAGAAGAAGAAGAGGAAGAAGAAGAAGAATCAGCTAAGTCTGGAAATGTTTCCCAGAGGAGCCTGTTCTTTACCTGATCGCACAGCATGGAATGCATTTTTGCACTGTGGGGAGGGAGAAGGTAGCAGCTGCACACAGGGCGGTGCAGGAATATTTTATAACAGCTCTGCAGGCAGTGGTGGTGTGGGGCTGGGCAGGACAGAACTGCTGCGACGGAGCGGTGCTCCCTCGCCTCGAAGTTGGGGATCACAAGCCCACACCCAAGCTTGGTGTGTTTGTGTGCCAGGCCGGGGGCAAGGCTGCAGCAGTGCCAGTGTAGAGCTCCCAGTGGCCATGCTGGCCTGTGCAGTCGCTCCCCCAAGGTGTCCCTTGAGCTGCGGGCACAAGGAAGAGTTTGGGTATCCTGGAGCTGAGCCCTGGGCTCCTTCCCTCGATCGCTCTTACCTGGAACAAGGCCAGCGTTGCCAGGCCCAGGGGCCTGTGACTCTCTCAGCCCTCTTGCCCCTGGCACCCACACCTGTCCCTATGCAGGCAGGGCACTAAAAACTTGGGACAAGTGAGTCCTGGCCCCAGGGAACTTCCTCCTCCACTCTCAGAGCTCTTCTCATGGGGTCATCTTCCACTCAATGCATGTGTGTGCATCATCCTGACACAAGCTGTGACAGCCCTACCCTGCTGGAATTTCTCCCTGACTCCTGAGCTGCCTTGACCTGGTCCCGAGAGTGGAAGGTATTGCTTCGAGCTACTGGGGCCTCTGGTCCTTCTGCAACTAGATGAAGCCTGAGTAGCTCTTGGAGGTCTTTCCACCCCAGTCCACTGCCCCCATCCTTGTCTCTGTCCTATCACTGTAATACCCCTGGGTCATTCTGTGCACGAGAGCAAGGTGTCCAAGCATATGTTCTGGCCCGACAGCACGAATACTGGTGTGACTTCACCTCTAAATGGCAAAACGAAGACTGGTGCAACCCTTTTTCTTAGCTAATTAGCCAGCACTAATTCAGGGTGATGGATATGATCATCTGGACTACTCAGATGTTAGAAATGTTTCAGCACAGTTTGGCCTCAGGTCACTAGCACTCCTACTGGAGAATGTGTGGGCTGTGGGAGCGTGTTGAGGCAATCATTGTGTGTATATGTGTGCATGTCTGGGTTTGTGGGTGAGAGAAGGAGTGGGTGTAGAGACACCCTGCAGACTGCTGAGGGTGGTACTATGTTGGTGAGGCAGTGAGGGACTGGACCCAGCTTTGTGGACTTCACTTCTGTGACACAGTGAGAATGAAGCCAGCAGTCACTGTGGCTCCAGATTGCCAAGATGGTTCGGGATGAGAACAGGACCATGGAGATAACCTTGATTTCCAGCAGTGAAGCCTAGGCACAAAGGTACCATTTGATTCTGACCCAGCGAGGTCTATGCCTTTTCTCTTTCAGCTGGACCCACTCCATTTGTGGATCAGCTTCACATCCTCTCCTTCTCACTCAGTTCCTCTCAGCCTTGGGGAGATGGGGAGAAAGCTGGTGAAATTAATGGAAGAGAAGATCGTGTGCCTCCAGGATGATATGATCTTCTTCTCTCCAAACATCCTGAGTCCATCAGTTCCCATCTTCTGCTCGCTGTTCTAAGCTTGCCTCTCTGCTCTTTGTCTCTTATAAGCCGAAGTGGGACAATTCATGAAACCAGTGTGCCCTGCCTATAAAACCATGCTAACAACCCCTTTGGAGAGCCATTAAAATGATGATCAGCTTGTCCTCTGTGTCTCTGCACCGCTTCCTTGAGCATTCTGTCAGATGTCCCAGTGATGCCCAACTCTCCTTAACTCAGTGTACCTCTGAGATGCTCCTGGGCTGGACAGCCTCCCAGAGTACAGTTTGGGTCAGTCGTTCACAGACAGCTAATCAGAAAGCTTGTTTTCTTAGCCAGGGAGCTGCTAAGCAGGAGGATTCGAATGAGACCTTGAGGAAGCGGGATTTTATTTTCTCTTCTGTGTCATGCTTTGCATTTTGGTCTTAGTAGTCTAAGAAATGAAGAATTTGAAAATGAAATGGGTTATTTACCCCTTCAGGGTAAATTTCATTCCATTCCTATGGGGTTCAGACTCAGACTCCAAAGACATCCTCGTGTAGAAGCTCCTTCACCAAACTCACTGCCCTGGAGTTAGCAGCCAACAGAGCCTTTTTTGTTCCAAGTCTAACTCTCCAGGCCCCACCCCACACACACTCAGTGAAGAGGCAGCAGCTCACTCAGAGAAGAAATTAACCTATCGCAAAGCTGACGTGTAAGATAAATGGGATGAATCACCTTTTTGGCAGCACTGATCTCTCTCTCTTGCCCAGTCATGGCCTCTGAACTACCAGTCTAGCATGAGCTCACAGCAGGACCAGTAGGCATGGTCATGCATGCATGGCTCATGTCATCATAAGATCTGAACTGAATTAATCACCTGCTTTACCGGCTTCTACAAGCACCTCCATGCCATCACTGAACTCCATACCCATGTCCAAGGTACTCTAGGGAGAGGGAGAGCAGGGAAGGGGCAGGGGGTGTGGATGAACATGCTCAAGCTAGACAAGTTGCTCTAGCCAGCTGCATCTGCCCACACATCATGAAACAGCCTTCCCTCAAACAAATTGCCTTAACCAGAACTGTTACTCCATAACAGGAGTTGCAGAAGATGACAATCTAATTTTTTCAGTCTTTTTCTTTGCCTAAGGCTTTGCCTTCTGGTCCAAGTGAAGACGAAACATTCAGAGGTCACAAATTCAGTGGATCAAAATGCCTTCATAGGAGATGGAGTATATACCTCTGATCACAACCTTCCGAGCCCAGACAGCCAGCAACTGTTTCACCCACCTTAAGCTCCACTTCTCCATATTTTATCTCCACAGTCTGGCTATAAGGATAATTTGGGAGAGAGTGTTGAAGGTGTTAGTAAAGGCAATGTGAATAAACTGTCCTCTGATCTCTGATTGAGTGCTGTGAACCTGCTGTATGGCCACAAGTGCATGGCTCACTTCATCACATGATCAGAAGTGAACCCATCACCTGCCATACTGGCTTGTACAAGCACCTCCGTCCCCTGGCTGAACCTCGTACCCATGTCCAAAGTTTTCAAGAGAGAGAGGTGGCAGGGAGAGAGATTTTGTGTGCAGGAGTCAAGTTGGGCAGGTTACTCTAATCGGCTGGACCTGCCCCATGCACCATGCGAAGCACTCTTTCCTTAACATCAACCAATGTTAATTAAGCAAGCCCTTAGACATGACACAGGAGCTGCAGAAGATGACTCTGTCATTTACAACATCTCTCTGTGGTGGCCTTGGGCAGTGAAGACATCTTCTCTTTGGGTGCAAAGCTCCTCAACTAACTCTGGATGTCTACTCTGCTGGGGTTTTGTTGTTGTTGTTGTAGTTTGTTTTCTGTCTGAGTCAGTTGTCTAGTCTCTCTTAAGCATCACCGGAAGAAAAATGGATGCTTCTAGGCAGGGCTTGCCTGACCTGTATTAGACAGGAACTTTTGGAGGAGGTGAACTGAGGCCTGAAAGTGCCTGTTTCTCTTCCCTGCTGATCAGCAGAGCAAAGATGAATAGATCGTGTGGAGGCACCTGCCCTGAAGGCAGGGGAGGTCAATATGCCTATACTCAAGTCTTGTCTGACTTAGAGCTTAGCTCTTCACTTAGATTAAGACTGAAAACTTAGGCCGCAACTGCTGTTCGATATTCTGACAGCTGAAAAGAGGTAGGTGAATCCCACCTTTCTATCTCTGTATTCGTATGACCATATTTGTCTTTAATTATCCCCAGCCTGGAGATTTCAAGATCTTAATGCCCAGCATCCAGGTATTTGACACTTCCAGTCTTTTGGGGCATGGCTATTTCAGACATCAGCATGTCAGGAAATTGCCACACAAGAGAACATTGAGTTTCTGCCAAGGCTCACATACCGTGGCAGGCAGGTGGCAAAAAAAAAACCCCACATCTGACAGCCACTTTAGAGAATTGCATTACTGTTCTTTAATTAGCCTGTGTGAAGAGAGAACACTATCCATCTTCAACAAGCCTGTGAAATTCCCCTAAGAGATCAAACTCCCTGTGGCACACAGAGGAAAAATTCAAAACAGTCTCCTCTGCATAGCCAGTTGGAGCTTCAGTGTGCTAACAAGGTGGGTGTGGGGATGTTTTTATGCTAGGGATGCTGGGGGAGTTCTCAGCAGGAAAAAGGCATTTGTTCACAGTCTTTGGCTGTGAAGAGTTTGCCTGTCTTGTAATTCTCTGCTGTATGCTGTCACTACATGGAGGTAAAGTGGAGATAATTTACTCTGTGTGTGTGTGTGTGTGTGTGTGTGTGTGTGTGCGCGTGTGTGCATGCTAAGCCTGCTTTGTAGAGGTACAGTGGTGGCTGTGAGGGGGAAAGAAAAGCAGGAGTGCAAGCTGCCACTACCTAATGGGTGGAAGGGGAGGAATCACCATCAGGCAATTTGATACATCTTGCAATGAGTCAGGAAGGTGTTCATCTTCACTTCTCTTGTGGAGAGACTGGAGCCTGCCATAGCGAGAGGCAGTGCTTTCTGAGGCACTTGTCTAGACCAGCTCCAATAAATCACCCTCTTTCCTCTGTTTTCCTTCAGCCAAGGGGGATCATGGCTTCATCTGGAGGAGAGATGATGTTGCATGAAGAGAGTTTGTTTAGATCATTTCCATTGGCAGAGCTGGTACGTGACGCCTGCCCAGGACATCTGGTGTAGACTTTCAATGCCTGGCACATTTAAAGGGAAATGGATTAAGGAGGATTTCTTTGCTCTAGCCACGTGAGATTTTGCATATATGTTCCTAAGGAGGATGAAAGGAAAGAAAGGGATTCTTCAGATGATGATTCAACCCCATCTGTCCTAGACACACCCCTGAGGAAGAGATCAGTTCTTCTCTGGAGGTACTGTTCTCCCTCCATTAACTGGAAGGAGGAAGTAGCTTAAACCCCTCAGATCAGCTGGCTTCTCAACAGAGTTATGTTGGGTGGGATTCAGCTTAGTGAATTTGGCCTGCAAGAGGTGATAGATACAGGGATGCCTCTGCCCAGGTTGACATGTCTGACTTGTCCACCTGAGCTGGTTGCTAGACTCCTACCCTTGTCCTCGGGGAGAAATTGGCACTTCTAGAGTGCTTTTAGCCATCTATATGAAACGAGGTAAGCCATGCCTCCTGTTTTTGTATCCATTGAGAAGGAAGGGACTTCAGCTGAGGCGGTCAGATATGATTTATTTTTATTATTATTATTGTTACTGTTGTTGTTGTTGTTGTTGTTTAAATGTGGTCAGCATAGATTCTTCCCATGACTTTCAGATGGCAAAATTACGGAGGTGAGTCCTACACCTCCTGAGCAGCTATGTTGAGAAGCAGACCTAAATGGAGGTAATAGAGGTAATTCTGAAAGCTTCCAGTCCTGAGGACTTGGAAAAAGGTAAATTTAGGAGACCGTGAGTTCTTAAGTAACGCCTGTCATTCTACTCTGTTGTCCTGTGACACTGCCACTTCAGCCTGAAGCCCTTGTGATCAGCTGGCCTATAAGAGGTCAGAAAATCTTCTCCAGTGTCATGTTCTCCTTATCGTTTACTGGTACCTCAGTCTCATTTGCTGAAATCATAACTCAGTATTGTTTGCCCTGCGGAGTGCAGCTATGCTATTCCCTTCCTCTGTGCTACAGCCTTTCATGTAGGTGAAGACTCTCAGCCTGTTTTTTGCACTTCCCTGAACAGGATTTTCGTCTCTCAGAAGCCATTAGAGTCACCATGTTCTAAAGAAGACCCACGCACTTGGTCAGATAAAGAATTCTCCAGGTTCCTTCGACTGTGTTGCCTGGTCTTCAGAGTCCTATTCAACTGTCCAAACATAGGTATGATTTAGCTGACATCTTTAATTCAAGGTAGACAAAACCCTCCCTAAAGTATTGCAGTGCAGTCTCTTCCTCATGTAGTATGGAGCGCAGGTACAGCTTTTTCCTGCTCTGGAGAAGCTGTATTTTCAGGGATGGTGATCTTGTTTAATTACTGGTAGCATGTTTACCTGCCAGTAGGCCCAGCCTAGGCATTCAAACTACCACACGATCTTTTCTGTCTTGACAGATGGACCCCTGCACTTGGAGGGACATGGAAAACATGACAACTGTGCAAGAATTCATCCTTTTGGGTTTCCCAGGCACATGGCATTTCCAGGTGTCCCTTGTGGTGCTGTTTGCACTGATGTATTCCCTGACAGTAACAGGCTATGCATCCATCATAGCCCTTGTATGGGCAAACAGGAACCTCCATACCCCAATGTATTTTTTCCTCTGTAATCTCTCCTTTCTGGAGATCTGGTACATAACGGGCATTGTTCCCAAAGCTATGGGAGTCATGCTGGGGACTAGCCAGACCATCTCCTTCAGAGTCTGCATCCTTCAGTTGTTCTCTCTTCTCTCCCTAGGCTCCACCGAATGTTTTCTCCTGGCTGTCATGGCCTATGACCGCTATTTAGCCATATGTTACCCTTTGAGATACAACTCCCTCATGAACAATGTCTTCTCTGCTCAGCTGGCCCTCGGCTCCTGACTGGGAGGCTTTCTGGCCATCTCGCTGCTGGCCTTTTTGACATCCAGGCTGACATTCAGTGGACCAAAAGTCATCAATCATTTTCTCTGTGATATAGATTCCTGCCTCGCCCTCTCCTGCACAGATACACGGCCCGTGGAGCTGGCGACCTTCCTCATCTCCATAATTGTTGTGGTGGTCTCCTGTGTGGTTACGCTAGTCTCCTACATGTACATCATCTCTACCATCCTGAGAATCCAATCAGCCCAGGGCCGGAAGAAAGCCTTTTCCACCTGCTCTGCCCATCTCATGGTCGTTACAATATGGTACAGCTCCACTATATTCCTGTATGTCAAGCCGTCGGCCCAGAACTCCTTGGATCTGCACAAACTTGTTAATACCTTTACCACAGTTGTAACTCCCTTGTTGAACCCCTTCATTTACACACTCAGAAACAAGGAAGTGATACAAGCTCTGGAGAAGGCTTTCCAGAAGAAGTGAAGGAGCTTATCAAAAGGCCTTGATGTGAGCAACAGACTCATCCCCCCCCTGACTTCTGGCCCCCAGAAGTTCCTCACCTTGGTGTAAGTGCACCTGGGCATCGCAGGTGGCAACAAACCACCAGCTCCAGTGCAAGTTCATCTCAATCACCTTGCAGCCATTAAGACGGCTGGGGTGAAGGATGGGGTGTAGCTTGATTCTCATGTGCCCACCTCCCTCTGGTCACTATAGGATAAACCTAGAGTGCCTCATAGCGCTCCAAAGACTAGCCCCTGACAAGGACAAGATAGCCCACCCAAACACAACTCCCTGGCAGAGCCGGAGGAGTGGTCCTCTGGTGGTTCATGCTTCAATTTGCTAAAGGTTTAACTTTGTCAGGGATTAATGTGAATCCCCTAAAGAACTTCAAATACCTGCATCATTGCTTTTTGGAAGTGGACACATAGTCTCCTTTTTAATCTGCTATTGTCTGGATGCATCTATGCCACCTTCTTGTGGCTGTTTCACTGGATCATCCTTAGATGCAAGATGTATTTGACCATGGCTGCTATCTCTAGCAGTAGCCGTTATTCCTGGCATAAGACGATCAACAAAGTTTACATTCTCATTTCCTCACCACCCCTAGTTTCTCAATGTATTTATTAATTTTCATTAAAAATACTCAAAATACCATGATTTGTGCTAGGTGAGTCAGGGCGTGTCCACATCTACAGTTCCATGCCAGTCCTAAGCAGACCATCATTCCATGCATTTGTGGCTTTGTTGTGGAAACACTTACAGCTATTTTGCAAAGTCACCAGAGAACAGATTCCTCTCACTGGAAATGACAGAGGACTGAGAGGGTTCCTGGGTAGCAGGTCTGTCTTTACACTCAGTGAAAAGAGATTAGTACTTCCAAAGGGCGCTTGCTTTTACCCTTCCTAGGGCTTTTATTTCAGAACAAGATGAATCATGCTCCTGAAGTTCCTCTTTCTGCACACTAACAACAAAGGGAGTCTGTGTGACCCCCAGAATCACCCCCAGAACGGCTGAGGTTGGAAGGGACCTCTGGAGATCATCTAGTCCAACCCCCTGCTCAAGCAGAGTCACAGTTCTCACTAGAGCAGGCTGCCCATGACTGCGTCCAGATGGCTTTGGAATATTTCCAAGGATGGAGACTCCACGTCTCTGGGGAATCTGTTTCAGTGTACAACCAGCCTCACAGTAAAAAAAAGCTTTTTCTTAGATTCAGACAAAATTTCCTGTGGTTCACTTTGTTCCCATTGCCTCTTGTCCTGTCAATGCGCACCACTGAAAAGAGACTGCCTCCATCCTCTTGACACCCTCCCTTCAGGTATTATACACATTGATAAGATCCTCCCTCAGTCTGCTCTTCTCCAGGCTAAACAATCCCGGTTCTCTCAGCCTTTCCTGATACGAGAGATGCTCCAATCCCTCAAGTACCTTAGTAGCCTTTCACTGGACTCACTCGAGTAGCTCCGTATCTCTCTTACCCTGGGGAGCCCAGAACTGGACACAGCACTCCAGGAGTGGCCTCACCAGGGCTGAGTAGAGGGGAAGCATCACTTCCCTCAACCTGCTGACGACACTCTTCCTAATGCAGCCCAGGATACATTGGTCATTTTTGCCACAAGAGCACACTGCTGGCTCATGGTCAACCTCTGGTCCACCAGGGCCTGCACGTCCTTCTCTGCAAAGCTGCTTTCCAGCACGTTAGCCCCCAACCTATACTGATGTGTGGGGTTATTCCTTCCCAGGTGCAGGACTCTGCATTTCTCTTTGTGGAACTTCATTAGGCTCCTCTCTGCCCATTTCCTGAGGTCCCTCTCAATGGCAAAACAACCCTCTGCGGTATCAGCCACTCCTCCCTGTTTTGCATCCTCAGCAAACCTGCTGAAGGTACACTCTGCCCCGTCATCCAGATCATTAATGAAGAAGTTGAACAGGATTGGACCCAGTATTGACCCTTGGGAGTACAACACTAGTGATTGTTCTCCTGCTGGACTTCCTACTGCTGGACTTCCTACTTCCCACAACCCTCTGAGCCCAGCACTTCTGACACTTCTCAATCACCTTCATTGTCCACTTACCTAGCCAGCACTTCATCAGCTTCTCTATGAGGAAGTTATGGGAGAGAGTGTCAAAATCCTTACTAAAAGCAATACAGACAGCACCCACTGCTCTCCTCTCATCCGCCAAGCCAGTCATCTGGTCATAGAAGGCTATCAGGTTGGTTAAGCGGGATTTCCACTTCATAAATCCGTGATGACTACTCCTGATCATCTGCTTGTTTTTTACATGCCTGGAAACGGTTTCCAGAATTAGTTGTTCCATCACCTTTCCAGGGACTGAAGTGAGGCTGACTGGCTTGCGGTTCCCTGGATCCTCCTCCTTTCCCTTCTGGAAGATAGGGGTGACATTTGCTCTCTTCCCATTCTCAGGCATCTTCCCTGATTGCCATGACTTTTCAGAGAGAATTGTGTGGCCTCACAGTGACATCAGCCAGCTTCCTCGGCACTCATGAATGCATCCCATCAGGGCCCATGGGCTTGTGTATGTCCAGTTTGCTTAAGTGATCCCTGAACTGATCCTCCCCCTGCCTCAGTGGGTTTGGAGTCTTAATTGCTCTAGAATTCCCCACTGGTCTCAGTGGCTTGGGATTCCCAAAGGCCAGTCTTACCAGTAAAGGCTGAGGAGAAGGCGGCATTCAGTACCTTTGTCTTTTCAGTGTCCTTTGTCACCAGGGCCCCTGTCCCACTAAGCAGCAGGACCGTATTTTCCCCAGCCTTCCTTTTGTTGCTGACGCACTTGTAGAAGCCTTTCTTGTTGCCCTTCACGTGCCTTGCCAGTTTCAACTCCAGATGGGCTTTAGCTCTCCTAACCCCATCCCTGCATGCTCTGACAGTGTCCTTATATTCCTCCTGGGTCATCTCTCCCTGCTTCCACCTTCTGTATACTTCCTTTTTATGTCCGAGTTTTGGCAGCAGCTCCTTGTTCATTCATGCAGACCTCCTGCCACCTTTGTTTGCTTTCCTGCATGTTGGGATGGACCATTCTTGAGGTTGAAGGAGCAGATGCTTGAATATCAACCAGGTCTCTTGGATCCCTCTTCTCTCCAAAACCATATCCCACGGGATTCTTCCAAGCAGTTCCCTGAACAGGCTGAATTCTGCTCTCCTGAAGTCAACGGCTCTGATCCAGCTTTTTTCCTTCCTCCCTCCTCTCAGGATTGTGAACTCCACTGCCTCGTAGTTGCGGCAGCCAAGGCTGTCCCCAGCTTTCACATTTCTGAGCAGTTCTTCCTTGTTTGTAAGTATGAGGTTTTCCTCTCCTTCTCAGCTCCTCAGTCACCTGTGTTAGGAAGTTATCATAATGCACTGCAGAAACCTCCTGGCTTATTTGTGCCCTGCTGTGTTGTGCCTCCAGCAGCTGTTGGGTTGGCTAAAGTTCCCCGTGAGGATGAGCGCCTGCAAACATGAGGCTTCTTCAGACTTTCTGAAAAAGGTCTCATCTATCTCTCCTTCCTGATCAGACCACCTATAGCGGACACCCACTACATCACCCATGCTGGTCTGCACACTAATCCCGACCCAAAAGCTCTTGGCACGCCCCTAGCACATCCCTAGGCAGAGCTCCATGCATTCCCGTTGCTCTCTCACATAAAGGGCAACTTCCCCTCCTTGCCCTCCTGGCCAGTCCTTCCTAAAGAGCCTGTACCTATCCATCTAGCACCTTGCAGCACTCTACTTGTGTGAACTATCCCCCATGTCCCCATGATCCCAATGAGATTGGAGCCCTGTAGCTGCACACAGACTTTTACTTCCTCCTCTAAGTTTCCCCATGCTGTGTGCATTTGAATACAGTCTGTTATCTATGAGTGATTTGTTACTGTGAACACAGATTTTCTCTTGACATGGGAATCATTCTTTGAGTTGTGCAGCAGACCCAGAAAAGTGAATATCTATGTCTAGCTCCTCATGCCCTTTGGCAGAAAAAATCTGCAGGTTACTTTTAATTCTCAAGTCAGTTAGGAGCCTGGATGAGGTGCTTCAGTCAGGACTGACATCCCTTCTGGGAGTGTAAAACTGAAAACACAGTCTGGAGAGGGCTGTACCTAGACTGTTGTGTCTTTAGAGTTAAGGCTGAGAAAACGAGGTGAATACTCTAAGGACCAGGACAAAACGAGGTGAATACTCTAAGGACCAGGACATCTTGACAGTGTCTCAGAACAGACTCTCCTGAGTCCCAGCCAGCTGAGATGGGATTTCACAAGCACTGCATTTTCCAAAGCTTGTCTTGCACAGGACAGGAATGTCACAGCCCTTCTCTGTTCCTCACCCTGCTGCACTCTCCCCCATGAATCTCCTGAGCTGGCAGCAAAATCTCTCCAGCTGTGCACACCCTGCCTGGCTGAGGCCTGTCCCTGAGCGCAGAGGAGCTCCATATGAAGTTAAGTGAAACCTGACATGTACACAGATTCGTTCTTAAACCCACCAGGCTGGAAACACCCATCTCTTCCCAGCAATTGTCCCTCACAGACCTGCAAGGACTGCCAAAAGGACACTGCTTTCCAGCCCCAACTGCAGGCACTGACAACAGGCTCTCCTGCTCAGCCAGAGTCACTCACAGATATGGAGGAACAGCTCAGGTCTGTGCAGTCCAGGTCAGCAAGTCCTTCACAAAGCTGTATTTTATGCACACAAAGAGAATAGACAATGCCCCCCCCCCGCCCCGCCCCCTGTTTCCCACTAACAACTTCTCAGAGGGCAAATGAGAATGAGGTTTCTTGCTTTCATGAGAAAATCCATCTTCTCCTGATAAAATACAGCGCTGAGGATTTTGTTTGGTTGTGTTTTGCTTGGATTATAAATTTAATTTACAAAGTAAGGTTGATATTTTCCAGCTGGGGAACTGCCTGGACAGTGCACAAATTTGAGATGTATTCTCTTCTGCTCCCAGTTCCTCCCCCTTAGGTCTGTAGAGGTTGCAGTCAAACTTGCCCCTGAGAAACTGCTCAGGTGAGGATGAAACATCCTCACCCCTGGCTCTGGCCTCCAGAACCATCAGGGTTTTTTAAAAAAAAATCTTCAAGAGTTGTTTTCATCCAAAACAACAATGCCCCTCACAGTGGTCAGCATGCATCCAAGTCAAGGCGGAAGTGCATGCAGATTGTCACAGGGTTCAGCAAATGCACTGGGAAACATTGGTGTGTGGTCACTGATTCTCCCCGCCCCAAGAGATTCCCACTTCTTGGGGGTTGAGGCCTGCTGAACCCTGAGTATGGAGGACAAATAGGTTGCCAAGTGAGAGCTGAGAGCCCCTTCCCCAGAGCTCAGCCTTGCACAGAGACACCACCTTCTTCCCTCCCAGTTTTTGCACAGCCAAGGAAGTTGCCTGCACCAGACTGTCACTCACAGCACAGAGGAGCAAGGCAGTCAGAGCCCTTGATCTCCTCCAGCTGCAGGAGGCTGTATTTCCCTGTCGTGTTCAGCAATGTGGTGAACGTCTGCTGTCCTTGAGGCCAGCTGCCAATTGATAAGAGACCAGCTGGAGGGCTTGACATCTCTGCTGCTACCAGAACAAGGTGTAAAAGTTAAGGATTTGGCACAGGCAGGTAGTCTGGAAGGTGCTGATCTCCTCCACTGTGACTAGTACCTCTGGCTGGGTAATGGTGGCCTGGACCATTGCAGCTGGCAGAATTGCAGTCAGCAACTGTGCAATAGTTTCCCATAGAAAAGAGGAACTATGCCTCAGGTAAAAGCCAGAGCTTAGCCAGTGGTTGCCACAGGAAGGCAGTGAGGATGAAATACCTGAGACGCGTGCTGAACCTAATCCCCCAGTTCGTGTGTGAGAGAGTCAAAAAAAGACCTCACAACCTCGAGGGAGCAGAGCTGCCAGAAATGACACCACTAACGGAGCAAAGAAGCAGCACATTTTTTCTCACCGTGCCTGAAATGCCCCTGCTGTGGTTTTCTCTCCTCCACCATTGTCTGTGCCTCCTCAGCTACAAATGCCTGCTCTTCTGCACACCACTGCTTGGCCTTTTTGCCAAGGCAGGTTGCCTCACTGGGGTTTCACATCTTTCCCCATGATCCCCGCTTCTCGTTGGACAGTGGTATTTCTTCTACGAACAGGTGTCCCTGCTATTGCTACCCCTTCTCCCCATCCCTTACTCCAGGGCCTGGGAACAACACCTCTCCGCAAAATCTCTAGCAGGCTGGGTGGGGAGCCCTGCTCTGACCTACCCCTGGGAGTATGGCTGTGTCCTGTGCAGGGGGCATAAGCTGCAACCCCAGAGAGGAAGCAGGCTCCAGAGGGGGCTGTAGGACTGCCATAAACCCAGACATGACAAAATGGTCTTATTACATGGGTTAGGGGATTCTGATTAAGTCTAAATAGTCTCTGTTTTGAAAGGAATGACAGTAATAATTATAACAATGTTTGCCTGCATTCCCCACAAGAACACAGGCATTAAAGCCAGCAGGATCTCTGAATCTTTTCCTTGTTCCTCCCCTGCAAGAAATGTACCTTTCACAGCGTAAAGGGGCTTCCCGGAGAGCTAGAAGCTCCCGAGACCGACACAGCCTGGCCCAGCCAAGGAGTCCTCTCCTTACACCCCACCCCGGAGCGAGCTGGCCCCACTTTGTCCTCCCACAGCCTCCCAAGATGGGTAGGAAGGGGCTATAGGGCTCTCCCCTCCTGGCTTTCACCCTCTTCTACCACCTGCTCCTGAGCCAAGGCAGGCGCAGACCTCCATGCTGGTGAATTTAGCAGTACATTTTACAACAGCGGGGGTGTCGCCACCCTCTGGCACCAACAGAGACTAAAGATTTGCCCAGTCACTTCCTTGCTCCCACACTCGTCCAGGTGTTCCGTTTTGTTCTGACATGACAAAGATGTGCCCAAGCAGAACAAGGCATTGCTTCCAAAAGGTTAACGGCCTGATCTGGGGGAGCTGCGGTTGTTTAGCCTGGAAAAGAGAAGGCTCAGGAAGGATCTTATCAATGCATTTAGCTACCTGAAGGGAAGGTCTAAGGAGGATGGGGCCACACATTTTCCAGTGGTGCCCAGTGACAGGACGAGAGGCAATGGGCACACACTGAAACACAGGAAGCTGCGTCTGAATCTAAGGAAAACCTTTTTTTACTGTGAGCGTGACTGAGCACTGGAATAGCTTGCCCAGAGAGGTTGTGGAGTCACCACCCTTGGACATATTCAAAAGCCATTTGGACATGGTCCTCAGCAACCTCCTAGGTGAGCCGGCGTGAGCAGGAGGGTTGCACTAGGTGACCTCTAAAGGGCCCCTCTAACCTCAACCTTCTGTCAAAGTTATACTAACCAGATCTCCATGCCCAGCTCTTAGAGAGTGAGGAACCTGTGCATCTGGAAACCCACTCCCCTTTTTTGACCCCACGTCTGGGCAGAGACCAGGAGCCTGGAGGACCCTCTGTGACTGCAGAGTCACGACTCCTGGGTCCTTGGTTGGGAAAGGGGTTTATCAAGCTCCAGTCAAAGGGGGTGGACTTCCCTGTGCCCAGCGTCTGGAGGAGACACCCGCCCTAGTGGTTCGAGCAAGCGGTGCTGGGAGTCAGGCTGCCTCAGGTGAAATGCCAAGGCTGAAAAGGAAGAGGGAGGTCTAATGCTCACAGTCCCTGCACCCCCATTCCTCTCCTCTCTCCTTGGCTATTTGATCCAATAGCTGCAGAAGCAGAGCTTGAAAGTGAAGGTGGCTCCCCAGCTCTCTCCCCCATGTCGCGGACAAGGAGCAGTGCCCTGCAGTAGGAGCAAACACCAGCACATTTACTCCCTCACGGAGCAAACACCAGCTAATGCTTCCCTGCAGCCACCATGGCTCATTTGCCAGCATCAGCCACACCTGCTCTCCAGGGCCAGCTCTTTGCTCCACCAGTCACACTCAGCATGGAAAAAGCACTCTGTGCAGAGGGACAAACTAGTTCCCAGAAATGGGGTGACCAGCTGTTTCCTGGTGGGCAGAGAAATCCACACCAGCTCAGGGACACCACACCTTCACCCAGCCAAGCCTGGACAAGAGACATGAAAAGGAGTGGGAGTGCTCAGAGGCAGGGGCTGGCAGGGGCTTGAACAGGGAAGCTTGTCCAGTGCCCGGCTGACGGGTCTTGCTCACATCCTGAGGGCTTAGCTGATTCCCAGATGCAGGGCTACGAAGGCATATTCTTTCTGTGTGCCACTTTGGCCAGGGGGCAAAACCACAAGAGCAGTTGTGTCTCCTACCAAGAGCCCCTTCCCCAACAGGGGCCGTGGGTGGAGACAGAGGGAAGAGGAACAAGAAGAGAAGCAGGTAGCATACTCTCCTAAGTACTTGCTCCAATGTTCCAGCTATTTTGAGCACAGGATCTGTGAGCTTGCCTTGCCTTGTGTATGTTGCAGGCTTCAAGGGGTCTGCCTCCAGCCCTGTCTCCCCTGGAACCCATGTCTGATTTATTGGAACCTTTTCCTCATCCAAGCTCCTGCTTCTAGAAACAGCTCTAAAAGTCACACCAGCACGTGCCTCTCACCGTTTTTCCCTGCTGCACAGGCTTGGCAGGCAGAGACCAAACCTCACCACAACCCCCCAGGTGTGGCTGCTACCACAGGCTTCAGCTCAGGGCTTCATGCAGACAGTGGCAGGGAGGCATCCACTCCCCAAAGCAGCCCACAAGCCTTTCTCTGCAATGCTGCAGGGTGTACGCACCAGCATGGGCTCAGCGCGCAGAGATAGACAGCACTGTCCTGGAGCTTGGCATCCTGCACATGCAGAAGCACCAGGGAGCTCTCAGCAGACAGCACAGAGGAGAACCTCCCTGAATCCACACGAGCTTTGGATTTGTCCACATGCAGCAGCAGCTGAGGGGGCTGGGTCAGGAACTGCTGGTACCACAAGATGTAGGGATAAGAGTCGCTGGTGGAGAAATTGCAGTGCAGTGTTGCACTGTGTCCTGCCTGGACGGTCCTTTTCGGTGGGAGCTGGAGCACAGAGTCCTTTTGCGCATGACCTGTAAAGCCAGGAAGGCATTTTAACTTTGCTTATCCGTGTATCCATCTATCGACCACTTCATCAGCCCTCTTGCTATCCCCATTCTCCATCTAACTTCTCATATCTGGTTATTTGTCATATCCCACCTCCAGCCCCTGCCTCCCTACAGAAACACTGCCAGTTACCTGGAGGCTCAGCACTCACATCTCTCCCCTCCACCACCCCTGTAGGGCCCTGGCAGGACAAGGGGAAGGAGAAGAAGCCTGTGTGCCTTCCTCAACAGCCTGCCAATCCCGGCTGACGAGCGAGTGAAGACTTAACAGGACTGAAGAAGTCTGCCGCCTGAGATGCACAAGGACTGATATGCTCAAGGCTGCGGAATAGAAGAGTTAACAGCACTAAAGAACTCTGCTGCCTGATAAGGACAGCCTGGGGAATCTGCATGGACCCCCAGGGAGGGAAGGAGCAATACGGAGGTATTGTGCTCTTGCCTCGCTACCAGGGTCTTTCCAAGCAGACAAACCAACAGTCCTGTCATTGTGAAACTCGCACAAGTCAGCAAAAGCAGTGTTTGCCAGAGCCCCAGCCCTATAAAAAGAGACTTGGGAGCTAAGAGAGTTTGAGCAGGGATGGAAACATGACCTGATCATCCTCTCCAGCTGGACCGTGAGTATTCCCCCCAACCCTCCCCTTTTCCTGGGATGCTGGGTTAAGGTAACTCCTCGAGGTTGAGAGTCCTCTCACCAAGACAGTGAACAAGCTAGCTTTCAAGTAGGGATAAGCAGTGCTTCCAATTAATAGCACAGTAACTGACGCTTCTGGGTTATCCTTTCTAAATTAGTAATTGACGGTTCTGGGTTATCCTTTCTAAAGTAGTAATCACATTATTTTAATGGATGTTACTAATCCAAGAGCTTGCGTGAGGAAATAAACATATTTTTTACTGCGTTACTGTCTCAGCTGTTGCTATCGAACCTTCATAGCGTGACACCAGCCCAGCAGGTGCTTTGGCTCCTCTGTGGCAGGTGACAGGATGCTGCTCACACACCTCCCTGCCTCTCTCGCAGGTGCACCTCCAGCCCCCAGACATGTCCTGCTACAGCCAGTGCCTGCCAGGCTGCCCCTGCGGCCCCACCCCGCTAGCCAACAGCTGCAACGAGCCCTGTGTCAGGCAGTGCCAGGCCTCCACCGTTGTCATTGAACCCCTTCCCGTGGTGGTTGCCCTGCCCGGCACCATCCTTAGCTCCTTCCCGCACAAAACCGTCATGGGATCCTCCACCTCTGCTGCTGTTGGCAGCATCCTCAGCTGTGAGGGAGTCCCCATCACCTCTGCATGCTGTGACCTCTCCAGCATTTCCAGACGCTCCTGTGGCAGAAGGTGCCTCCCCTGCTACAGCCGCTGGCGATGGCACCCCAGAAGGAATTCAGAAGCTGACGCAGGCCATTGATTTTCTGAGGCTGAGAATCCAGGGCTCCCCTTGCAAAAGGAGGGCAGCAAAGGGGCTAGCGTGGGCTCCCTCAAAACACAGCCGACAATGTCTGACTTGCCTGTCTTCCACTCTCGCCCCTTTCTTTGTTCTCTTCTGCTTCGCTGGCCATGACACGCCCCCCACCCCCACCCCCCAACCCAGCCAAGGGGCCACCTGCTGGCCCCTCTCCTTCTGCGGGGCCAGCAGGCACACGCCCTGAGAAGACTGCTCTGCTCAAGGGACACACATTCTTGCCTGCTTCTGGTGCTCCCTGCACTGCGGACCTAAGCTAGGAACAACCGGCGCAACGGGACCCGCGCCCGGCGCTGTGCGGGGAGGGGCGAGGCGGCCCCGGCGGGCGGAGCGGCAGCGCCCCAGACCCACACCCACACCCACACCCAGAGCACGCCTCCTCCCCGCCCAAGACCCGCTCCAGACCCAAACCCCGCCCCGCCCCGCAAACCCCGCCCGCGGCGGTTCGTGCCCGGCCACAGCCCCGACCTGTCCCGCCGGGTCTCTCAGCAAGCAGTAATACACCGCGGCGTCCCGCCGCCGGGGCCGGGCGAGCTGCAGGACGCTGAACTGGCGGTCTGCGGCCACGAACAGGGTCCCCGGCGGGTCCTGCACCTCCTTGGACTCTTTGAGTGTGCTCACGATGAAGGCGGGACCTCGTCCCGGGAGCAGCCGGTACCAGTAGATGTACTCGCTGGTCTGTATTTTGGGGTGTGAGCAGTTAATGTTGATGCTGGCGCCCTCGGTGGTCTCTGCCGACGGCTCCTGTTGCACCTGGGCTCTGCCCGCAGCCACTGCCGAGGAAAAGGCAAAAAAATCTCAGAAGATCGCTTTGCTTGCAGAGAAAAGGTCAGGCAGAGGGAGAGGGGAGGAGAAGACCGTTGAGGGATGGTGGGAAGGTCTTTTGAGAAGAAAGGATGGAGAGCAGCTTTCTCGAGGAGTGATGTTTGGAGGGCTGGTGCAAACGGAGAAGAGCCCGGAGGGAGGCGGTGAAAAAAGCAGGGCGTAAGGATTGAATGGAAGGATGTCTGCAGAAGGACAGGGAGGAAAGGGGGTAGAGGGTGGGGGGGGTGGAAGAGGAATGGCCCGCTGAGAATATGGAGGGAAGGTGGGACGGGTGTTAAGGGAGGGAGGGACGAGAAGAGGGCCGGGGGTCGGAGGTGTGCAAAGGAGCCCGAGGGCCAGAGGCGAGGGCGGCTCGAGGGTCGCGGGCCCCGCAGGGGATGTGACCCCGGGGGCTTCCCCAGAACCCCGGCCCGCCGCCGCCGCCGCCACCGCCACCGCCGCCGCCAGCCCCGCGCACCCAGGAGCACCGTGGCCAGCGCCGCCAGCCCTGAGCCCCGGCACCGCCGCATCGCGCCGCGCCGCTCCGCTGCGCTGCACTCGGCCGCCCGCGCCTCGCCACCCCCGCCAGCACCGACTCTCTGCTGCGGCGCCGGCGCCTCCTCTCGGCCGCCGCCGCCGGCGCCAGCTCCGCCCCGGGGCTGCGCCCTGCCCCGGCGCCGGCCTCGCTTCTCGCCTGCGCCCGGCCCCTGGTCCTGCCCTGGGGAGCTAAGCTCGAGCAACCCCGTTTCCCTCTTTAGACTCATTAAAGTTCTGCTGCATCCAAGCCTGGGCGTCCGTGTGTTTTCTCCCTCTGCGGACAGTGTCTCAAGGTGTACAGGGAGAAAGGCATCACTTGGTGGGGTGCAGGGGCAGGGCAGTGAAGGTAGGGGAGCAAGGTGACCCTTTCCCAGAGTAATGGGAGGGGCAGACACACTGCCATGGGCCCCTTTCGGGCACTGTCCCGTGGAGCTGAGGAAGACATCCCCAGCTACTGCAGAGATGCAACAGATGGACAAGCCTGTGGCCAC
Organism: Apteryx mantelli; assembly: GCF_036417845.1. Taxonomy (NCBI): domain Eukaryota; kingdom Metazoa; phylum Chordata; class Aves; order Apterygiformes; family Apterygidae; genus Apteryx; species Apteryx mantelli. Next base: position 7,190,680 of record NC_090005.1, on the reverse strand, counting down.
TGCACAAGGCCCAGCCCATGAGCAGGGCAAGAAGGGCTGAGGGTGTGAAAACAAAGCTGGTATCCTGCCCTGCCTGGGACCTTATGGCCTTGCCACAGCACAGGGTAACCTGGGACAAGCACACAGCAGCCAGTGGCACTTGCTCCTTCCCTTTCCTGCCTTTGGTTCCACCCCAAAACAGCCCTTATGCAATCTTAATGCCTTAAGTAATCCCCAAATGCTCTTGCCCTGCGTCCCATAAGGTGTCCCAAACCCCTCGGCAGTAACCACACCACCACTCCCACCACACACACACACACACACACACACACACACACACACACTTAGTCTGACAGCTGCTCTGCTGAGCCTCTTTGGATGATGCATCTTGATGGGTTTCAAACCTTGACCATGGAGATTGTGGAGATCGTGGCTGTCCTGGCACATCCCTGGGAGGAGCCCAGACAGGGTGTCTTTTCCTCTGAGTATGTGGCGGTTGAATGGCATGGACTCAGGAGGGTTTGCGTCCTGAGATATTTATTATTTATTCTGACACATATTTATACTAAAAAGTTAGCTACTTCAGCAACTCACAGATACACTTTGCTAAGCCAATCATTATGCAGATTATGTCACAGGTAGCCAATCATTGCACCGATCAGGCACGCAGCGATCACGTCTTGTTTGCTTCTTTGTTGGAGAAACGCTGACTTGGTCTTAGCCTTGGTTCCCACTGGCTTTCACTGGTTTATCTGTACGTTCTCAAGATGTATCATTCCCAGCTGCACTGGTGTCCTTGAGTATACTTGCCTCTGTTCAGACCCTTCTTTCTTCGAGCTAGCAACAGTTTCCCCTGTTCCCCTCTTCCCATGGTGTGCAACTTTCCTCCAACTTAACCCTGTCATGACCCTCCACATCTCCCCCTTCTTTTACTAATTGAAGGGCTAAGGCTGTATGGATCTGCAGGGTCATGTCTTGCTTCATACTTCGGTCAATAATTCACTAAGCATGGCACACAGATTAACATTGCAACATATAGAAATCACAGTAAGTCCTAGAATCAGTATGTGTTTTAACCAAGGTCCTACAGCAAATATAGGCCAAAGACTGTTATTAGCACAAAGCAGCATACGTTATAGCTTCATCTAGTATTCAGCACTATCAGCGCCATGCTGATAGGGCACAGCCTTGCGATTACACGCTCCTCCCTTTTATCGGATGGTCCTTATTCAAGACCATAGGATGGCCATAGGCTTACTTCATCAAGGTCAAGCCTCATTTGTTTGTCTACAAACATTATGTGCTGGATTGTCTTTTGCATGGCGCCTTGTAGGCATGTCACTAGACATGGTAATATCAATAGAAGGCATATTAATATTCCCAACACCAGCAGCCCTCCTTTTACCAGTGATAGCAACCATCCCGACAAACCCCATCCTTGGAACAGGTTTTGTAACCAATCGTCGTTTCGCTTTTTAATGTCTAAGGCTAGGCGTTTGAGGTTCTTGATCTTTCATTCAATCAGGGTCGAATGGTCGCTCAGGTTAAAGCAACACATGCCTTTGAACTCTTCACATCCATGGCTGTGTCGTAAAAGAAGTTAATCAATTGCTGCTCTGTTTTCTAACACACCAGCACGCAGGGCTTGCATATCTTTGAGCATTGCTGATAGGGCAACAGAAGTAGCATTGATAGTCTTAGCTAAAGAACATGCGATTCTTTTTATAGTTTGGTAGTTCGTAGCAACTCCTACCCCAGGTGTAAGGAATGCTGCGGCTGAAATTTGTGATGCTGAGAATAAGATTACTTCTGGATTGCATTCAGGGTCGAGGGATGAGACCTCCCTCCTATGTCGTATTTGATTTCTAGTCATATCCTCCAGCTCTCGTTTGCTTGGCATATAGAGGCTCAAACGACAGAGGGTACAGCGGCCACCAGTAGCATTGGCTGGAATATAGGAGTAAGCTTTTACCCCGCATAGCCAAAATATTCCTGTAGGGAGCACTATGGGTGCATAATTAAAGGTTACATGGGTTGTGTGATTACATTTAAGAGAAAGCCCATCTTTTGTAAAGTCACAGCATGCTCGAGTACAGCACACTCAACTGCAGGAAACATTCCTTTCACCTTAAGTTCTATCAGTGTTTCATCATACGGTGTTGTGACAGAACCCCATTGAGACATCTGATAAACGTATTGACTACGCTGAAATTTGCCAGTATTGATTTGTTTCGCACTGTCTCCAGGGGTATAGGGAGACCAACAGTGCAAGTGGTGTAAATTTGGGTCGCCAAAATTCCTCCTTCTAGACAAAAGTGAGTGGCATTTAGTATTTCCCTAGCTAATTTTTCCCAAATATTGACATTGCTGTCCCATGGGTTTGAGATCAGTGTTGTCACCAGGGCCGCCTGGGTTAGAAACACAAGCGTCTGCGTGGTATCCTAGACGTTTCCACTATTCCTGGTCGTCAGATGATGGGGTGCGTGGGTCGGGCTGCTCATGCTCCAGGTATTCTGCAGTTAGTGGTAAGAATAGCGTATGCACCTCCTTGCCGCTTAGTTCTACCGCACGCTTGCGGCCCTTGCGGATTAGCATGGAGAGCATTTCAATGTGAGTAACTATAGTTTTAATCGGCTGGTAGGGCAAGAAAACCCACTCAATGATGACCAGAGGATCCCGCCCTTGCTCGGGTACCCATTGAGCTAAAAGGCCCAATGGTTGTCTTTCCTGATTAAAGATATACAATTGGAGATCAAAATTATCGACCCACCGGTGTGCCTGATGGTTTCGCAATTTATGCGCTACTTGTTTGAGTGCAGACCGCGCTTCTGTGGTTAGGGTGCGCTCTGATAGCAGGCTTGGGTCTCCTTTGAGGAGATCAAACAGTGGGGCTAATGTTGCATTGTCTATTCCTAACAGTGTTCTCACCCAATTGATCGTACCTAATAGCTTCTGTAGGTCATTCAGCGTTTTTATATCGGTGGACAGTGCCACCGTCTGAGGTTCAACAGCGTGATCCAAAATTTTCCATCCCAAATACTTCCAGGGGGCTACTGATTGCACCTTTTCTGGGGCAATCCGTAAGCCGTGCTTTTCCAAGCTAATTATAGCCTCTTGCATCACGGGCTCTAACAACTCAGGGGCAGCCCCTGCCATTAGAATATCATCCATGTAGTGATAACAAAGAATGTGTGGATGCTTTCATTGAACCTCAGACAGGGCCTTTGCCACATACATTTGGCATATGGTAGGACTATTTTTCATTCCCTGTGGCAATACAGTCCACTGATATCTTTGCACTGGCGATTGATGGTTTCTGGATGGTACCGAGAAAGCAAATCGTGGCGCGTCTTCTGGCGCCAGGGGAATGGTAAAGAAGCAATCCTTCAGGTCCACTATAACAATGTTCCAGTTCCGGGGCAGCATAGTCGGAGAGGGCATGCCTGGCTGCAGAGCACCCATGTCCTCTATAACTGCATTCACCTGTCTCAGGTCGTGTAGCAGTCGCCACTGTCCACTCTTTTTCTTGATCACAAAGACAGGTGTATTCCACGGGCTGGTGGTTGGCTGCAGGTGTCCCTGACGAAGTTGCTCCTGCACTAGCAATTGTAATGCCTCGGCCTTTTCTACTGTCAGGGGCCACTGATCCACCCAAACTGGCTTATCTGTAAGCCAGGTCAAACAGGGAACAGGCCGCTTCACAGTGACCCCTTCTGAAAAGGCTGCTTTGAGGACACAGTTTGCACTGTAACCCCCCCAAGTTCCAAGCACATCCCTTCCCCACAAAGTCAGTGGTATGTTGACTACATAGGGACGGGTGTTTGCAACTTGCCCCTCCGGCCCGATCACCTGTATAATCTGGGTGCTCTGCCGAGGGATGGATACCCCGCCGATTCCGGCGAGGCCACTGCTCGCCTGCGTTGTTGCCCACCCGCGAGGCCATCGTGCTGGGGAGATAACAGTGACATCTGCCCCAGTATCAATCATTCCCTTGAGGGTAACCTGCTCAGGCTTGCTACCCTCGTTACGCAATGTACATGTCAGCATTGGTTGCATCGTCTGTACCTGTTGTGCCCAGTACACCTCTGGCGCTCCAGTGGAGCCGAAGCCCCCATTTCCTCTCTCATTACTCTCTGCATGCGGAACCAAGCTTCTGAATGGAATCAGCTGGGCTATACGACTCCCCATTGGTAGGAAAACAGGCGGCGATGGTGTCCAAATCATGGCTTGAATCTGCCCTGTAAAGTCGGCATCTACCACTCCCGGTAAAACAAAGAGTCCCTGGGAGGTGGCACTAGAGCGTCCAACCAGCAGAGCACTCCGGCCGTCCCCCAGCGGTCCCCGCACCGCAAGGGGGACCTTATGTACTTTTTGGTCCGCTATTGTGGCGCTGGCGGCTGTGGTAACATCCATGCCGGCGCTTCCCGCTGTCCTTGCTCGGAGGCCGTCCAGGCCCGTAGCGACTGAGGGCAGAAGCTCAGAGCATCTCGATTCTGGGGTATTTGTGTCCGAGCGCGCCCCCGCTTCGCGCTGCTCCTCCCGTTTCCTGACTGTGGCAGCAGCGGCTGCCCATCCTTGCCATATTTCGACTGGCACTGATGCGCATAATGTGTCCCTTTGCCACACTGGGGACAGATACCGGGGGGGCGGCTTATGGCCTCCCCCAGCTCCCTGGGGGCAGTTGCGCTTGAGGTGCCCTGGCTTCCCACATCAGAAGCATGTCTGGCCTTTTACCTGCACTGCCCCGGCGAGGGCTGTAGCGAGAGACTCTGTGTGATATGTTATCGAGCCTACTTTGTTGCACGCCTCTATCATGTCAATCAGACTAGGATTTCTTAAAGTCCGTAAAATATGTTGACAGTCAACGTTCACATTTTCTATTGCCAGTTTGGATACCAGTGCCTCCTTGGCATCTATGTTGTCGACCTGCTTGTTAATGGCCTCTTGGAGGCGGTCAGTAAATGTCATATAGCTCTCCATAGCTCCCTGCTTAATGGTAATGAATGATTTGGTTGCCTTGTCGATCTCAGGTACCTTTATCATAGCCTGATAAGCCAAATCCGTTGATTGTCTCCAGATTTCAGGTCGGAGCCGCGCCTGTAATTGTGGTGAACCTATGGGCGGCTTGCCTAAAAGGTGAGGGAGTCCAGCCCCTTGTAGGGGATCCCATCATTTCGGTCCAGGTTTTGTAGTGCCGCCACGTCGCATAACTCCTTCCAATACGTTAAGAATAAGACTCGTTGTGTCGGGGTAAATATGAGCTCTGTTAGTTGCTTGATATCAAAAGGAGTCAGTAAATGTCCCTTCATGATTATGCTTATCAAGCTCTGCGAGTGAGGGGATTGGAGACCGTGCTGCATCACTGTTTTCCGCACCTCTTTGACCAAGTCCCAGTGCATGGGCTCCCACGCATTTGGCCCTTGATTTCGAATTACCACAGGATAAGCGAGCGCTGCAGCTGCCCCAAGATCCCCCTCTGTCAGAGACTGTTTCCTTAGATTTTGCCAGTGCGCTGTGGGATCATGGCCCACCGACCCTTCTGGACTAGGGGTGGGATTATCCCACTCAATCAAATCTTCTTCCTGTGAACTCAGGCAGGCCCGAGGAGGGGAACCAAATCCCGGGAGCTGAGGCAGCACAGACGGTACACTCTCAGACGGTACATCGATCAGTGGAGCTGTTGGAGGGGAGGCGGGCCAGGGCAGACCCTGCCTCCCACCCTCCTCCGGCTCCGGCAGCCGCGCCGCCTCCTCAGCACTGGAGCTGGGTTGTGTAGCGCAAGGGGGGGGGGGGCCGGCTGCACCGGAGCTGTTGCTGCGACTACGGCCGCTGTGGCGGCCTGTTCTGATTTCAGATACTACAGCGAGTCTTTTACCAACCGCCAAGTTGTTAGTACTTTAGTTGCTGTTAAATCCCCCTTTGTCGCCTCATCCCATAAAATTTCCCCTGCTCGTTCCCATGTCGGCAGCTGGAAAGCCATCACTGAGTCAGGAGGAAGGCCCTTACTCTTTAGCCAGGCAAGCAACAGTCGAAGGGTATGTTCATCATACTGGACTCCCCTTTTGTTCAATAGCTTAATTAAAATACGCATGATCGCCTGTTCCTCTGTAGATATCTGCGATCCCATTTTCTGTTCCTGTGTTCCCAGCCACTCACCTTAAAATCGGTGTCTAAGTTGTCCGTGTCCGGACTGCAGCTCTCTGGTCTGCTGCGCAGCTCTCTAGTCCCGGGTCCCGCTGCTCTCTAATACGTTCGGCTGGGCTCCACCACCGGTCGCTCTCCTCACCGCGAATCCCGCCCCATGTTGGGCGCCATTTGTGGCGGATGAATGGCATGGACTCAGGAGGGTTTGCGTCCTGAGACATTTATTGTTTATTCCGACACATATTTATACTAAAAAGTTAGCTACTTCAGCAACTCACAGATACACTTTGCTAAGCCAATCATTATGCAGATTATGTCACAGGTAGCCAATCATTGCACCGATCAGGCACGCAGCGATCATGTCTTGTTTGCTTCTTTGTTGGAGAAACGCTGACTTGGTCTTAGCCTTGGTTCCCACTGGCTTTCGCTGGTTTATCTGTACGTTCTCAAGATGTATCATTCCCAGCTGCACTGGTGTCCTTGAGTATACTTGCCTCTGTTCAGACCCTTCTTTCTTCGAGCTAGCAACAGTTTCCCCTGTTCCCCTCTTCCCATGGTGTGCAACTTTCCTCCAACTTAACCCTGTCATGACCCTCCACATGAGCATGTAACTTGGGTTCCCCCACCTGCCATCGTGCTCCTTAATGCTTGTGGAGGTGAGTCCCTGATGGGCTGAAGGCTCTCTTGAGATGGGCCTGCGAGTAGCTGGGGCAGGGTATTATGCGGGTTCTCCCACCTGCCATTGTTTCTCTGTGCTCTTTTGTATGTGTGTAGATGAGCTGTTTATCGCATAACCTAACACATTACAGGTGAGACCCAAACCCCTACATTACCCCTTGCCTCACTGGAGCATTTGGGGGGGGAATAAGCACAATCCAGAGTGAAAACAAGGGGAAGGTGAGACTAGGCAGGAGGGAGAAGAGGTCTTTCACTGAAGCCGAAGTGGGGAAGAAGAAGGAGAGCTGCGTGTGTAGAGGATTGTTTGAACCTGCGTGTCCCTTTCTTTCCTAGAGCCCGAAACAGCGATCAGAAGTTTGTGCTGAGCGGCAATAAACTGAAATGAATACAGTTCCGGCGCTGAGATGGCCACGGCCCTCTGCGGGGGTGAGAGTATAATAGTATTAATAAAAAAATTAATAATAGTATTAATAAAAATTAATAGTATTATTAAATTAATAGTATTAATAAATTAACAGTATTAATAAAAATAATGATGTCCTAATTTCTAATCCAAATTTCCCATGTTCCAGCTTGTGTCCATTGCCTTTCACTCTCTTGCTGAGCACCTTTGACTTTGAGAAGAGCCTGCCTCCGGGTGGCTTTTTAGCCTCCAGTCAGGTAACTGTGGACAGCAAGAAAGGCTTCCTTTAGCTCTCTCTTTTTAAGGCTGAAGAAGCCCAGGTCACCAAGCCTCTCCTCGTGTGTCATGTGCTCCAGCCCCATGACCTGCTCGGTGGCCTCTGCCAAACTCACGCCTGCATGTCAGTGCCTCAAGAAGCTGAAAGGGGCCTTCCCCCAGGGGAAATGTTGTCTCTTGAGTCAAGCCTTTGGGGGAAAATGCCCTGGGAAGCAGTGCCTCCCTTCCTGTCTGACACCTGGGCACAGGGAACCCGCAGTTTAGTTTGCTGTTTTGGGGTCAGTCATTGGCAGGCGGGAGTGTTAGAAGTACTGCAGACAGCCGCATGGAAGAATCATCCTCTGAGCTCTCGCCAGACACACTGTGCGTCCAGCTCTCTGTCTCCAAATGTGGCCAGGAAAACACAACAGATGTGAGCGGACTAACTCAGTGGACTAACTCATGCCCTCTGCCTGCACTTCGCAGGGACTGCTCAGTCTGTGAAGGGTCCCCCAACAGCATCCTCAGCAATGCTAAGTCATGGCATTCACTTTTCAGGACATCTGGCGAAGCTGTGACCATAAAAGAACGGGGAAAGATTAGTGCCATGGGCAATCAGGATCAATGTAACATGCTGAGAAAAAAGCACGCAGGTCATTTCAACTGTCATTTTGGAATGAGTTAGTAGTGCCCCCAAATTCAAACATGTTTGTTATTTGGTCTCCCACACGCCCCACTTTTCTCACAGAATCCTGAATCTTCCATCACACATCTTTGGGTGCTTCGAGAGCAAGAGGACACAACTGAAATCATCCTCCAGCTGGCATCCAAACCATTGCTTTCTTTCCCATCCAAGTGGGAGCGCGGCTACTCATCCACCTTCCTGTCCCCCACAGGCACAGGCCACCTCTTTTCTCCAGGTGCCTCATTCTCCTTCCCTCCTTCTCATTCTCTCTGTGCTGTCTCTCCTTCGCATGCATTCCCCACCCCCTCCTTGGCACAAAGACTGAGCTCTGTGTGGCACCTCAGGAGGCCTCACTGCAAACACCTGCACATTTACTCCCCCAGGGAGGAAAACCCACACAGTGTCTCCTTCCAGGCACCCTGGCTGTTTCTGTCACCTTCCACCACAGCTGCTCTCCAGGGCCAGCTCTTTGCTCCACCAAACAGAGCTTAGCACCACAACAGCACTGCACACAGAACAACAAACTGGATCCCAGAAATAGGGGGACCAGGTGATTTCTCTTTGGCAGAGAAACCCACACTCACTCAGGGACATAGGGACTCCCCCCAGACAAGCACTGGTGATTCCCCACAGCTGCAGGAGACACATGAAAAGGAGTGGCACATCTTGAGGGGATGGAGCAGAAAATCTTCTCCATTGTCTGGCAGAGGTGACCTGCTCGAATGCTGAGAGTTTGCCTCATCCCCAGATGCAGGGCTAGGAAGGGATTTTTCCTCCTCGGGCTACCTACGCTAGGTGGTATAAAACCATAAGGACAGACGTGTCTCCCACAAAGGGCCCTCTTCTCCAACAGTGGCCATCAGTGGCAGCTGAGGAAAGAACAAGAGCTGGACAAGCAAGTAGGATACTGCTCCTGCATATGTGCCCCTGGGACCCAGTTAGTTTCTACAGCTCAGGGGTGTTCCTGAGTCTGGCGTGGCTTATGTGCTAATAGCTCTGCAGTAGCTCTCCTCCCAGGGCAGGCTCCCCTTGAAACCCTGTCAGTTTTGCTATACCATTTTGATCATCTCCCAGAACCCTGGATCTAGGCACATCTATTCAAGTCCCACTGACATCTGCTTAAGGACACTTCTTCCAGCTGCACAGACAGGGGAGGCAACAGTCCAGCCTCACCACAGCCCCCAGGTGCCGTTGCTGGGCAGGCGGAGCTCAAAGCTACATGCAAACAGAGGCAAGGAGAGAAACACTCCTCAGAGCACCCACACACGCCTTTCTTTGCAAGGCTGCACGCTGAGGGCACCAGTGTGGGCTCAGTGCACAGAGATAGACAGCACTGTCTTGGAGCTCAGCGTTCTGCACATGGAGAAGCACCTGCGAGTTCTCCACAGACAGCACAGAGGAGAACCTTCCTGACTCATCCTGAAGTTTCCATTTTGCCACTTGCAGCAACAGCTCAGGGGGCTGCGTTGGGAGCTGCTGGTACCAGAAGATGTAGGGATTAGAGCTGGTGGTGGAGAAATTACAGTGCAGCGTTGTGTTGTGTCGCACCTGGATGGTGGCTTCTGGTGGGAACTGGAGCACAAAGTCCCTTTGTGCATGACCTGTAAAGCCAGAAAGGCATTTCAGCGCTGCTTGTCTCTGTATCCATCTATCTATCACTTCATCAGCTCTCTCACTATCCCCCATCTCCATTTTTCACTCTTCACAGCCTAGGAAAGACTAAGGGGTTTGTCTGTCCGCTCTTCTTTCTGCAAGTTCTTGGTACTCCTCATAGGCCAGGCTGTGAGCTCATCCTGATTTTCAGCAGTAGCTCATTGGGCTGTGAGGCCATCAGGTGTTTCTGTATGTGTCACTGGCTTTTTGCCCCTCCTGGAGATCAGAAGCAGCTGTATTAACTGCTCCTCTCTCCTTCTGCCTCTCCTAGCTCTGTTCCTACTTCTCACTCTAACATTCATACCACTGTGTCTGTCCATGCCCTGGCTTTTTAAAGCTTTCCACCTCTCCCAGCATGGACTTAGCCTTCTCTGAATGCCCTTCAAGCATTTTGTCATTCCAGCATAGATTGGCAACAAAAGTGTTTGAAAAAAGTTTCAAAGGCACCCAGGAGAGAATTTCCCATATCTAGCACTGGTGCCTCCCCTGGCAGCTCTCTCTCTCTCCCTCTTTCTCTCTCTCTCTAAATACATATGGATAAACAGTGCACATAAAGGCTCTTGTTATCTGAGCAAAAGATGTGCGGAGCCTTATTCCCCCTTTTGTGCCCATCACTCCTGACATCCCTCAGAGTACTTGCTGTGCTCCAAACGCAGCCCCCTGCTCTCCCTGCAGGAAGACTGCCAGGTCCCCGCAAAGTCAGAATTCGCATGCTACCCTCCAGCACTGACGGGACACTCCCTTGTTCTGATCCTCCCCAGCCTGAAAGTCGTGTCTCACCAAAGTCTGCCAGTCCCACGAAGGCTGCCAGAAAAATCAGGGCCATGTCACGATCTCCACTCCACCAGGTGTCCAGCTATCTCCGAGAAAGAGGGTGCTGAAGATGCCAGGTCCTGCCTTCCCCTCCCTCTGCAAGCTCAAAGCACCCTCCAGGCCTCAGCCCAGAGGGTGGAGCAAAACTCTCTCACTGCTGCTCCACACAGATCTCCTTGGGACCTTACACCTCTGACCCAGGGAGGCTCTCTGGAGAAAGGAGCTGCAGTTGTTAAAATGCTCAGCCTAAGGAAGCAATCAAGTTGTGCCCGTCTCTGTGCTCCATGTTCCCAAGGGCCAAGGGGAGGCTTCTTCAGCACTGGGAGGTTCCCATGTGCACTCAGGCCACGTCCGAGCTCTTTCACAACCCAATAGCTCCAAAGGTGCTTGCATAGCCTCTCACTCAGACATACCCAGCTGTAGCACTGCTGCCTTTGAGCTCTGTGCCACATTGGCAAAGGGGCCCTGGGCACCTAAAATATCACGTAGGAGCCTAAGACTGTGCAGCCTGCTGTCAGGCACAAGGAGGCTGCTGGGTGTCTTCCTGCTTTTTGCCCCTCCTGGAGATTAGAAGCAGCCCAGCCATCCCCCAGCAAGGAAGAAGTGTCCATGGTGAACTTCCCCTGCCATCCAGAGCCCAGCCCGAGACAGAGGCTTGTGCCCACCCCAGCACAGGATCAGGAAGGGCCCCTCTGCACCTGCTCGTGTCCCCCTTCTCCCTAGGTACTGTTTGAACAGAGGTAGGGCCAGACACAGACACAGACAAAGGCACCTGCACCCAGGCTGTCTCTCTCCACAAGGATTTTCCTTCTGTTCTCCCTCAGCCAAGGAAGAAGCTCCTCAAGGAAAAGGTCTCTGGGAAAAGCACCTGGTGCAGAAACCCTCAACCAGAGGCAGACACACTGCCCCCTCTGGCAGGGGCGAAGAAATCACAGCACAGCCCTTTGCTTTGCTGAAAAGCCCTCTCCACCCCTTCAAGCAGCCACGTGGGCAACCTCCAGCTGCTTGTGCTAACCTGGGTCCCCGGGAGTCAGATACCGGAGAGACAAGGGTGGGCTGCGAGTTGGCTACTGGAGGCACCAGGAGCTCCCAGCCGGCTACTGGAGAGACCATGGGGTTTGGGAATCAGCTACAGGTAAGGCCACAGGTCTGGACCAAATGCTGGAGAGCCCTCTTTGCCTCTGTTGTGTGTCTGTGTCGTGTGCATGAGGCAACTGGGAGACCAGGTGATGCCGCGCCATCTGTCGATAGGCCTGAGTGTCTAAGGCCAGTTACCGGAGGAATCCACTGTGTCCACAGTGTGTGCGAGTAGATCTGTGCACCAACTCTTGTGGGGCTGTGGGCACTGGGGGTTCGTGTGTCGAGGTGCCAGCAAATGGGGAGACCAGGAGATCCTGATCAGCTCAATCGCGCCATCTCCGGGCACCGCGGGCATCACTACCATTCAGGTCGCTGTTTCCTCACCCGCCGCTGCTGCGGCGGGGCTATGTCTGTCTCCGTCACGGCCGGGGCGGGAGCTCCTTGCCTGCTCGGCGGCTTGGGAGACATTTCGGGGCCCCTCCCGCCGCCGCCGCCCCGGCGCAGCGGGACCCGCACCCGGCGCTGTGCGGGGCGGTGCGGGGCCAGGCGGCCCCGGCGGGCGGAGCGGCAGCGCCCCACACCCACACCCAGACCCCGCCCCAGACCCCGCCCCGCCCCGCAAACCCCGCCCGCGGCGGTTCGTGCCCGGCCACAGCCCCGACCTGTCCCGCCGGGTCTCTCAGCAAGCAGTAATACACCGCGGCGTCCCGCCGCCGGGGCCGGGCGAGCTGCAGGACGCTGAACTGGCGGTCTGCGGCCACGAACAGGGTCCCCGGCGGGTCCTGCACCTCCTTGGACTCTTTGAGTGTGCTCACGATGAAGGCGGGACCTTGTCCGGGGAGCTGCCGGTACCAGTGGATGTACTCGTAGGTCTGTATTTTGGGGTGTGAGCAGTTGATGTTGATGGCGGTGCCCTCGGTGGTCTCTTCCGACGGCTCCTGCTGCACCTGTGCCCTGCCCGCAGCCACTGCCGAGGAAAAGGCAAAAATGCCGAAAATCACTTTATGTCGGTGATTTGCCGTCTCCGGCAGCCGGTTCCGCGGGAGAATCCCGGAGAAAGGGTCGGGCAGAGGGAAAGCAGCAGCGAGACAGAGGCAGTCGGCACGGATGGGGACATGCGGCCAGTGGCTGGGGTGGAGAAGGATCTCTGCATCGGTGTGTGGAGAGCCTGGAGAAGGCTTAGAAGTTTGGCGCGGATGCATGAATGGATGGGTTGGAAGTCAGACGGGTGGAAGGACGGATGAAGGCGGGAAAAGTAGACAGGAGAGACGA